>NC_060066.1:96904508-97214258 GCF_922984935.1 Meles meles
TGAGGATTTTGTTTTTCTACTGGTATCTGTTATCATTTGAAACCTGAACCACCATGAAAAACTGGTCTTTTCTCCAAGATACAAAGCAGAAGGAGATAAAACAAGCAATTCGTCATATAGTACATTTTAACAAAATCATTAGTTCAAACTCTGAATAAAAGCCTCTTGGGCCAATCTAGAACTGTTACTTAGGAGATTTTATTTTGATGTTTAACAGAAAGTGGATGAATTTTTTGTCTTGAAATCCATATGTAATTATAATATTTTCATATATACAATGGTTATTACTTACTCCTGTAAATAATAGACCAATATCATCATGAATTAATAGAATTCCAAAATTCTATTAATTGTATTAAAACCATTGATAAGTTACATTATCATTCAATGGCCTGTGAGTATTTTATTTAAGACTTTATTTATTTATTTGAAAGTGGAGGGGAGGGGAAAGTGTTAAAAGGAGAAACAAACTCCCCTCTGAGTAGGGAGCCCAATGTGGAACTTGATCCCAGGACCCTGGGATCATGACCTGAGCCGAAGGCAGACGCTTAACGACTGAGCCATCCAGGTGGCCTAATTTTTACTTTTATATCTAAAATCAAATATTTTCTAAAAAATCCCAAATATCTTACTAGTTCAAAGTAGCTGCAACTCCTTTAAAAAAAATGATTATGAATGGTCATGCCGAAGTACAGAGTTAACACTTATACATAGGCTCACTAAAAAAATAGAATAATCAAGCAAAGTATAAGCTTAAGCTGTCCCTTTCATTTACATGGCCCTTTTTTTTTCAATGTCACAGGAAAATGAGGGGATAGATAGCACACATGATTAGAGAGCTACAGGAAGAAAACTTTCTTCTCTTGTAATAATGTGGTTATTGACAAGCTGCTTAATGGCAAGGAGTTCACAACCAAATGTTTGTGTTTTTTTAATTTTTTTATTTTTATTTATTTTTATTTTTTTTCCCATTTTATTTATTTTTTCAGCGTAACAGTATTCATTCTTTTTGCACAACACCCAGTGCTCCATGCAAAATGTGCCCTCCCCATTACCCACCACCTGTTCCCCCAACCTCCCACCCCTGACCCTTCAAAACCCTCAGGTTGTTTTTCAGAGTCCATAGTCTCTTATGGTTCGCCTCCCCTTCCAAATTTTTTTTTTTAATAAACATATAATGTATTTTTATCCCCAGGGGTACAGGTCTGTGAATCGCCAGGTTTACACACTTCACAGCACTCACGATAGCACTTACCCTCCCCAATGTCCATAGCCCCCTCCCCCTCTCCCAATCCCACCTCCCCCCAGCAACCCCCAGTTTGTTTTGTGAGATTAAGAGTCATTTATGGTTTGTCTCCCTCCCAATCCCATCTTGTTTCATACATTCTTCTCCTATCCCCCTACCCGCCGCATGTTGTTTGTGTTTAAGAAACAGAACACCCTGGGGCACCTGGGTGACTCATTCAGTTAAGTATCTAACTCTCGAATTCTGCTCAGGTCATGATCTCAGGCTCCTGAGATCAAGCCCCAAATCAGGCTCCCCACTCAGCATGGAATCTGCTTTCTCTTTATCTTCCTCTGCCCCAAATAATAAATAAATAAATAATATCTTAAAAAGAAAAAGAAACAGGACACCCTGAGTCAACAGAAGCTTACCTAGTGGATTTGCCTGTTGGCACATTTACTAAATCCCAACAATACTCTCAGTTCTATGTGTGTGATGACACCCCTACATACACAGCAAACTCTGTTTGGTGCCAGATGGAAAGAGAAACAATGAGTTTAACAAACATAAAAACACTCTGGGTAATTCTTAGGCTTGAAATACATCATTGGTTCAGGGACACTGGAATGCTTTTCAATACTCTCCTCACACAGACCTTATCAAATGACTTTATTTCAAAAATGAGCAATCCTCTAATCAGGTAGATTTCATGTGACTGAAACACAAAAATACATGGCAAAACCAAAGGAAAATGACTTGATGATCATTAATGATGTTGTTACCTTTAGAAATGTGATGTATCTTTCCAAGACCAATTATGAAAGTTTTTCTACTTATGCTTTCATTGCTACTGGTTCATATTTGAGAGAAAAGCAAATGCACGGCTTTATTCTGCAAAAAATTATAAATACTTGCATCTATTCCATCCACATCTAGTTATTTCTCTGTAGGCCTCCAAAGGATAAGTATCTTAGCGAACAGTATCTCAGGCAATTGGCACCATTCTGGAGGAAACAAGCATGACTTCATGATGAAGACTTGGTACCACTGGGTGATGAGGTTGAGAGAAAAAGCAGTCCCCAGAACACCACGCTGACTTGCTCTTCTAGCAATTGAAGAGGTGGCCCAACCAGAAAATAAAAGTTCTTCTCAGACAGTGACAGCTTTCAAGCCAGTGAAATATGACAGTTGGGTTGAAATAATATCCTGTCTACTAAACTATAGAATTTCTTGCCCTTATCACTTATAATATATCAAAATATAGGAGATAGGATAACAAGTTTCCCTCAACACAGCTGGCCCCACTTAAAAAGTGAGCAAAAGGGCACATCACAATTCAAACAACTCAGGTGATTTCTGCCAAACTGAGAGCAGAGCCACTGAAAATGTTGTCACATCAGCATCATTTGAAAATTTACAGACGTCCAATGGCAGAGATCAATAGCGGTGGGTCAGCACCTTAGAACATTTTAGAAGTGGGGAAGAGGAGTGTGTGCAAGTTCTGCATTTCACAAATACATCCGTGGTTAACATTTTTCACACTTCAGGGAAATACTTTCCTACATGGCTTGCCTGTGTTCTCTAGACAAAAGGAGACCACAGATGAATGCCTTCAAGTTCTGTGTTATATTGCTTCCAGAGCTGATGTTCTTAGGTGTATGGAAAGGGTTGATGCAGTGGAATTCCTTGGGTAAGAGCAAAGAAAAATGAATTAATCTTCCAGTCCTTTATCTTAGAGGGCATGGACACAATAGGCTCTTGAATAATAGAGAATTATTGCCCACTAACTGCTGAAAGTCCATTTCTTTTTTTCTATTTTTCCTTCCTTCCTTCCTTCTTTCCTTTCTTCCCTCTCTCTCCCTCCTTCTCTTCTTTCCTTCCTTGCTTTCTCCCTTTTTATCTCCCTCTCTCCCCTCTTTTATCCTTCCCTCCCTTCTTGTCTTCCTCTCTTTCTTTCTTTCTTTCTGTCTGTCTGTCTTTTGCCTCTTCATGTTCTAATTTGTGGTCCCTAAGATACTCGTGAAGTAGTATAGTGTCTCAAGAATTGCCCATAAAAGCTGAAGAACATTTGGAAATGTTAAACAGGTCATTATACAATTAAATTTGTATGTATATAGGTGTAGCTATAGAGAGAAGTGCCAGGCCAGTTCTTTCTTTCCCTAAGTATATGGATTCAGCAATTATTTCCAGAGGTGATGAAAATCAAACTTTCTGAAGGTAATTTATATGTTAAATTAAAATATTTTTTAATAGTCTAAAAAAATGGTGTCATACATGACCCATTATAGCATTTGATTATGAACATGATTTCTGAATATAAGCATTGCTTTAAAGTTTCATTGACATTTCCAGATAGTAAGTGCTTGCTTATTAGAATGAAGTTTCTAATATGATACTATATGTGGAAAGCCCAAAAGACTCCACTCCAAAACTGCTAGAACTTGTACAGGAATTCAGTAAAGTGTCAGGATATAAAATCAATGCACAGAAATCAGTTGCATTTCTGTACACCAACAACAAGACAGAAGAAAGAGAAATTAATGACTCAATCCCATTTACAATTGCACCCAAAACTATAAGATACCTAGGAATAAACCTAACCAAAGAGGCAAAGAATCTATATGCAGAAAACTACAAAGTACTTATGAAAGAAATTGAGGAAGACACAAAGAAATGGGAAAATGTTCCATATTCCTGGATTGGAAGAATAAATATTGTGAAAATGTCTATGCTACCTAAAGCAATCTACGCATTTAATGCAATCCCTATCAAAATACCATCCATTTTTTTCAAAGAAATGGAACAAATAATCCTAAAATTTATATGGAACCAGAAAAGACCTCGAATAGCCAAAGGAATATTGAAGAACAAAGTCAAAGTTGGTGGCATCCCAATTCCGGACTTCAAGCTCTATTACAAAGCTGTCATCATCAAGACAGCATGGTACTGGCACAAAAACAGACACATAGACCAGTGGAACAGAATAGAGAGCCCAGAAATCGACCCTCAACTCTATGGTCAACTAATCTTCGACAAAGCAGGAAAGAATGTCCAATGGAAAAAAGACAGCCTCTTCAATAAATGGTGCTGGGAAAATTGGACAGCCACATGCAGAAAAATGAAATTGGACCACTTCCTTACACCACACACGAAAATAGACTCCAAATGGATGAAGGACCTCAATGTGAGAAAGGAATCCATCAAAATCCTTGAGGAGAACGCAGGCAGCAACCTCTTCGACCTCAGCCGCAGCAACATCTTCCTAGGAACAACGGCAAAGGCAAGGGAAGCAAGGGCGAAAATGAACTATTGGGATTTCATCAAGATCAAAAGCTTTTGCACAGCAAAGGAAACAGTTAACAAAACCAAAAGACAGCTGACAGAATGGGAGAAGATATTTGCAAATGATGTATCAGATAAAGGGCTAGTATCCAAAATCTATAAGGAACTTAGCAAACTCAACACCCAAAGAACAAACAATCCAATCAAGAAATGGGCAGAGGACATGAACAGACATTTCTGCAAAGAAGACATCCAGATGGCCAACAGACACATGAAAAAGTGCTCCACGTCACTCGGCATCAGGGAAATACAAATCAAAACCACAATGAGATATCACCTCACACCAGTCAGAATGGCTAAAATTAACAAGTCAGGAAATGACAGATGCTGGAGAGGATGTGGAGAAAGGGGAACCCTCCTCCACTGTTGGTGGGAATGCAAGCTGGTCCAACCACTCTGGAAAACAGCATGGAGGTTCCTCAAAATGTTGAAAATAGAACTACACTATGACCCAGCAATTGCACTACTGGGTATTTACCCTAAAGATACAAACATAGTGATCCGAAGGGGCACGTGTACCCGAATGTTTATAGCAGCAATATCTACAATAGCCAGACTATGGAAAGAACCTAGATGTCCATCAACAGATGAATGGATCAAGAAGATGTGGTATATATACACAATGGAATACTATGCAGCCATCAAAAGAAATGAAATCTTGCCATTTGCGACGACGTGGATGGAACTAGAGCGTATCATGCTTAGTGAAATAAGTCAATCGGAGAAAGACAACTATCATATGATCTCCCTGATATGAGGACATGGAGAAGCAACATGGGGGGGTAGGGGGATAGGAGAAGAATAAATGAAACAAGATGGGATTGGGAGGGAGAAAAACCATAAATGACTCTTAATCTCACAAAACAAACTGGGGGTTGCTGGGGGGAGGTGGGATTGGGAGAGGGGGAGCGGGCTATGGACATTGGGGAGGGGAGGCGAACCGTAAGAGACTATGGACTCTGAAAAACAACCTGAGGGTTTTGAAGGGTCAGGGGTGGGAGGTTGGGGGAACAGGTGGTGGGTGATGGGGAGGGCACGTTTTGCATGGAGCACTGGGTGTTGTGCAAAAAGAATGAATACTGTTACGCTGAAAAAAAAATAAATAAATAAAAAGGGAAAAAAAAAAAGATTTGTTTCTGTCTTGGCATTTCAAAAACAGCAATTAATGTGTCCAATATTTACTGAAGTAGTATAAAAAATTTTTATATGTAAACCCTTATTTAGAAAATAGAAAAATATGGTTGGCTATTTCACAGAAGGACCCTCAGAAATTGTGGGGTTCTAAGGAATGAATGAATAGGAGGTAGAAATTACTTTAGATTGCATCTTTACATCCCCATCTACAAATTGATGTGAAGAATTGCATTATGGTTTCTGGGTGTTCAAAATGCTAGTGGAAAAAGGTAGACGATGAGGAGTGATTATTGTTTCTATATGAAGTTATTTACTGGTTATTACTATTTTTATATTTGTTCTCTATGCTACGACTACTCAAACAAAGGAATTAGAAAGGTAAAAGCAACTTTCTGGTGCATTTGTCAGACCATGGGAATAATTTTGTCCCAAATCTGCTTTTGAGAGGGAGTAAAGTTTATTGCTCAGAAGTTTAATTTCTACAGGTAAAAAGCACCAAACCAATGTCTTCAAAGAAACTAAGAATTAAGAGTATTCTGTTAAATACCATCTAAAAGAGCTGGGAAAATACCGGCATTTTAACTGTTGTGTGAAATGTAATTCAGTTACTAGGCGTGGACAGTATGGAGTGATTTTGGACTTTCTAGTGGAGGAAATTTTTCTTACTGATTTGTCAGAGGCCTTAAAAATCCTACCATTAGCAACACTGTTAAGGGAAGTGTGGAAGAATTAATATGTCTTTGAGCCGTCTGAATGTTAGCATGAACAGCCTTCACCTTTCTAATAAGATGAAGTAGAAGATGGAGGAAGAGGACATCTTAGAAATGCTCTACCAGGTGGGATGGTTAGATGGTCCTCCAGTGAGGATGAGGTATTTTTAGGGGATTTTGGCAAAGGGATTAGCACTTCACAATTTTCCCTAGGGCCAACCCTCTACACTAGGTCATTTAGACTAATTAATTTAAACTAGATAAACTTGGAGTGAACTCAATAAATTGATGAGCACATGAAATTTTCTGAGTTGAGCAAATGCTCAAGAAGAAATTCTTGAAGAGTACAAGCAATATTCTGTTGAATTCTTACAGAAGCTTGGTGAATTGCAGAGGCTCCTGATATATGTATATTAGAAATACCAAAAGGCATTTTTTACAAGATTTTATTTATTTTAGAGAGAGAAAGAGAGGCCCTTCCCTGACATTCTCTAGCTTGGTTACACTCAAAATCAAAATGCTACTTGTGTTATTCAGCCCCAAATGAATATATTTATTATACAATATCTTAGAAGAGTCAAACATATCCATGTGATTTAAATTTTCTTTCCTAACATAGTTAAAAATCAAGTTTCATTATCATATTTCTTTTTTTTTCAGATATTTAAACTGAATTACTCTTTACGTTTATCACTACAAAATCTATTCACACTGTCTTCCAAAATAACAGCATATAAGATAGCCATATGATGTTATATTTTAAAATATATGCTTTAAAATAGAAATATGAAGTGATGAATTCTTTTACTTTCCAAACTAAAATCATCTTCTTTAAAACTGAAACATCATATTTGTCTTTCAAATATTTTGTACAGAGATTTCATAAGAAAGATTTTCTGCAAAATACATAAACTTACTAAATTTAAAATAAGATTTTTAGAATTCCAATATTCTCATATTTCCCTAGGAAACAAGATGTAATTCCAGATTAGTTTTAATACAGGAGTCCTATTTTTACCTTGAGCACACAATGAAGGAGCCTGCTTTTACTGCAAGAGGAACTTGTTATAGGCAAAAATGTGTCCCCCAAATTCTTATGTTGAAGTCCTAAACCCCCAGCACCTCTGAATGTGACTGTATTTAGAGAAAGGACTTTATAGAGGTAATTAAGGTAAAATGAGTTCATTTGGATGGGCCCCACTCCAATATGCCTGGTGTCCTTATAAGAAGAGGAAATTAGGACACAGACATTCACAGAGGGAAGACCATGTAAGGACACAGGACACAGACAACCATCTGCAAGCCAAGGAGAAAGCTTAGAAGAAACCAACAGCACAGATCCGTTGATCTTAGGCCATGGCCTCTAGAACCATTACAATCTAAATTCCTGTTGTTTAAGTCACCAGGCTGTGGTATTTTGTGATGCAGACTTAGCAAACTAACACAGCACTAGCCCTCTTATTTGTGATAGTCACACTGACATTTTTCTGTTTTTCACATTTCTGGATTCATGATTCCCATGATCACCAACAGTAACTGCATCTAATTTATATGAACCTGAACTTGTTCAATGCCCTCATTTCAGTCTGCAGTTCTTATGCATGAACATAGGGAAAGAAATTACTCTGGGCAAACAAGTTTATTCCTGGATTCCTCATCCTCAGGGGCAAGAATTCAGAATTAGAAAATGTGGCATGTAGCCTCTCCTTTGAGCTTCTCAATGATGATACTGTCTCAAAACAAATCTGCTAACAAAGACACAATTAGTGAAGGCTTGTCAACACACACACACACACACACACACACACACACACACACACACACCCCTCTTTTCCTGATGTTATACTGCTTTCATTCTATTCTATTCTTATTATGCTTGTGGGAAAAATTCAGCTAAGATCTATTATAGGTCTTTTCTCCATTGAATGTGATTACATCACCTTGGTACGCTCCTTAGAGCCAGGGGAAGTGATTTAAGTATTTTTGCTTAAACCAGTTCAGTTAACTGGTCCAAAGTGGGCAGTGGTATTATTTATCAAAGGAGTATGTCTTATAGTTCGGCTATCTCCAGATGTGATTAATTAATAGAGAAAAGTAAGTCAGTCATTCTACAACTAACTAAAATGTACTCTGCACGTAATTCCTGGAATTCTTTAAAGGGCAGAAAAGAGTAACCACTCACCATCATTGTAGCTAAACATAGAGATGTCATCTGCAGGAAATTTTAAGAGAATGAGAACGTTTAAGCATAACATGACTCTTGTGATTGCTGAGCTAGCCTGACTTGGGGGTAGTGGAGACAGACGCTAAGGGAGAAACAGCATGACACCAGATCATGCAGGCACAGAAGACAGATTTGGTGAGAGATCCTGGAGGCAGAGCTGAGGCTGACAGATGGACAATTAACAGAAATCTGGAATGAAGCGCTGAGACCCTGTCAACAATGTTCCAAAGCTGTAATCTAGGAAGAAGGCTTCCATCTAAAACTGAGCATTGCTATGAGCTCTGTGGCTCATAGCATAAATTCTGCGGACTGTCTTCCCTTTTGCTCCTGCTGCTTTCATCCAGTTCTCCCATGACACGGAGGCTCTACCTGGAAGCCTCTGAAAGGCACTACTCACACGTTCTAAAGTTTATTCATTATTTGCTCGCTTGTTACTCTTGAGTTACTCACTTACTCTGAATCTTTATTTTAAGAGCAAAAGGTATCCATTCTCTACTTGTCCCAGTAGTGGAAGGACTTGACATATTCTTGTGTGGAGATGCCCCGCGACCTCACCACGTTCGTAGTTGCTTATATTATAGAGAATCACATCATTTCTTTTTTTTTTTTAAGATTTTATTTATGTATTTGATAGAGAGAGAGGGCACAAATGGAGAAGCAGCAGGCAAAGGGAGAAGGGAAGTAGACACCCCACTAAGCAGGGAGCCTTGATGCAGGGCTCAATCCCAGGATCCTGGGATCATGACCTGAGCCTAATGCAGACACTTAATCAACTGAGCCACGCAAGTGCCTCAAATTACATAATTTCTTATTGCTTGCTCTGTTAGTTGCTTCTCTTTGGATCTATCACAACCCCCCCCCCCCAAACACCTCTGTAACCAACTCTCTCTCCTATTCCCTGCCACATCCATGCTTACACACAAAACAGCAAACTCAGGTCACATCTCTGTCTTGAGAAATGAAACATACATATAGACAACATACAGGCAACACATATAAATACAGAACTTCAACTCACAACCTGCAGCCACCTGCCTCAGAAGCCAACCCTTGATTGATGACAAGCACCTCCCAGGATGCCAGCATGTTCTCAGACTCCCAGGAGGCCAGATTGCCATCTCTCGTGACAATCCAGGAAGCTAAACAGTACCTTCTGTAACTTTCAGCCCCAAATGGCCAGGACTTGATTAATATCTGACAGCTGCCCTAATTTTTGTCCCTGCTTCCAATTTAGGACCAACCAGAGAAAGCCACAGATGCTCTCCTACGAATCATTGAATGGCTAGACCAGTTGTAGCTTTCCCATACCAGCAGCCTCCAATCAGTGCATACAACCCTG
Source organism: Meles meles (assembly GCF_922984935.1). NCBI lineage: Eukaryota > Metazoa > Chordata > Mammalia > Carnivora > Mustelidae > Meles > Meles meles. Next base: position 96,914,483 of record NC_060066.1, read on the forward strand.
GAAAGCCCCTTTTCGGCACAATACAGCTTCCACTCCTCTCTCTAGCTTTAGGTCTTTGCCAAAATACCTGTATCTCTGACCTTCTTGTTACAGCAAGCTCAAAATAGTCTTTGCTTCTCTCATCTGTTGGTCTTCATTTATTTCTATATTCTTCTTCTCCACCTCTCTCTTTACTGTTACTCTTTTTGAGTCCTTAAAACAAAAACCAGCCATCAAAAATATGTCTATTAGCCTTGACTTCCATGATTTTATTTCTTTGGATGGGTCAAAATTTTTTTAGTAATAGTTGCTCCTGTCATACTGCTTTCCAATTCCCTCCTTCTCTTAGCTTTATATGAATTAATGATTAACTTTGAGAGATTTTGTTCTCTTGAACCAGGAAGCAAGCAGTGGAGAAGTGAAGGAGACATGCATGGGACCTACTGATTTTCTAGGTGGCAGGGGGTGAGAAAGAAGACTTAGCGGTCAAAGGTACTGTGGCATTTTGAAGCCCAGTGATGGACAAGACAGTCATGGCATCAAAAAGCAAAAAATTGTTGTCTGGAGGAAAGGTCCACCAAAACGTAAGCTTTCCATTCTTGAGCATTCAAAGTAGAACCTTGAAACAAGGAGTAAATTATCTCTGAATGAAGACCAGATGAACCTGCTCCAAACAAAGTCAAACACTTTGGAAATAAATGTTGTATATACTGGCAGCTCTGGGACTTCTAGTCATTGGGTTTTTGTTTGTTTGTTTTGTTTTGTTTTGTTTTGCTTTTTGTCTCTCCTCTGGTTCTAAGTTGTGAATTGAATAGTTGCTTTGTAGCATAAATGAGATACTGTTACATATGTTGCAAGAAAACAATAGCAATCCTTCACTTGCTGTGATCTGTAAATAAACAGTTCATAACCTGTGCTGAGTAAGGGTTTATTCTGAACAGAGCCTATGAGCTGCCACTTGAAGGATGACTAGAGGGTTGCCAAGTGGTCAAAGTCTCAGCAGAGGCAAAAATGGGAGGTGGGGATAAAGAAGACAGAAATGGGTGGTGAGGCACAGCATGGCCAGGCACAGAGTAGGGAGCTGCCTAGCAGGCAGGTTGACTTAAGAGGTGGCTTCATCTAACACTTATCTGATGCACCAACTCCCTATAGCCACTCAGGCATGTGGCCCCATCCTTCTAGAGGAATAAGCAGAGTGCAGGGAATTCACTGCTGCAAGAAAGGGTCTATCTTCTATAGAATATGCCTAAATGTAGATTATTTGCACTTATACTGAGTTAAAGCAAGGTGCTGGTGACATAGTGAGAATGAGAAATTCTTATTTGGCTAATTGTTATAAATAAAAGTAAAGATAATGACAGTCATGCTGTGACTCTCAAATGCCACTTCTGAAAATGGTGAGTAGTTGTACCATCAGCTTACCACAGTGAACCGCTTTATGGCTTATTTGTCCAGAACTTACTCACTGACATTTCTATAACAGGGGTCTCTAGGCTTCCTCATTTACCAATTTGCATAGGGTCCTTAAGCTCTACTATCAGAAGGAAAACATGCAAAAGTCCATCACGGATAAAGCATCCGTGTTCCAGGATTCCTTTGGGCTTTTGTGGACTCATCCATGCTTTAGGGAAGCTAAAGATTGGATTGTTGAAGGCTAATAGTACCCTTGACTGGCTATTGCCTTTATGAGGAGAGCTTCCCTGTACCTGGCTCTGAGACCTGCCATTAACCATAACATACCCTTTGGATGACAGCTGTCATTCCACTCCCTCCTGTCCTCATTCTTTGCCCACTAACACATGCAGTGTTCTGAGGCAATTGAATACACACCTTCCCCCACTCTGGTAATATCGCATGCATACTGAAGTATATTTTTGACACAGAAGCTAAAACCAAAGGCTTTCACAGCCATACTGATGATTCCAGATTAAACAATTTATAATCTGGGCTAAGGGTCTGGTGGTTATAAATCAAAGCAAGTAAAATATTGCTGATGTTTTCTTCTTACAACACATGTAATGGTATCTCTTTTATGCTACAAACTCACCATTCATTTCAGAGCTTAGAACCATTGGTGAGACCAAAAAACAAACCAATGACTGGAAGACTCAGAGCTGCCAGTATATACAGCATTTATTTTAAAAGTCTATGACTTTGGAGCAAAGTCACCTAGTCTTCATTCAGAGATAATTTACTCTTGTTTCACACATAATTCTAACAATTTGGGTTAAGCAAATCTAGAGATTTTGAATGTTTTTTCATTTATCTAGAAATGTATTTATGTAGAACAACTTATTCTCTGGCAGAACTGGATGAACTCTCTGATCCTCCATTTCTCCATCTATAAAATGGAAATAGAAACATGGCACACTTACAGGATTGTTGTGGGGACTCAAGATTTGTGATTTAATGCCAGTAAAAACAAATAGCATAGTGCTGGGCACATAGGAAGAGCTCAACCAACTGTTGGCATTGTTGTTGTTGTTATTATTATTATTGAGTGTGAGTATTGCCTTCCTAATTAGATCATCTCCTTTTTTGAAGGCAAGAACTGTATACTAAAATTTTTATTTTCTGTACGGCTTAGGGCAGAGCCTTATTTTTCATAAGTATGTAGGAAATATCTGTTGAATAATAATAAAAAACCCTGATTATGAATACAGTAATTTGCATACCACGCGTTAAAGTATCTATGAGAACACAATTAAAAGTATCAACATCATTTGCAAACCACTTTTCCCTTATGGTGTGAAATCTCGTCAACATTTTACCTTGAGACTACTATGGTTATCATTATACTTATTTACCATTATGATAGAAATACATTCCTTTTAGAGTATTACTTTATAAAGTTTTTATATGCTAGATCTCAATTCAAATACTGAAAATATGACATACTTTCTCTTTTTCAAAATGAAAATGAATGACTCTAATTTTTGGAAAATCTTCTTACTCCCTCCATTCATTTTAATCTCACGAAGGGAAGAGAATAATATACTCATGATGGCAAAATCAATAGACTTGTGTACTGTTTCGACGGTGTCTTTTCATAATTATATATCATCCATTAGTTGATGTAATGAACATCCAATATAGGGCAGAGCCAAGCTGCACTGTTTTCTTTCTCCAGTTAATCTCTCAATCTCATTTCCATTCATGGCCTTGCTTCCTCTTCTATTTCTCAGCGGGGATTTTTTTTTCTAAATTGATATCATTTAATAGAGAAACAAGGTTGTCTCAGTTTATACACAACGACAAACTATTCAGTGGGTCAACAAATGTTTCATGAAAGCACCCTCTTCCTGTGGGACAGATATATTCTAGTAGAAGAGACAACGCAATGAGAAGCAAAAGGTAGAAAAGACTCTTGCATGGGTCTGTCTTCCCAAGTTCAGAAAGTGAGGAAGGGATCACCTTTTGTAAATTATAAATCATAGTCATAAAAATAATGAAACTATTTTACAAAGATAGGAAAAAGTGAGAAAAAATAATAAATTTCATAAGCCCACCAAATTACCACAACCCTTGTTAACAAGTTTGTTACAATTTGATGCCTGAAATCTCTTAGTTATGCTGAGGCTAATTCTATCATCTATCTATCCATCATGTGTCTATCATCTATCATCATTTTATCTATCTATCTATCTATCATCTATCATCATCTGTCATAAGGAATATGTTTCTGTTTATTAAAGCATTTCACTCTGGGAGCCATTTGTTTCAACAGTTAGTATGCATGACCCTAACAATAATTTAATCTTATTTTTTAAAAATTTATTTTAGGGAGAGAGAGTGTGTGATCAGCGGGAGGGGCAGAAGCAGAGGGAGACACACAGACTCCCTGCTGAGTGGGAGCCCCACACAGGGCTCAGTCCCAGGACCCCAAGATCATGACCTGAGCCAAAATTAAGAGTCCAGCGCTCAACCAACTGAACCACCCAGGTGCCCCCTGATCCTCACTAATACAAGTTCTGTGTCCTAGAGACAGTCGCTTAAGTTTTTCTGGGTCCCATTTCTTCAACTGTAAGGTGAGGATAGTTCTACTGGGTTGTTGAGAAAAGAAATTGGACATGATATGCAGAGATTATTTGTAACCTGTACAGTGTCACATAAATATTATACCAGCATTTAGTCTCCTTGTGTGCTCAAATTTCATTTTTGTGTCATACCTGACAGACACTGAGTGTCGGCTATATAGTAATCCACACACTTTTAGTCTCTAGTTCAAATAATCTTAGTTACACTTGGGGTTTTTTCAGAGCCTCACATTTCACCCCACTTGCCCTCCTGTAACCACTTCTTATCCTCACCTCTTCATGCTCTGGTTATACTAAAACATGCACAATGCTTCCTTCCACATCCCCTTCCAAGTCCATCTTCTTTGTTCTGGCAGTTATTAAAATATCACCTCCTCTTTGATATATTCCCCACATGATGGGAGAAGATGTGGCAAATTCATTTGACAATCATTGTTTGTGCAGGTGAGTCTCCTAATTCCTCTCGCTGGAGCACGACCACACACAGAACATAAAATTCATTCCACAGGCATGTGATATTGATGCTCTTTAGACATGGTATCAACTTCTTAATCTGTGCCATCTACCTGGTTTGAATAAAAGAAACTCAGAGGAAAAAAAAAAGTCATGTCTCTTTAAGAGGGTCAGTTGGCCTGGGGTAGAGACAGGGGTTGGGGTAGGAGGTTGATCTGGTGAGAGAAGAACAGATAGATAGATGGTTGTTCTGGGGATAACTGTGACAGAGAATCTCAGTTCCCTGATCCTTTAATAGCAATACATGGCCACACCACCAGAGTCACAAACCTTTATTTCTGACCCTGTGTTAGAGCAAATTTCTTTTCCCCTTCTCCCTATATTTGATACTGGTTGAAACTGACTCTGGTTTTCAATTTTTCAAGAGTATATTGAATTTCTATCTTCTTTTGAAAGAGATGAACACTCCTTCTTTCTTGGGGTCCTGTCATTAGTAAGCATCCTTTCTGCTCCATTGTTCTATTTGCAAATGAGATTTGTGACCACCCTCACTGTGGCCCTTTAAGGCAGGTCTGTCCAGGGCTACGTGACACTCTGGTATGTAGAGAAGTAGCTTGGGAGTGCAGGCCACTGAAACGCTGGGCTTGCTCTTGTCCCTCTCTTGAGCCTTCACTCCTGACAACTCGGCCTCATAACTGCTCCCAGGGTTGCCTCATCAGACCAGAACATCAGAGTCATAATTTTCCATTTCTTACTCTAAGCTTGAACATGGTTTTTCTACCCTTTGGAATTATTTTCCCTCTTTCCTTCTCTGGGTAACTCCCTCCATCCTTCAAACCCAGCTCTGGCCTTTGGAAGGTCTTGTTGGGATGGGCACACTTTGAGACCAGCCTTGGGGCTGTCTCAAACAGCATAGAGCTGCCTCCAAACAGCATAGAGGCAAAACTGGGTTTGGCCCTGAAGTAGGCACACATCTAACATATGTTTTGAAGCAATTGTAGATCTCCTGTGACACAGACTTCTTAGTCCTTACTGCCTGACATGTTGGGAAATTACTCATCAGAGATAACAATCTGCCAGTGGGCTCTATGATGATGGATCTCTACATTCAGAATAGTCTCTTTCTCTCTCTCTCACTCCATGTGTGTGTGTGTGTGTGTGTGTGTATCTTTTTTCCCCACAGAACTGGGAGGACCACCAGATTATGGTCTGGAATATAATTTATCTGTCTAGTGAAGCCCTGCTTGCTGTAATACCTGCTGCTTGATGGGCCAAAGATAGAAACTGGCTGTCAGTACAATAGAAGAACAAATGTCCTATGGTGAGCACTAACATAGTGGTCAAAATGAATGCTTCAAAAACATAATTTAAGACAATACAGACAGCCTGTGGAATTCTGGGAAACAGCTGCAGCAGATGGAACCATCTGGTAGCTGGCTAAGGGACTTCATGTGGCAAAGGCTGAGACTCTTCCTGTTTATCACCAGGTCTCAAACTGTATCTTCAAAAGCAGATGTTCATAGATTCAAGCATAGATTCAAACTATGAATGTTTTATGTGTGGATATGTATCCATATATTCTGACTCTATTCTGTAGAGATAGAAACAATCTTACACAGAAGAGGAGTGATGATGTATAATGATCACTTTCATGTGATTATTTCAATTTGTATACTAGAAATATATAAATTTCTGCCTCGATGACAACTTGTAGACCATGAGACTATTTTCCCTTTATATGGTTTCTAGTTAGAATTATAAATCTTATGGAAATTCCAACATAGTTTCATATACTAAGGTACTAATTACGGCTGAACCCTTGACTTTAACAATTTGCCTTAAATACAAACAGCTAAGAACTTGTGTAAACAAATGTACTGATGGTTCTAATTACACCACAGAGGTTAGTCAGGGGCTATCAGTTTACCTACATTATTCATTCATCAAATATTTATGGAGGGCCTCTACATTTTGGCACAGTTCCAGGCACTATCGGACACAACAGTAAAAAAATAGACAAAGTCCCTGCTCTCATGGAGATTGTATTATGGAAAGAAAAAGACAATAAACAAGCATAAAATCTGCCAGAGACAGATAAAGGCAAAGCAGCCAGCAGAATAGAATTGCAAAGGTCCTGAGGCCAGATCACACCTAGTATATTCTTGAAACAGAAGGAGGCCAGAGTAGAATTGAGATAAGCAAGGGAGAGGGTGACAAAAGATAGCAAGCAAGGTCAGGAGGCAGATCACATGAAGTCTACAAGTACTGTGCCTCAGCCACAGTGCCTATTATGGACAGCAAAAAGTAGCATGATTTTACAAAACAACTCATGTATGAAGCTTGCTCTTGCCTTCAACACACTGATAATTATTACTTTCCAAATTTCAATCAAGAAAATGACAAGTGGTCCTAATTGTACTTTGGTGCATTTCTGCACACCTGAGTGTGGCTTGATGGTCTCACTTATTTAGGCATTTGTTACAGCTGAGTGCAGAATTTTGGTCTGTCATAGAAAAGGCATAGATTCTTGCATGTGGTATCTATGTGAAGTACATAGATTAAGTCTATATTAAGTCACCCAACAAATTAAGTAGTGACTGGTGGAAGGTAAAAGAAAGAAAGAAATTCATGATTTGAAACAGCATTTATCACACAATTTAATGGAAGATGGTGAAGATTAGAAAGAGGATATCTTCAAACTGCTTTGTCATCTTTTTGTGTTATATAAATAGCATTACCAGTGATTATTTTAAATATGCATTATTTGCATTTGCATACAATTTCAGTTTCAAAACCTTAATAATCTATTTTTGTATCAATTTCTGTCTTTTTACCTAGAAAACATACCTGCCTACTGGACCTGGCTGATCCTAAGGATGGAAGAGAGTTTAGGAGGGATTGAGGGATTGAGGGAGGGATTGAGGGAGGGAGGATGAAGAAGGGAGGGGATTGAGAAGATGGCATCTGTCATGAAAGGGAGGCATAAAGCATGGGGAACAGGGCACAGTCCAGTGTCACCTTGTGATTGGCAATATTTCCCACACTGATACCATCACAGTCCCCACCTGTTTTTATAGTGGGATAGTGACTGCCCCACTGCAGGAAAGTAATATCAATCATGTTTAGTTTTAAAGAGATGTCTCCAGGGTTAAGGTGGACTGAAAACAAGAAGACTAGTGGGGAGAGAAGCCTCAGGACTAACGCAGGAAGGTCAGGGTGGTCCGAAGAGATAGCTTTGAAGTAAGGTAAAAAGGGAAATTCTACAAGGCACAGAGCCTGATTCTGTCCTGGCAAGTGCAGCAAAGAGAGAAACCTAGGGCAGGCATGGGAAAGAGGGAAACCTAGGAAGGCGTCTCCCACTTTAGGGGATTCTACTTTGGTGAAAAAAGAGTTCATGACCATCAGGTGCTAGCTGCTTGAGCCGTAGCTATCCAAAGTCAGTCCTTAGGGACATCCATCTATCCGATCAGTGCCCCTTTGCCCATGACATCTTCCTGATTCTATGTCCTTGTTGGTGTGGACTCTGAAATCTGAAGGACTTGGGTTACAATGCCACCTCTACCAATGTCTTAGTTCAGGTTGCTGGATCCCATACCACAGATTGGGGGCTTAAACAATAGGCATTTCTTTCTCACCATTCTGGAGGCTGAAGAATTCAAGACCAAGGTGTTGGAAGATTTGGTTATTGGTAGTATGTTCTTCCTGGTTTGCAGATAGCAGCCTTCTTGCTGGGTGTGCTCATGGAAAGACTAAGCTCTGATATCTCTTTCTCTTTTTTTTTTAATTTAAAGATTCTATTTATTTACTTGACAGAAAGATAGAGAGAGAGCACATGTAAGCAGAGCAGCAGGCAGAGGGAGAGAGAGAAGCGGGCTCTCTGCTGAGCAGGGAGCCTGATACAGGGTTCAATCCCACAACCCTGGAATCATGAGCCAAAGGCAGCCACTTAACCAACTGAGCCACCTGGGTGGCTCTTCCTCTTCTTATAAGGACACTAGCCCCGTTGTGGGGGCTGTACTCTCTGAACTTAATCACCTCCCAAGGGCCCCACCTCCTAATACCATCTCAGTTGGGAATTAGGGCTTCCACATAATAATTTGGTGGGGGTGGAGGGGAACCACAAAGTTTGTCTATAACTACCACTCATTAACTATTTGGTCGCAGGCAAGTTCCCCAACCTTTCCCATTAGTTCAATAGGAAAATAATATCTCCTTTACCAATTTGTAGCATGGATTAATATTGGCAACTTATATGAAGGATTTGTTTAGAGAAGATGACTAATCAATGTCAGTGGCATTCTATTTACCATGCTTCATTAATAAAATAATTTATTTATCAACATCCTGCATGTTTATTAATATTCATAAAATATTTACATGTATGTTCTCCATTAAGACTATGCGGAATCAAACTCATTTTAAAATTTATCTGAAGCCGTTTTCAGAAGATACCTGGGGGATGTTGGTTTTTATCTTGCTTTTCAAATTTCCCCAACTAGTGCTCTCATGATCTGTCATTTTAATAACTAATAACTCTCTTCTAAGAGATGGATAAAGATTGATTACCATCTAAAAGGAGATACTTGAGACACACCTGGTGGCTCAGTCAGGACTTCCGCTTTGGTTATGATCCTGGGGTCCTGGGATCCAGCCCTGGATCTGGCTCCCTGCTCAGTGAGAGTCTACTTCTGCCCCTCCCTCTCCTGTTCCTCCTGCTTGTGCTCTCTCTTTCTGCCAAATAAATAAATTAAATCTTAAATAGATAAATAAATAAATGGAGATACTTTATACAAATATATCCTTTTCCCCCTAAATTAAGTCTTCTCTTCTGCAATGGAAAGAAGTTAATATTATCAGCAATGTCTCATATTTCAAGAGTGAAACTTTAGCCTATTAATAACCAAAACCTATTTTTAAATTCCTTGCATTTCCCATCCCCCATGGAGAGTCAGTGTAGTATTTACAGAAGGAAATCTGCTCAGCTGCCTGTTTCCAAATCCCCTAGTTTCAAACCAATTTCATTTTCAAAGAAAGCTTGAGTCTTTATTTTGCATGTTTTGCATGAGCCTAGAGAATGAATCTGAAAGGTTGCCAAAGGCCAACTTCCATCAATTTTGAAAAACCTGACAGTTTTGTTTCTATTACTCCTCAGAAAACGAAGGGTTGGCTTAGGTGCAAAGGAACTCAAAATAGAAGATCTTTAAGCTAAGCCTTGTTGGATCAATACTTACACTTGTACAGGAAGACAATCCTTTTACCATCACAGAAAGAAGTAAACCTGAAAAGTGTCGCTGACATTCGAAAACACATTTTGAGTTATCTTGAGAATGTCAGACCTGGTTAGATCTGTATGGGGTAAAACCTCGACAGACCTTTAGAGAACGTTCAGGTCATCTGTGCTGACCCATTTATTTCCAACAGAAGGAAACTTAATTCCAAAGAAGTGCTATGAATCTTTCCCAAAGTCACATGTCCAGTAATTATCAGCATGAGGACCCAAGTACTCTGATGCCTGGTCCACAACCCTTTCCTCTCTCTCTTTCCTTCCCTTTCCTTTTTCCACTTTAAAATAATTTGGCTTTCCTGAAGTCTCAGCTCCCTAGGTATAATGAGAGAAATACTAAACATACTTTTCTAAATATTTTGGAGATAAAAATTCAACATTTCTAAAGCAAAACTGACCTGTATTACTTATTGACCAGTTTAATTGAGGTCATAATTGGTAATGGAATAGAAATGAAACTCCATGGAGAACTTTAAGAGAAAACTGTAAGAGGGGAAGCGTACCAGATCAGCTGGAGAATTTTGGTTCTGTGGAATAGTCAGGCCAAAGAGTAAACAGCCATAAGGAAAATGATAGGAATGCTGTACCCACTTTTGGGCAAGTATTCAATGAATGCCGATGTCTGTGGCTTACACCGTAGTAGAAGAAATAGACAGCCAACAAGATAAAGAAGTAAATCTAGAGAACCCCAGATAACAGTGAGTGCTAAGAATGACACATAAAGAGGGAAAGGGCAACAGGACATTTCATACATCTGTTGAGGGTGTGTGTGTAGGTGTCCTTTGAGATTGTTTATAGGCCTCACAGAGATGTTGTTTGAAAAAGCTCTGACAAGAATGAGGTTCAATTAAGTTTAGTAAGAATTTCTCATTTCTAAATAATATAGTGTGTTAGAATTCAGAACTGTTAACTAGTATAAGCCTTCAAATTCTACACTAAAATGTGACATACAAATGACCAGATAGGTGGATCAATAGGGCTAACGATTTTTTTTAAGATTTCATTTATTTATTTGAGAGAGAGACACACAAGGAGGGAGAGGAACAGAGGGGAGAGAGAGAGAAGCAGACTTCCCGCTGAGCAGGGAGACTGATGTGGGACTCGATGCTAGGATGCTGGGATCATGACCTGAGCCAAAGGCAGACATTTAATCCCCTGAGCCACCTAGGGGAATAGGGCTAGTAATTTACACCATTGAAAAGCCTTGGAAGAAATAAATTCCCAGCTTCAACTCTGTACATGTTTCATTCTCAGGCACATCAAGGGGGAGCTCTCTCCTACACAGGGCCACTGTACCGCCTCACAGCCCAGGTGTGTCTGAGGAGCTCTGGGCCAGCAGAGGGGATGGTGTTAGAATCAGAAAACGTGAGAACAACCCCACCTCGCCTCTTCTCTAATAGCTTCATTACCTTGGGCAGACCTTACTAATCCACAGCTCAGGGGACCACACCAGCACTGGAATGGCCTGGAGGGCTTAAGGTCCCTGGCAAGAGCTGCAAGCAGTGCAGGAAACACCTAGTCCAATGTGATTGTCTTTCTTCTGCATCATGACATTTCAGTCTCATTGTGATGAAGACATTCAGTTTGTCTGGCCAAGAGAAGGTGATGGTCTTCAGTTTAGGCAATTCTAAACCAATCTGTTTTTACCATGGCTTGCCCCATTCCCTGAGGACTGCACATTTACCTCAACAGTTTGTTCAGTCCCTGAGCCTTGGAGTTTGGGGCTTATAGGGGACAGCAAAGAAGTGGCATGTACTCTGGAGGCCCATTCCCCATAGGAGTTCAAGTAATAGTAAAATATAAATGATCATTAATTTAATAGTAATAACAATTGCTCAATATGGAGTGTTTACCAGACATTAGACTAAGTGTTTTATCTACATCTTTCTCATTTTGCTACCACAGCTCTGAGGGGTACATGAGACATTGTCCTGGCTTTGGATTTGACATAACTGACACATAGCTGTTAAGGTGACTTGCACAGGCTCATCAGCTCAGGACCCAGTGTTGGGATTTGAACCAGACTTGTCTACTCCTGTTCAGAGCCTGGGGCCTGAACCATTACAATGACTCCTCCTTAGCTTGTAGGGCTTCTGCTAGGTGCCCACTGGTGGCAGAAAGAAGCCTGGTGGCCCACGGAAAGGATACCTTAGAGGAGAGAACAGATGTTGGGTATAAGGAAGACAAATATGACCTGAGAAACATTTTAAAACTCAAAGAGACTCAAAGGAAACACAAGAATGTTAATAGTTTCCTTCTTCTGAGTACTTCATTTGAGAGTAACTCACCACTGCATCAATTCAATATTAATAAGGTGTCACCTACTTGAACACACCCTTAAAAGCTCTAAATGGAAACCCATGTGTATTTGATGTGTACATATAATGTTGATTCTGTATGTATTTGCATACAAGTTTAAGTTTCCCCACTTGAAGAACAACAGAAAGGGACTGCTGTAGAATTTTTAGTCCATTCTGCAGACGAGTGGCTGGGATCATCTTCAGATTCTAATGAACAGGAATTCTTCCTTCTCCCATGAGATCTCTGACCTCTCTTTCTCTACTCTCCTCTTTTCCTTCTACTCCCTTCTTTCTTTCCTTTTATAAATCCCTCTTCTTCTCTCTCTCTTTAGAAAATATCTGATTTTCAGATATTAAACTGTGGATATACATTTATTGAATGAACTCTTTTGATGCCATTCTTTATTTTAAAATTTCTGGGTTGGCTTCTTCTTCTAATTCTCAAAGAAAGCCACAGGAAATTCAAAGCAGTTATATATAGGGCCGATCCTAACTTCATTGGGTCAATGTCCTACTTATGTTATATAACCATGTCAACTGGTCATTGTTTACACCACAGGGGTATTTTAGAAGTGAAATCCCCAACCTTCCTGGTATAGGTGACCCCATCTCTCTGGTCTAAATCTCTTTTCTGAGACCTAGGTTCAAATATGGCCAGCATCCAGTGGGCATCTCAGACTCCCTTCATCAATTCTACCACTAGAAACCCATTCCCCCTTTGGCATTCTTTCTTCCAATGGTTAAAATCATCTTGCTACTAACCATGCAAGTTAAAACCTAAAAATTTTCTTAAACATCTCTTTCAACTAAATTTCAACATCTCACTAGTCACCAATTTTTGCCAATACTATTTCTTAAGTACTTCCCAAATTTCTGCCCCCTGTTTATCCCAAGCCACATGGCCCTGGTTTCCAATTTCTCAGATGACAGTTGACCCTTGAACAACACAGGTTTGAGCTGTGCTGGTCCTCTTACATGTGGATTTTTTTTCTCACAAATACAATACAGTACTGTATATGTGTTTTCTCTTCCTTATAATTTTAATAATTTCTTTTCTCTAGCTTACTTTAAGAATACAGTATATAATACATATAACATAAAATAAGTGTTCATTGACTATTTATGTTATCAGTAAAGTTTCTGGTCAACAGTAAGTGATTAGTAGTTAAGTTTTTGGGGAGTCAGTACTTGTGGGTGGCTCAGTTGGTTGAGCAACCAACTCTTGGTTTCAATTCAGGTTGTGATCTCATGGATCATGGGATCAAGCTCCAGGTTGGGCTCTGTGCTCATCAGGGGAGTCTGCTTGAGGATTCTCTTCTTCTTTCCCTCCCCAACTCATACACACAGTCGAGATCTCTCTCTCTCTCTAAAATGAATAAATAAATCTTTTATTTTATTTTATTTTTTTAAAAATATTTTATTTATTTATTTATTTATTTATTTATTTATTTACTTACTTATTTATTTGACAGAGAGAGAGACAGTGAGAGAGGGAGCACAAGCAGGGGAACAGCAGAGGCAGAGGGAGAAGCAGGTTTCCCACTGAGCAGGGAGCCCGATGCAGGGTTTGATCCCAGGACCCTGGGATCATGACCTGAGCTGAAGGCAGAGGCTTTAACCCACTGAGCCACCCAGGTGCCCCGGGGAGTCAAAATTATATGTGGATTTCAACTGTATGGAGGGTCCGTGCCCCTAACCACGTTATTCAAGGTCAACTATAATTGCCAACACAGTCCCTCAATGGTTGCTCAGATACAGTCCTGGCTTCCTCAAATCCATTTCTCACACAGCCACATTCATTCAAAATGCAGTCTGCAGTCTGACCATGACACTCCAAAACCAAAATTTGGTTTAAAATTTTGGAGGCACTAATTATCTGTGGAATAAAGTTAAATCTCATTAATAAGATCCAGAGGGGCCAAGTCTTCAACAACATAAGGCTCTATGATGTCTCCACATAATTTTGTTGAGTAATTTTATCCCGAGATGTCTTTACCCTGTTGTGTACTACCCAACACTCCCCTTCCATACTCTCCAACCTCCCTATCCCTCCTAACACTCACCTACCTTCAAACTTCCCTGACCTACTGACCCTTCCACTCTGACTCTTTTCACTCTGCCTAGGGACAATCCCTCCCAGAAACCATGCCCTTCCTCACCCACTGCTCCATGCACCTGTGGTGTCCTGGGCACATCTCCATCATTGCATTTCTCTTTCTCTGTTGTAATTATCTGACTCTTTCTTACCCTTCACCTGTAAGCTCATTAAGGGCAGGAAACATCCTTCTTATACTTTCTGTCTCCAGCACCTAGAATTTATCTGGCATATAATGAAACTCATTTTTATCTCTCTGGCTCTCACTACAGGTAATCAGACTATCACAGCTCACATAATTGATGATTTCACACACTTAAAATCAGAACTACTCCTTAGATTCTTAAGTTCAGAATCTCCTATTCATGGAGGTTTTGCTTAGTGGTTTACTTTAGTATTTAATTGTGCATTTATACATATATGGCTGTGTATATTATAATTATTATCAAGTAATAAATTACTTATTACTATACATCACACTTCAGATTTAGTATTTTTCTATCACTGAGCATGTACTTATTGCTTTCTTTATGGTTAAGCAACACTGTCACTGTTGAGAATCCAAAAATGAAGACTCAGTTTCTGCCTTCACAATGTTTACAATGAAGTATTTAATTATTAATTTGGTAATTCAGTAAAAAATAAAAATTGTTGGAATATACTCTAGGAAATGTGGAGGAAATGATGGTGGCAGTTAATTAATGATAAGTAGATCATATGCAAAATGTTACATTCACTAATTGCTCATTATGTAGCAGACACTGTTTTAGATACCTCATATATTTTCTCTTTAGTTCTTACTCTGAGAAGTAAAATAACTTACCTAAGTTAGCAAAATTTAAAACCAGGTCTTACCAGATTTCAAAACACAGATACTTCACTTCCAGAACCAGAAAAGAAAACATGCCCAGATTGAAGTTTTCTCTGAAGAGTTCATGAATGCAATAGTGGAAACGTGCAGGTACCTAATAGAAATGTCACATTCATGCTCAAGCAAGTTGTGCAGAATAATTAAAAACTTAATAGCTGTGCTTGGTTTTGGCTTAAATTTTACAAACTGGGTGTGGCAATGCTGGTTCTTTCGTGGCACCCAGAAGCTCAACTTGGCTGTTGTGTTTGACCCTGGCTAGTAGAGAATATATATCATGACTTCAAAAATACAGTTTGTTGGTAGAGGAAGTCTCTCAATATTGGGGGCTCATGGGAAGAAGTAGTAAGAGGAGCCCTTGGTAGTCGGGAAGTTTGTAACCATTGAATAAAGCAATTGAAGGTTGTGGAAAATTTCTTGGAGCCTGGGCTTTGCTTCCTGGGGCAGGGACAATAGCACGGGGCCCAATGAGGGGCAAGGAGTTGGGAGGCAGAATGAGTGGCTGACATCAGTTAGCATGGGATTCTCAGACTTATGGGGACAAATTTGGCTCACATTTTCTCCAGCTTCTAGGGTAATCGGAGTCCCAGTACCAGGGAAAGACTGTCTTTTCTGCTACCAATGTTATCTTTACCAAAGCATGAGCTTCTCTTCTACTTTGGAAAAAAATCACTTGCTCCATTAAATTATTTGGTTAGGCACTGAAAGGGGGCAATTTATAGATTTTGCTTGGAATAAGAAAAGTACTTAAAGTTTGTACTTTGTTCTCTACTCGTTGAACTGTAATACACCCAATCCATGACAACTGTGTGTAATGGAGAGGAGTATACCAAAAGTGACAGGATTACACACACTGATTATTTGGTTGGAACAAGTCGTTCCAATGTGTTCAAAATTTGTTCAGACCCATTCTTCCAGGCACCATGTAAGAGAATAATAATTTTTCATATTTGAAAAGGAAGAGGATCTGTGAGAGCAGAGAGATCACACCTCATCTCCTTTCCCTCACCCTCCCCCTCTCTTTCTTTTAACATGACACAGAAGGAAGAAAGACTCAACTGAAAAATGTAATCTATATCAATTTAACAACTTCACTGCAGGAAGCACTTTCTCTTGTTGAAGAGAAAGATAAGACCAAGCAAAAATGGTAAAAGAAAAACAAGGTATATATGAGAACATAAGATAACCTTTGAGAGATCCTAGCCCAACACAACACAGTGTCACAAAGACAGTAACCCCTCCACTCCTGGCCTTGATCTTCTCTGAATAAAAAGTGCTTGCTGCCTGCATTAAAGTTCACCATAAATCTTTGAGAGAAGACTCTTGGAATAAGATGCAGTCTAGACAATGCTTGGGAACAAATATTATAGAACCATGTGGCCTTTCTTTTCCTTAATGGTCAGTCTGGAAAAAAAAAAAAAAGACAACCCAACAGGGTGTTGAATAGTATTTTCCTAGTACTTTAATTGTTGCTGTAAAAATAAACGCAGTAGGGACGCCTGAGTGGCTCAGTTGGTTGAGTGGCTACCTTTGGCTCCGGTCATGATCCCAGCATCCTGGGATGGAGTCCAGCATCGGGCTCCTTGCTCGGCGGGGAGCCTGCTTCTCCCTCTGTCTCTACCTGCCTCTCTGTCTGCTTGTGCTCATTCTCTCTGACAAATACGTAAATAAAATCTTAAAAAAAAAAAAATAAACGCAGTAAAAACTAACATGATAGTTACCAAAAGAGTGTGCTTCCCTACCATCTATGTAATAAATGGTATAAATCCACCATGTTAGAACAATGAGTTCATGCTCATTCTGATCTTCCTAGGCTACTGTATTAAAATCAAATAAAGGTTAATGGACTTGTTTCACGGTTTAGAGATTTAGGTCTTGGTTTTTTAAACTCATTTGTGGATTTTCTTCCAAATCATCAAGCTTCTAAATCATTAATAAGAAATAGCCTCTTACTATTTTCCAAAGCTATATGGGTCTATAGGACCCTTTCTTTCCTAGCTCCATAACTACTGATCTCATTCAATATTATTTAATGTCTAAAGAGAGTTAACAGGTTTAGAGTGGCAATGAAGATAACACTCCCTATAAAACCTTGTAGCAGAGCCAGTTGCTACTTAAACACAATTTGAAATTCAACATCCTATTTAATATTCAGCAGCTGAAAACTGTCTCTGACTCCATTTATCTTGACCTGAAATGAATGCGGATTATTTCCAGAGGTCTGGATAACATCAGAAAATGATAACATTGGTGGGAGCCAGTAACAGAAATGTACCATACCTATGTACAGGTACATACTACACCTGTACTTATATTTATAACTGTACCTATATCTATTCTTATTCTAATTCCTATAGCTTCTTAAGGGTATATCTGGTTCTCTGTTGGATCATTAAAACTGACACAGTCTTCTCAATAAATATTGTGGAATCTATGAATATCATTCTCCCAGAATCAAGAATGAATTATGATGACCACAGAAAGTGGCATATTACCAATTTGCTGTCACAGTGCCTGATAACAAGGTTTGAATTGTCTTGAGGGAAAAGATCATTTATTATCATGGGTCACCTAGTATGTACTAAGTCCTATTTTCATTTCTATTTTAATTGAACAACCTAAAATTGACTTTTGTTATTGATAGTACATTTTGGCCATTTCAAACAGTATGATCAGAAGTCAAAAGATGTATTTAGATATTAGAAAGTAAAAATGGTGAAATTATACCCATTAAAAATCTTTTTTAATTGAGGAGAATCCAGAGCTAGTAGAACCCGGAAAGATATACTAAATGAACTGAGATCTGGGTCAGGCTCATGCAAGGTGAGTCGAGGTATCTTCACAGGAGTCATCCAGTGCTCTTAGAGAAAAGTCTCTTATGAAGCTCTAAATTAGACATCCAAAGATACAGAATCAGGGCATCCAGAGACAGAGTGTGAAAAAGCAAATAAAAAAGGGAGAGTCAGATGACCTGTTTTTGTAGACATTTCTCGGGATCTATGGATTTCTTTACAATATATGTGAGTCATTCTGTCATGCTATTGTTGGAAGAGAGATAATTTTGGTTTTATGTGTGGAAACCAACGTACTGCATTCTCTCTGAAAAAAAAAAAGTGGGTTCTTTGATTCACATGTAGTTATCCTTAAGCTGTCTCTAACATTCACACTTTTAAAATATCTATAATAACTCTAGTCAAACCATCAGAAACTTAAGACACTTTCTCTAAAAAAATTATGAAATTTTAAAATGACCTTGAAAATGTATATTAACTTAAATGCTATTCATATTTTAGTGGATAAAAAGAGCATCATGCCACTTGACAAGTTTAGAAAAAAGAAAGTTAAATTTTCAGATAATTTCCCTGATCCAGGAGATATAAAGAATTAATAAGTAATTTTCCTTAGTTACTAAAATGGTTTAGTTTCCCACTCACATTCTTATATATTAGATTATATCAAGTCAAATGGTGCTATCTAATGATGTGTAATTCCATGGACAAAACAAAAGTAGTCAATATGGTTATAAAATAAGTATCACAAGAGTTGACACATTAAGTTTATTTCACCTTTTTATAGGTCTCTGTGGACATTTTCTGGTGCATCTTCAACTAATGTTTAGTTTGATGGATATGCCAGACAGTTGGAAAGAACAAAACCTATTATGAAGGAAGTCCCAAAGCGTAAAACTCAAATGGCAATTTGAAATTGTCAATCCATAAGCCACATGAGCAGCATCATGCACTTGGTCTAGGAATGGAGTCAGCCCACTGGGTGAATGGGGACAATCACGAGAACCAGGTATTCAGAGACTCAACTGGAAGGTCACATAAAGTATGGCTGAGGCAACCATCTTGACTATGTCTAACTTGAGTGGACAAAGCCAGTCTACAGAGAGAACAATGATGTTTTTGTGAATGACAACAACAAAAGACACAAAATCCCATTAGGTTCTAGCAAAAGGGGCAAAGGGGGAAAGCTTTATCTCTAATGTCTTCCCAGTTTCAGATTTAGCTCTTCAGGGATATTGACCATATTCACATTCTTGATTGGTATGACTTGGCCCTTTCATCAGTTTGAGTTAGTTTCATTTTATTATAACCAAATAGTTCCTGACCAGGATATGAGCTTCATGAAAGTGGAGGTATTGCCTGTTTTGACAATGACTTAAGAACCACACTTAGCAATTGACAAAGATTGTGAATGAAATGACTACATACAGAGAAACAAATTGCACCAAAGGAATCTGGGAAGGATAAGGAAGTGAAGATAGAAGTGGAGAAAGGCTTTCAATACTGGGTAGGAATTATAACACGAAAGAAGTTTTAGGCCAAAGGTGATACCAGTCAAAAGTGTTTCAGATTTGTATTTAACCAACCTTCAGTGTGTGCCTATGATCCAGGAATGATACTAAGTGATTTCAGACATAATTAACAGAAAGATCACTTTGCTGTTATGTCTCAGCGCCTTAACCATACCTTAAAAATACTACCTTCTTTTGCCAATTCTAGGTTCCAGAAGGCCTGTCTTTATGTCTCTTCTGAGACATGACTATAAAGTGGCATATGGAAAAGAATGGCTCACAAGTCAGTATGAGATAATATTGCCCAAGGCCACCTATTCTGAAATTACAGCCTGCCTACTTTGGTCATTGTAACATTTTATATGTATTTTAAATGAACAGAGATAGCAATGAGTCTGGAAAAAGCAGAGAAAAAAGGAAATAACTTTAGCCTATGTGAAGTAATATTAGTTTAAAAAATGCTTATATATATATATATATCTACTTGTATGAGAACATTTAAATTATCTGCATGCAGGTGCCCCTATGAAACATGCCAAAAACCCTGAAAATAAATGAAGCAGAGTAAATATACGAGTACTTTGTGAAGTGAAAGGGCTCTGTATAAACACAAGGCACTTTCTTGTTATATATTATTTTGATATACAATAAAATATTCATCACTGAATGAGAGACATGGAGGGAAAAGCTGTGTGTAATGCAATTTGACTTTCAAACTCTGCTGACATATCTGCTAGTCCTGAGCTATGATGTTAGTAGCAGCAACCACACGTATGTATGAATGAAATTAAATTACAGAACAGAGGATGAATGCTCTTTGGTGGGGATGAATCAGCTCTTTAGAAAGCATATATAGTATTGTATGCCAAGAAAAGGAAAGATTAAAAGCATTATTAGAAATTGGGCTTCAGGTGAAGGATGACAAGTGTCCCAGGAAGAGACTTCAAGGCTCTCTCCATCGGATCTTAGGTAGCGGTAAGTAAGAAGAAAGAAAACAATGTTAGTAGTCTCATTCTGGTCCCTCAGAGTAGCCCAGTAGAGCTCTGGCTCACAAGAGAAAGGGTAAAGCACTGTGCTTGTAATTGGGACCTGCAGAGAGGCCAGATCTTCCATCTGGCAGAGAAAGCAAGGTGAATGGAGGCATAAAAGAGACTGAGGAGTTTCAGTACCATTTCTTTGAGTGGTTAGTTAGTCAGGTCATGATAAGGAATAGGGGACTTAGAGTTGGAGGATCCAGGGTTCCACTTGACTCTGTCACCTGTGGGCTGTATGAGTCCAAGAAGGACATTTAAGTTCTCAGACGTGGTTTATCAGAAAAATGATAACAATAATGTTTTTCACCCTAAGTAAGGAATTCTGAAAGTCAAAAGAGCTAAGAATGTTAGAAAAATATTTTCAAAATGGGTGTTATAAAATCCATCATTAAATAAAAATCCTTTGAGGAGTCCCAGGGCAAGTTTGGGGTCAAGCAGTTTGGGACATGGCAGTAAAAGGGGTCATACTCCCAAATAATTCCAGGAAAGCTTCTAGCTCACAGCCCCTCCATCTTCCCATTTACAACAACCACTCGATGAACATCAGGTTTCATTTGCCACTTGGAGGCACATTTTCACTTTCAGAACTCTCCTCATTATTCATATTAACTCAATTTCTCCTCTTTGGCTTAAAAATGTCAGTGAGGGGAAGGGAAGGAGGATAAAGACAACAGCAACACTTAGGCAATTTTTCTTGGCCTTGGTTTCCAAATGATGCCCTTGCCTTAACCGTACCCTCTTGGCTTGGACTTCATGCAATTCTCTCCAGACAGGAAGATGTCTTAACTCTCCTTCTGCAGGTCTGCACTCAGCTCACCCTAGGGAATCTCCTCCCAGAAATCCAGAACACAGTGTGTAAAGAGGAATCCTCTTGGTGCCCTGCATGGTGAATGTGGCAGTTCTCATTCTTATGTTTCAAATCGAGAAGTTTGGAGCTAAAAGACTGAGTGACTGGTTCAAAGAACCAAGCTCTGAGTCACTACTAAAGTTGAAAATGGAATTTAAATCTCTTCAATCTGGACTCAAAGTTCAACAAAGTCTTCCTGAGGTCCAGAAACTTCCCAGAATGCTCATTAGTTTCAATGGTTGTTGGAGGAATTTGCTTTGTACATCCCAGTTTGAAGAACAGAGGAAATTTTACATATCCAATATTAATAATAAGTCTGGTGGGTAGAAGAAATCCTTTCAAGGGATTAGGATGAAGAAACCTTCTGTTCTAGAAGTCACAAAGTCAAGATGACCAGTCCATTCAGTTTGTCTGCAAGTACAACTGACCACAAATAGATGGGACCAGGATATTCTTTCATCCCTTTCCCCATATTATGTTCTGCCTGTGACATCCTGGGGAAACCATACAATATTCTCTTTTCCCATTCCCCCTTGCCCTCACTGCTTCCCTAATGATCTGTCTCAGATTGTGTCCATTGCTATTGAACATCAGAAGAGTATCCTCCACATCAACCTGGCCCTGAGTCCTCCTGCAGGCCCTTCTCTGTGTCCACACTTCAACAGTATATACCAGATACTGTTAGGTGCATGGAATGCAACAATGAACAAAATTGGTATAATCCCCAAATAAAAATGTAAAAGGTAGAGGCTATCAAAGGGGAAAAAAGATAGGGGTCAAAGGGTCTGGGGTGTGTGTGTGTGTGTGTGTGTGTGTGTGTGTGTGTGTGCATGCACATACACATGCAAGCTCACATGTACTATTTTAGATAGGGTGATCAGCAAAGATGAAAGCTGAGTGGACACTAGAGAAAGTAAAGGAGTAAGCCAGCTGGAGTAAGGGCTTTCTAGGAAAACTCATGCATTCCCAGCGCACTGGTACAGACAACAGACAGTGGACCACAAGGCTGGAGAACCATGAGGGAGGGCCAGAGTAATGAGAACTGTCAGAGGCTGGTTGCACAGAAGACTGAGAGGATTGTGCAAGCCTTTAAGGACTTTGCATGTCATTTGGGAAATTCACATTTCAGATGGGAAACCATTGTCATATGGTTTTATGGTTTGTTTCCCCCCAATAGTTGGCTTTGAGCACAGAAAATATGATCTGGCTTTTATAGGAATACTGTGGCTACAGTGTGGAGGAGATAGTTGGGCAGGAAGACCAGTACAAGTGGTCCAGGTGATATAAGATGGTAACTTGGGCTAGGGTGTTTGAAGTCAAGATGGTGAGAAGAGGCTGAATGGGGTGTTGTTAAGATTGAGCTAACTGGAGTTGATGACAAGTTGGGTGTGCCATGTGAAAGCAAAAGCAGAGCCAAAGGAGGACACGGTAACTCCTGGTCCTTTCTGGCAGGGATCTTCAGTCCCTCCCTGAAAGTGGGGCACTTCTGGGGCAATAGGTCTCTGTGAAAATTCAAGAACTCTGTTTTGGAGCTGGTAAATGTGTTGTGCCTGCTCAACGACCAAGGAGAAATGTCATACAGGCATCAAGAGCAGGAGAAACGGGGCCAGCAAAAAAAGCTGAGAGGTGCCATCAGTGAGCTCAAGAACAAGTGAGAGCTGGGATTAATTAGCTGGGACACATGTGAATCATTTATTTTAAGTTGCTGTACAGGACTGTAGGATTTTTTTTTTAATATAAAGGAGTTTTTTCCTTTCTCCAAAAAGAATATAATTTTTTTAATTATAAAATACCCAAAAAGGTAAGATAGGAATCAGAATATTTAATATTCAGTTTACAGTCATCACCTTTTTTTCCCCAAATGTTCAGGATGCAAATGCATATGTAATAATTATTGTTATTATTAGTGTTTATTGAGTGTTTATCATCTGTGCAGCAGGCACAGTGCATGCATTTGCATGCACATCTCACTTCTCACCACTGTGTGTCCAAGACAGCCTGCAATCGCCCTCCTCCTAGAGTAGTCCCTGTGGTAGAAGTATGACTAGAACTCGGGATTTTTGACTCCAGAGCCTGGTTTCTGCCTATGACATTCTCAACCCTTACAGAATTGCCATTAATATGTCCCTTTCGCGCATCAGAAGCTCCCAATCTTTGCTGGCAGGAATGCAAAATGGTGTAACCACTCTGGAAGACAATCTGGTGGTTTCTTACAAAGCTAAACATACTTTTACCATACAACACTGCAATCAAGCTCCTTGGTATTTACCCAGATAGATTCAAAAACGTTCGTCCATGCAAGAACCTGCATGTGGATATTTATAGCAGTTCTATTCATAACTGCCCAAACTCGGAAGCAACCAATGAAAAGACAAGGAGGACACTTAAATGTAATTACTAGGTGAAAACAAGTCTATCTGAAAAGGCTACATATTGTACGATTCCAACAATATGATGTTCTGAAAGGCAAAACTAGAGACTCTATAGAGAGCAGTGGTTATTTGTGGTTTGTAAAAAGGAGGTATAAACAGGTGGAACATAGGGAATATTTAGGGCAGTGATATTATTCTGTACGATACCATAATGGTGATATGTGTTATAAAGCTATAGAATGTAAGAGCACCTGGGTGACTCAGTTTGTTAAGTATCTGCCTGTGGCTCAGGTCATGACTCCAAGGTCCTGAGATTGAGCCCTGTGTCAGACTCCCTGCCCAGCAAGGAATCTACTTCTCCCTTTCCCTCTACTCCTCTCCCCCACTGATGTGCTGTCTCTCTCAAATAAATAAAATCTTTTTTTTAAAGCTAATTAACAGTAAATATGACCCTTAATATAAGCCCTGTGATTATGTCAATGTGGGTTCACTGATTATTACAATGACAGCCACATGGGCAGAGCCTTCCCAGAGAGCTGGGGGAGCCTGAAAGGCAGAGGATAAGACCAAAGAGGATTATTTTCCAGCCTCAAGATCAAATGGAATTTACATTGCTCAGTTTTGGACTGTGGTTTGAACACTTTCCTTCTTTCCTACTTCTCCCTTCTAGAATGGGAAAGTCTATCCTCTGCCTGATCTATCATATTTTGGAAAAACCACAGCTATCTGCTTTCACAGGTTCACAGCTGGAGAGGAATTCACCTTCAGGATGAATCATACCTCAAGCCTCATCCATACCCGACTTAGAGATATTTAGATGAGACTTTGGACTTGGGACTTTTTGTTGAAATATCTTAAGATTTTGGGCAGGAGGATGTTGTGATAGAATGAATGTATTTTGCATGTGAGAAGAATTTTGGAGGGTCGGCGTGGAAGGCTTTGGACTGAATGTTTGCATCTCCTCAAACTTTGTATGTTGAAGTGTTAACTCCCAGTTGTGGTTGTATTGAGAGATGGGGTCTTTAGGAGGTAGTTAAGGTTAAATGAGGTCATAAGAATGGGGCCTCTGATAGGATCTGATAGGATTCATATCCTTAAAGCAGAACTCTCTGTGTGTGTGTGCGCACGCACGTGCACGCACGCACAGAGGAAAGGCCATGTGAAGGTGCAAGAAGGTGGTCATATGCAAGCCAGGAAGAAAGTCCTCACCAGGAATCAAATCATCTGCACCTTGATCTTGGACTTCCTAGCCTCCAGAACTGTGAGAAAGAAATGTCTGTTGTTTAAGCCACACAGAGTGTGGCATTTTGTCACAGCAGCCCTGGTGGACTAATGCAGTGTCCAATATATTTCATTGAACTCCACAAAGTGTTGGAATTGTGTTTTTATACTTATTTTTTAAATATATGTGATGGTATTTGGATATGGGGCCTTTGGGAATTCATTAAGGTTAGATGAGGTCATGAGGGTGCAGTCCCCATGATGGGATTAGTGTCCTTACAAGAAGAGACACCTGAGAGCTTGCCCTCTCTTTCTGAATGCACAAAGAAGAGATCATGTGATCACACAGCAACATGGCTGCCACCAACATGTCAAGAGAAGAGGCCTCAGAATGAAACCTAGCTTTCTGGATCTCTGATCTTGGACTTTTCAGCCTTTAGAACTATGAGAAATAATATCTGTTGTTTAAACCATCCAGGATGTGGCATCATGTTATGGCAACTGAAACGACTATGACACTCATTATGGTTTTCCTCAAGTAATGGATACCTTTATATAGAAACCTTTTGATAACATTTTGATAATATCCATAGAATAAATTCTTAGAACTAAGACTGCATGCACGCGCTGCTCACTGCCAACCATCCTCTAGAACACTGGGATGATTTTGAAGTCTCGACGCAGTGCAAACACATGTTCTTCCCCCTGCATGCTTACCAAGGTTTTGAGTTATTATTTTTTTAATTATTACCATTTTGAAAGTGATAATGGCATCTCATCAGTAATTCTATTTGCATTTCTTTGATTATTAATGAATGTTTAAAACATTTTTATTTCCTCAAAAATCCCATTCCTTTTTGTAAGCAACTGTCTAAGTGACTAAGAATCTAGACTGCACTTCTAACACTGTCTTGTTAAATGTCTCATCTCATTTCCTCTCTCACAGATGATCTACCCAGTCCTGGGGTCAGCCTATCTCCTTCTAAGACTCAGAAGACAATCAATGCTGACACAGTAGAGATGGAACTGGGACAAAGCTCCTGCAGGCTGCCCCCCCCACCCCAGATCCTTTGTATTCATAACATTATACACAGTAGAAGGACATCAGGGAGATGCTGATATTGACTTCTACTCCCAAGTGGAGTCTCTGAAGACATGCATGCCAGTCAGGACAGGAGCAAAGCTACAGAGCTCTATGGGGGACTTAAGAGAGATTCAGATGGGATTAAGTTGAAAGAAAGTAAGAACAAAGCAAGTGTTTAATAAGTGAATAACTGAATGATTGGAAGTTGGTTTTATCTTTTGGCACTTATATTTGGCACTAAGGAGTTTAGAATATAGAGAGTTTATTTATTTTTTTTTTAAAGAGAGTCTATTTTTTAAATTAGTAACGTTTTAAGAAAAGATTACAACAAAAAGTTTGGGACTTCAAGATTTGCAAATACATTTATAGCTATAATTTACTATTGTTGTCAGCATTGCCATTGGTATACACAGCTAGGAAGTTAGGATCATCTTTATAGTTTAATCTACACACTAGTTATCATAATTACATATTAGCTATAATAGCTATCATTTATTAAATATCTACTACAGGGGCACCTGGGTGGCTCAGTGGGTTAAAGCCTCTGCCTTTGGCTCAGGTCATGATCCCAGAGTCCTGGGATAGAGCCCCGCATCGGGCTCTCTGCTTGGCAGGGAGCCTGCTTCCTCCTCTCTCTCTGCCTGCCTCTCTGCCTAGTTGTGATTTCTCTCTGTCAAATAAATAAAAAAATAAAATAAATAAATAAATAAATAAATAAATAAATAAATAAATATCTACTACATGTCAGACGTTAAGTACTTTATAAACATTATCTCCTTTGGTTAAGATCTACCTTTGGAACCCTGAACTATCAGGGTAGGTGGCATGGAGAGGGATTTTCATCAAGTTCCTTCAGCGAAATATGAGAAGTAATAGAGCCCTCGGCTGAATGATCACAACTCCAAATTTCTGGCATTAAGATTTCGGAAAGAAGAGAGTATAAAGTCAACCGAACCTCTTTGGGTCAGAAATCCCCCTGAGGTGGGAAACAAAATACACACCATGACACTGGATGTCCGGGGAGTCTCTAGGCCACTCCCCAAAGGAACTGTGTTCCTAGACTGAAGGGATTGCAGTGAAAATAAAGGCTAGCTTTTGAGGGCTTAAGAGAAAGAATTCCATTCACTCATAGTTAAAGCGTTCATGCAAGTTTGAGAGAAGAAAGAACAGCTGCAGGGAGCTCCAGGGCAAGAAAAACAGCCACTGAGTGGGAATCTTTGGGCTCAGGTCAGAGACACCCAGGGAAGGAGGATGGACTGGTATGCAACTTCCACACAGGCAGGGATGCACAGGGAATATACAAATGGCAGACATGCAAATATACAAGGAAATATAAAGAGGGATGACTAGGTATTCAATATATTCTTGTTGAAAGAAAGAATGAATGGGAGTTCTAGTGGCAAAAATATGATGAGCTAAGAGTCCAAATCCAATGGACACTCAAAACCTACTGGACACCCATTGCCTAGGCTAAGCCAAAGTCAAACACACTACTTTGGAATAAATTCCTTTTCTTTAAGTAGATAGAAGCATAGCAGTTTAGAAGCCTTTATCCTTAAAATGGGCTGGATGCTTGGTCCCTGCTGGCTAAGACTCAGTCTGATTGGCAAGTAACTGTCTGTTCTTAGAGGGCCAAGAAGTTTCCTTCTCGTGGTTTGTACATGGCTTACCTATCAAATAAACCAGAGCATAACAGTGGAAATAGAAAAAAAATTCCCTCAAATTGCAATTGCTTTCCTCACTGAGTGTAACTCAATTATTATTTCATTATTAAGCTCTGTAATTCTTGGGAAATGTCATGGTCATAAATAGAAGTGAGTGTCTTGTGAAATGATGATTTATTATAAAAAGTTTTTTTTTTTTTTTTTAATTGTGGTTGCTCTTTTTAAACCATTGGCTTCCAGAGTCTTGAAGCTAGTCCCCTTGTCTGGGGTTCAGTTTCCCTGTTGAGAAAATAGGGTTTATTTTTTGCTGTCACCCTTCTTAGTATGAGGAGGTTCAAATAACTCCCAGACCCCTAGTTTTAATCTACCAATCCTTTTAATCATGTTCACTCTTGCTGTTTAACCCTTATTTTTCATTGCCCCCACCCTAGGTTTATCCTTTCCAACCTTCAAACCACCCAGAGCAAACAGCCACCCAAAATTGGGTGTTTGTTATCCATCTGCCATGGCAGGTACATGTCATTCTTGGGATTGCTGTCAATTGTCCCAAGATTGATCATCCTAAATGATAAAGCCCTTCAGCTCCAAGTCTTTAAATACATTCTTTATGTATCAGAGAACATGTAGACTATTTAGTATTTGAATGTTACCTCTGGTGTCCATTATCTTTGGTTCCCCTTCTCATTTTGCTAAGATTTTCTTTTTCTTTTTAAATTTTTTTAAAGATTGTATTTATTCATTTGACACAGAGAGAGAGAGAGCACAAGTGGGGGAGTGGCAGGCAGAGGGAGAAGCAGAATCTCACTGAGCTTGGGGTCTGATGCAGGACTTCATCCCAGGACCCTGGGATCATGTCCTGAACTGACGGCTGATGCTTAACGAACTGAGGTACCCAGGTGCCCCAATATTTAGTTTTCTACAGCAGTTTTAGGTTCATAGCAACGTTGAGGGGAAGGCACAAAGATTTCTCATATACTGCCTGGGCCCACACAGGTAGAGCCTCCCCTATTATCAACATTTGTTAAAACAAATGATTACATTGACACATTACAATTACAGAATGTCCATTAGATTACTGCATGGTTCACTTTTTGTGTTAGACATTCTGTGAGTTTGGAAGAATGTATAACGTACGTGTATCCACCATTATGATATCATGCAAAATAGTATCACTGCCCAAAATTCCTTCTATTCATCCTTCCCCCCACAGAATTTGATGGTGTGTGTGTTCCGGATTTTGGCCATTCTAATAGGTATATAGTGGTATCTCATTATTGTTTTAATTTGCATTTCTCTAATGACATATGGTGTCATTATTATAATATGCCAGGAGGAGTCATGGCTGGATTTATAAATTTGGAAGTTTTTCAAATTATTGAAGAAATGGGAATGGATGTGTTTCTAAAAGAGAACACTCAGCATGAGAAGAGTTTCAGGGCAGAATGTTAGCAGAACGTCCACATGAAGAAGCCAAAGGAGGTACCGTGGCACAGGGAAACCAGAAGGTGGAGCAGGAGAAGAGCAAGGGCAGGGCAGGAAGCAAAGCGTGGAGACATGCTCTAATTCTTGGGGATTGGAAATCTGCATAAAGATGCTGCTTGCTTTCAGAGAACCAGAGGCATTTCTAAATTGCTCTGGGTTGTAGGCTGTATGTCTTTTGCATTTAAAAAAGCATCTATGGTAGAGCATAGGGTTTATTGATATTGATCTGTTGCCTTCCTTTTCTTCTGAACACAATTTGAGCTATCACCCATGACCAAACAACAAGACACTTTGTGTATCAAGTGACATGAATTCATGACATCTCTACCTAACACAGAGCAGTGAAGCTAACAATGTTTTTCAAGCTTTAGTATCCGGAGAATCAACTGATATTTCATACATTGTCAAAACAATACATTATATAATTGTAAAGGAAAAAAAACACTAAAACATAGGTCAAATGATTATATTTTTCATATAGATTAATATGAGAAAAAATAAAAGGTGCAAGTTAACCATGGATATTGGAAAGATAATCTTAAAACTTACTCACCAAATGCACCAATAACTAGTAGAGTATAGGGAAACATACAGGTTTTGAAGTCAAACAGATTTAGGATTGGGCCTTAACTCCACCATTTACTTATTTGCTACTTGTTTGACCCTAGATAAATTATTCATGTTCTCTGAATCTCATTTATTCATCCTTAAAGTGCAATCAGAATAGTTTTGTTGCCAACATAATTGGACAATATTTGAGGTTTTAATTTAAGTAGTTTTTATTTTTTCTTGTATGGGGCAGACCGCTGACTGGGCTCTGATATTAATTCTCTACTTCTCCTTTTAATAATAGAATCACATCTTTCACAGGGGTTTTAGCTAAGCTCATGGCAGCCATCTCCTGGGCATACCTTGCCTGTCATGAAGCTAGGAGTGGCCATATTCACTTCAGGACAAAGGGAATGAGCAGAGGTGGTGTGTGTAACTCCAGGTCATCACCTTAGCTGTGTTTACCCTGAATTCTGCTTCCTTCTCCCTGCTGGATAGAAAATAGCCTAGCTGGATCTTAGAACCAGAGATGGAAGCCCCATGTTCTGGATGGGACCATTGACTTCTTAGTGCGTAACTGTGTACATCTAGCTGGGTGACCTACCTATATTTGAGTTGTTTTAGGAAAGAGAGATAGAAACTTCCATTTATTTAAGCTACTGATTTGGGGGTTGTTCTGCCTACTGATTCTCATTTTCATCTTTGCTCCCCAAAATCACACTAGTTCATAATATCATTGATTCAGAGGAAATTTGTGACCAAGTCTTCCCCCCCTCCCCCCAAAGCTTAATTCTTTAGAACTTGGAGGATTTGGAGAGGAAGGAAAAATAACAAAAAAAAAAAAAAGGATTCTTTGGTAGGAAAAAAAAAAAGGTGTCTTTAAAAAGCAGCAGTAAAGTGAGTTATCAACCTCCTCTTCCCACCCTCAGCCAAGACTAAAAAATATTTCTTCTGGAGTTGGGGGAAGAAAAGGAGAATTCTAGCAGCCAAGGTCATGACATTAGGGCTGGTTTCTTATAGCCTTCTGGGGAGAAAATAGGACCCCATAGTAGGAGAGAAAGACAGAAACCATACCACTGCAAGATTTGATGTCCAGAGGATGGCCACGAACAAGAGTCTGTTGGATCTCGAAGGCTACTTCAAATCACGGAAATGAAAGATTAAACAGATTCTATGTCAAACAGTTCCCAGTAGCAGAGGTCCCCATCCTCCCAAGCCCAGCACTCTGGTGATACCTAAGAGCTAGAAATGGATACTACCATGGGGATTGAGGAGAAGGCCACACAGAGTATGACAGGTTAATTTTCTACCAGCCTAGAAGCATGACAGGGTCAGTTAAATAAATCAGGTAGAGTCATATCAGAGAAAGGAATTATTTCTCTCACATTTAATATTGATAAGATTTCAACATCCTCCACCTGGATAAAATGAATTAACAAATATAATATGCATTGTACACTGTTCCTTCTCTCTAAGCCTTGTGCTGATCATCTACTTTATGCTAATGAGCAAAGTATGAAAGTGTTTGAGATACAGTCTCTGTTCCTTCATCTAAGGAACTCAGATCAGTGAAAGAGAGCAAAATGTGTACAAAGTTTCCTATAAAACACTGTGGACTCAGAGAAGAAGTTAAAAACACCTCTGCCTTGGAGAGTTGACCACTTCAAATCTGAGTGATATTTGAACTAGACCTTGAAAACAAGATTGGAAAGAGAGAGAGATGGGCAGAGAAATGGTTAGCTGGTAGCCTGGTCTCCCCACAACTCTCTACTCCATGAAAACTTAGCCTTACCTGTGCTTAAAGTTCAATAGAAATTGTCCAGGTGGGAAGAGCCGGACAGATACAAAGATTAATAAGGAGAAAACGCCTAGTGTTCAAAGGATGGTGAGCAGCTGTGGTGTGGAGGAACTAGAGCCAGATGGGGAAGGATGGAGGGAAAGATGAAGGGCAGGTGGGAATCACTGGTCCATTCAGGGCACTGCACTGATTTTAACCAAAATCAGCAGTGGTTATCCACAGCGCAAGAACAAATTTTGTTAGTCATGAAGCCTGTATTCATAAGGAGTCAACCCAAGGCCTCTTCCATGTGCTGCCCACTTGGTTATCTTTCCTCTGGACCAGTGGCTCAAGGGAATCCTTCCACATCTGCTTTTCAAAGGAACTCCAGTTTCATCTGAATGGCACTAGAATCAGATTGAATAAATGATCAGAGGGATTACAGGAAGTGCGCACATGGCTAATATGAACTGCTCATCATATAGACTCGGAAACACAAGGCCAGAAACCACTGGAAATCAGGGCCAGTGGGGGACTGCATGCAGTCTTGTAGGGCCCCACTTTCACAATATTTCCCATACAAAAGGAAGAAGGAGAAAGACAACAAAGCACTGTGTTCCCATATTTCCTTATAGCTTGCCCGCGCCTTTGTACCCCTCTACGCCTTGTATATACCCGCTGGTCTTGTCCCACAGAGGCTGCCCTGGGCATATAGATTGGTAGCATCTGTGCTTTACAATCAGCACAAACCAGGTCTGATGCCTACACCGCCCAAACCGGCCTACAGTGAGTCAAGCTCTGGGGTTTGAAATATAGTCAGATGACCACAATTTTATGCCAAAGGCCTGAGCTGCCTCACTGCAGAGCCAGACTCCGTATGAAAAGTCATAGCCAGAAGCTCAATCAGAGGCAATTTAATTAAAGTGAGTTGGTTATCTAGGCCCAGCCAGGCTTGCCAGTTTTTAACTTGGCAACCAGCAGCCATGTGTTTTTTCAATGAATGTTTTGTCCTCTGTCACCCAGGATCAGGTTGTGGACTGGTTTGGCTTTCTTTCCCTTTCCTATTGCTGTGGTAACATTTCTCACCAAAATGTGCCTTCTGGTTTTCTTTTCTTTTCTTTCGTCTATCTTTTTTTTTTAATTTTTTTTTTTTTTTAACATGGACAGTTTGTAAAGAAAGGAGAAGGGAGGGAGGGAAATATTTGGTGTTGTGGGGAAAGGTGATGGTCTTATAATGTATCTGCAAAGGATTCTATGACGAATAAAAATGAACTTACGTTTATTGAGTTTAGTGTGGTCTTTTTACTCACAAGTCCAGTGAAGAACTAAACACACACTGCTTACAAGGTGCAAAGTATTGTTCTAAGCCCTCTACCTCCATTACAACCACCTATAAGACAGACATTCTTGGAGGCAACTGTACTGGATTGAAGTGTGACTCCCTCCTCTGAATTCATATCCACAAGGAACCTCAGGAGGTCACCTGATTTGGAAATAGGGTCTTGGCTGAGGTAAACTGAAGGTGGAGAAGAGAGGATATTGGATTAGGGTAGGGCCATGTTAAGATGGTGGTAGAGACAGCAGAGATGCAAGGGCAGGACAAGGAACACAATCTACCTCCTGGAGCTAGGATAGAGGCAGGCAGTGAGTTTTCCCTCAGAGCCTCCAGAAGGAACCAACCCTAGCCTGCCGACTCCTTGATTTCAGACTTCTGGACCTTTGAATCATGAGAAAATAAATTTCTCTTGTTTTATACTACCCAGCTTATAAAATTCATCATGGAAGCCACAGGAAAGCAATACAGCCATGAAAGCCCTTGCCCTTGCTCAAGGACTCCCGGTGATAAGTGCAGAGCCAGGAAGTCTGGGTCCGCAATCCATGTTCCTAATCACTATGCTGTGCTGCCTCCAGAGCCAAAGGGATGTGTGAGTGTCCTGAGATGTTCCTCAGAACCATCATACCTGGTTTCCACTGTGTGTCTTTAATGCATTTGATTATTACAGTCTTGGTGATAAGCCATTCAATATCCCTATTTGCTACAATACTCCTGTATTTGCTTCACTGGTTGCCAGATTACAACGCCTGTTAAAATAAATATGCTTCAATTACCTTAAAATCACTCAACATCACCAGTGTTCCTACTGATATAAAACTACTGGAGTGATACAAATTTTAACAAGAGTTTGAATTTGGAAGTAATAAGGTTTTGTGATATGTGTAATGCGGAGTGATTGTAGCAGAAGACATTTAGAAATGTCTGGTTCAGACTGAAAACACTTAAGTTCAGAGGCAGTCTTCAGACTTAGCCTCAAAGGTATTTAATTTGGAGTAAATGAAAAATCTGTGCCTCTTCTGTTTTTATTAACCATTTTGTTCAAAATTCATGTTTGTTTTTAGGAAAAGTATTTCCAAGATATCTATGAGTGGACAAGGATGGAAAACAAAAATGTTGTTCCACAAATCCGACTTTGTGTTGCCTTAAATACAATAAGAACAATATTCAAATCTATAAGTTAGGCACAAGCCTGACAGCATTTTCAGCACTCAGGAGCTATTAAAATTACACCAGTGTGAAATTGAAGGCTGCATCTATATGGGTAATGAAGTCTTCTCCATTCCTGGTCCATGCAAATTACATTTGCTAATGTCATCCTTGACCACAGTTTCCTAAATCCTTCGCTGTATTAGACTCCAGGGGATTGATAATGGCATTGGCTCTAGTACACACTCCTCCTGGCTCTGACACATGTTTTCAGCATTTCTCATTTAGTATGGTTTTTCCTATCTAATGTTTGTCTTTGATCTCTAAGTCCACAAATGTAATAATCACAAACTCTGAAATACTGTCTTCTGCTCCTGAATTTTTTCATGGTTTATTCAGTGTGTTTGCAACAGGTAAAAGCTTATTGCATTTTCTTAGCCCAGTATTAAAGGAGAGGGTTTCAATGGGGTTAAGCAAATAAGGGGCTAAAGCAGATGTGGAAAAAAACCTACAAAAATATGTCAGATTTCCGAATTTTGCCATTTTTTTTCTTAAAGTCCCAGCTCAGGAAGTTGCACACTTTCCCCTCCCTACCAATAAGTTCTGTGACTGGGAAATATGGTCTACCCCACTATGGCAGGTATCATGGCTCTGGATTATATAATTACATGTGCTCTGCACGCCCAGACTTCTCATAGAATTGACTTCTTTCTAGAGGCTGCAGTGTGAGAGCAGGAGTGAGGCCACCCTTTTGTTTCAGCTGACTGGCCAAGTGCTGCCTCTCACTGGAAAGGAGCCATCCATAGCCTGACCAGTAACTTTGGCCTAATGAAACAAAGGGTAGACTGGATCAGATTCTCCCTGGGGAATTTGGAATGGACTAAGTGACTGAGTAGCAGGAAAGAAACCACCAGACATGAAGGAGTCTGGATAAATTTCATTCATGGTGGAACATGGAGGAAAACGTTATGAGTTACCACTGCTGAGGTGAATGAACATACTTCACTTCCTGCCTTTTTGGAGCTGGGTGTTACAGCTTTCCCTGTACGTCTGAATCCTTATAACAGATCTCCCTTTCCAACTGAGTGATTTTAATTTACAATGAATTGCCTGAATCAAAACGTGGAGTAAAAAGCAACCCATAAACCGAACTTTTCCCAAACTAGTCTGCCCAGCCCTCCATATCCACCTCTTCTCTTATAGATGTACTGTCCCTCCTTCCTGTCCATGCTCCACTCACTGTGGGCAGCAAAGAGAGACAAACACAGCCTAAAAAATGCAGGCAGAGAGAGGTATGCTGGAGACAAAGGATCACACAGAGCTAGAATGCAGAAAGTGGGAGAGATCCTGATGCACAAAGCAGAGAGCACCAGGCCCATGATAGACCGTGGGTAGCTCACAGACACACACTGGTAGATGCTGGTAACATGAACTTATGTGTCAAGTGGACTGGGCCTACAGGTACCCAAATTAAACATGATTTCTGGGTGTGCCTGTAGGGGTGTTTTGGATGATATCAGCAATTGAATCAGTACCGTCAGTAAAGTGGTCTGCCCTCCCCAACATGGGTAGGCACCATCTAATCCACTGAGGGCCAAAATAGAACAAAAAGATGGAGAAAGGAGAAATATGCTCCTTTTTGCTTCCTGCTTGCTTATATAAGCTGAGACATTGGTCTTCTGCCCTTGGGTTGGGATTTACACCACTTATTTTCCTGGACTCAGAGGAGGCCTTTAGACTCAGTATCAAACAATACCACTAGCTTTCCTAGGTGTCCACCTTGGAGAACAGCAGATCGTGGGATTTCTCAACCCCCATAAAAAATCTCAACCCCCAATTCCTCATACTAAAATTTCTTAATGGTTCTTAATGGTTCTTATTTGTTCTGCTTCTTGAGAGAACCCTGACTAATATGACCTCTTACCTCTCATTGAAAATGCCTAAAAATGAGATGGGAGACATAGAGAACAAAAGAGATGTTCTTTGGGGTACTTGGTTGGCTCAGTTGGTTAAAGGACACACTTTGGCTCAGGTCATGGTCTTGGAATTCTAGGATTGAGCCCGCATTGGGCTCCCTGCTCAGCGGGGAGTCTGCTTCTCTCTCTGACCCTCTTCCTCCTCATGTTCTCCCTCTCAAATAAATAAATAAAATTTTAAAAAATAATAAAGAGATGCTCCTTTAAGATCATGGAAAGCAAGCATCCTAACATTTTGATACATCATTATTGTGGTTATTTTTTTATTTAGTTCTTGAATAATTTTTGAAGTATGGGTTTGCATTTAACAAAATCCTATTATGTGGGGAAAGTCAAGCTTATGTATGGATTTTCTATATGTTCATAAAGATAATAACATTTAGTCATTCATCTGATGTTTCGAAACAACCTCCAAATATATCTAATGTATGGGGAACCTGACCACAATTTTCATTTCTCTTCTGTCTTTTTAGCATTTCAGGGATAAAGTATCAAAGTGATTGTGGAATATGACTCATCTTTGCTGCTTTCCAAGCCATCTGCAGGATACTGAGAGATGCACAATTTCCAGGCTGTGAACCTATAGCATGCTCCACATTCCAAACCACTGGCAGCTGGGTGCTAATGGCCTCTTCCCAGCAGTGCACCCAGCTAATGGTCTCTTCCTGACATTCGGTCAAGCTCACTAATGACCAGCACATTGCCTGCCCACACCAAAAGTGAGAATTCCACTTCTGTATTTGGAGAGAACTATCCAGGGATCCCTCCTTTCAGCCACAAGAACCAGGGGAGTTGGATGCACAGCATAATAGGAAATGACTTTTAAGAGGTAAGATGTGATCTGTGGTCAGGAGTTTGAGAAGGGGTTCAGTTTTAAACCAACAATGCCTCTGTCAGGGAGACATAAAACTGGAAAGGACAAAACATCTTTCTTTTATGAATCCATCCATCACTTTGGTTCTGATGTCAATATCAAAGAAGTATTTGTGGAACTCTCCATTACAGTAAATGGATCTGAAGTGATAATTGGCCCTTGGGCTTGGAAATCCACATGTTATAATATTGCAATTATGTATTTCAAGCTCAAAAACCTGCTCCTTCCATACATGGAAATGTAGGGAATCTTTCAAAATAGAACAGTTGAGGTGGAATTGATAGAGTTTATAAGTACTTATGTTCTGCAGGTGCAGACCCCGTGTACATGTTTGTCTGCACTTATTTTTCATTTGCGTCTTCCTGGATGGCGCTGAAAGTCTATGAAATAGACTTGTGAGATAGCATCCTTCTGCCAAGAGTAGGGATCACAAGCTTCATAATTCCTCTGCCTAAGAATAT
The DNA here is from genome assembly GCF_922984935.1 of Meles meles. NCBI lineage: Eukaryota > Metazoa > Chordata > Mammalia > Carnivora > Mustelidae > Meles > Meles meles. The sequence continues at coordinate 96,951,622 of NC_060066.1, forward strand.
GGATTAATTGATCACCCCCCCCTCTTTTTTTGGTCATGATACCTCAGTTTGAACTCTGCCTCAGTCAGAATGGGAGAGTAAACAAAGTAAATCAAAAGTAAACAAAGACAAATCAAAAGGATTAATAACAGTGTGAGTTAAATTAATGGTTCTTTCATAGTTAAGTGAAATGGGAGGATAGATATTCTTTTATATCAATGATGGTTTCATTTTACTTCTTTCCCCTCACACTAAACTGATGTGTATTAAATGAGCATTTTCATCATCCTGTCCCATTTCACTCATGATGTTCCCTGTTTTCCTAATTTACAGATGTCAAGTTAACCCGGTGTGAATAAAGAAGTTTTAATCTTACACTTTGATTTATCCCTCATCTGATGGGAAAATCCTTGCCTATAATCCTCAACATTTTAATTTAAGTTTATGTACACAGAAAACCAGAGTTAATGAATACAGCTATTACCTTTGATTAGGTAAATCAATCAATCAACAATATAGACTTTAGGACTGGAAGAAACCTCATTATCATCAATTTCAAAGTCTCCATTTTAAAGAGGAAGAAGCAGACCTAAGGTGATTGGGCAGCATGTCATATACCTTTCAGGTAAAATGGCTAGGGCTCAGACATGATCAAATTGGGTAGCCACCAATGGAAGCACAGAAGGCTCCATGAGGCTGGACAGTACCTGCTGTTGCAGGGCCCATGTGACCAACAGTCCAAGGAATAGAAGATGAAAGTGACCAAGGGAGGCGCCTGGGTGGCTCAGTGGGTTAAAGCCTCTGCCTTCGGCTCAGGTCATGATCTCAGGGTCCTGGGATCGAGCCCCCAATGGGGCTCTCTGCTCACCAGGGAGCCTGCTTCCTCCTCTCTCTCTCTGCCTGTCTCTCTGCCTACTTGTGATCTCTGTAAAATAAATAAATAAAAATCTTAAAAAAAAAAGTGACCAAGGGTGTGAGCTTTTCATAAGAGCACTATTTCCTGTTTAAAAACATGGACATTGGGGAGGGTATGTGCTATCGTGAGTGCTGTGAAGTGTGTAAACCTGGCGATTCACAGACCTGTACCCCTGGGGATAAAAATACATTATATTTTTATAAAAAAAAAAATTGGAAGGGGAGGTGAACCATAAGAGACTATGGACTCTGAAAAACAACCTGAGGGTTTTGAAGGGTCAGGGGTGGGAGGTTGGGGGAACAGGTGGTGGGTAATAGGGAGGGCACGTTTTGCATGGAGCACTGGGTGTTGTGCAAAAACAATGAATACTGTTATGCTGAAAAAATAAAAAAATAAAAAAAATAAAAAAACAATGAATACTGTTACGCTGAAAAAAATAAACAAAATGGAAAAAAAAAAAAAAAAACTTGTCTTCTGAATGGATAAAGAAGATACAGTCCATATATACAATGGAGTATTATGCCTCCTCCAGAAAGGACGAATACCCAATTTTGCATCAACATGGATGGGACTGGAGGAGATCATGCTGAGTGAAATAAGTCAAGCAGAGAGAGTCAAGTATCATATGGTTTCACTTACTTGTGGTGTATAAGGAATAACACGGAGGACATTGAGAGATGGAGAGAAGTGAGATGGGGGAAATTGGAGGGGGAGACGAACCATGAGATACTGTGGACTCTGAGAAACAAACTGAGGGTTTGGGAGGGGAGGGAGTGGGAGGTTGGGTGAGCCTGGTGGTGGGTATTATGGAGGGCACGTATTGCATGGAGCACTGGGTGTGGTGCATAAACAATGAATTTTGGAACACTGAAAAGAAATAAAATAAAATAAAATGAAAAAAGAAAAATAAAATTTGTCTTCTATTCCAAGATGGTCATTCCCACTTTTTATTTTTTTTCCATTAAATATGGCCACTTTTATTGAGATTTGGATTACTCTAAGAATATGTTAAGACAAAAAAAGAAAAAAGAACATGTTAAGACAGTAAGATCTCTCCATGATATCTAATATGGCATAAGCTTTACATTAATAAAATTCCACAATAAAACCCCAAAGCGGGTAGCTTATTAGGCAAATATTATCCTGCAAACTACCTTGTCCCTTTTTAGGGTTAAAACATCTTTTCCTAAATGTAATGATGGCTACCACAAACTGTGATTTTTAAAATGACTTTACTAAGAGAAATAAGAGATTTCCCTCCCTGAATTTTTTTCTAGGTTTGATTTTTTTTCTAATTGCTTTATTTACTGCTCTATCATATCTAAAATTCTGGGAAACCACTGCCTTAAGCCATAATGAGTCACTGGAGATTTTTAAATCAGAGAGTAACATGAACAGAGAAGTAATTTGGGAAAATTAATTGTTCTTCAGTGGATAGTATCAACTTTAGTGGGAAGAAAATGGAGTTAGGAAGCCTGCTTAGAAAATAATTGCTACACAATGAGCACAGAGTAAGAGGAAAGAGGGAGCTGAGGGCTGAGGTTGGGGGGAGTACAGCAAAGGCCAAGACAAACAGAACCAGGCAAAGGGGAGCCAACAGACAAAGATGATTATGAGATTTCAAGCCCAGGTACACAAAAAGATAATGATATACATAGGGACCTGGGGAAGTTAGGGGTAAAACAAAAACGAAAACAAAAAAAAAAACTGATTAATTTGGCAATGGCTATATTTCGTTTGAGGATATGATAGATGCATTATGGAGACTGTTCGATTAGAATTTGCCAATGCAGGACCCAGATTCTATAGGGAGGCCAGAGGAATCCTATGGGAAGCCCACAAAAATGTAGCAGTCACAAGAATGGAGAATAGAGACACACAGATGACCAAGGGCTCAAGAGAAGTATAGGCAGATAATGACAGAGAAGATTGGCCAGAGAGAGAGGAAATCCAGACAGAAAGGTTTGTTTCAGTATGAGAGAAATAGTGTTCAATTTCTTCATACCTCCCTCCTTCCTTCTCTTCTTTTCATCCATCCATCCATCCATCCTCCCATTTACTGAGCACTTACTCTGCTTCTGGTCATGGACTACACTCCAAATAACTCCAAGCCTGCAGTGTAGGTAGGGAGAAGGCAGAAACCACTCAAGGACTCCATCAGATTCCAAGGAAGAAGAGAGCTCAAAGCCAAGGGTACACTTCACCTCCACCACTCCATGTCTCCCTGTTCCCTCTTTGCTTTCCTTTGCTCTTTCACTCACAACCTGTGGGCTGCCCAGAAGCTTTGGTCAGACTGCTGAACTGAAATCAACAAAACGTGGACAGTGAATGCAAAGCGCCAACTCTTTCAAAGTATAGGGCAGGCTTCCATTGCTGCCTATGTTACAGGCAGAACAGATTTAAGCAAGCACCAGAAGGATCCTTATCCAGGGCAGGTAGGCTTAGTTTGGGAACCTGGCAACTGACATCTGATAGCATGCTTCCTGTTCGGACAGAAGCTGCTGCTCTACTCCTTCAAAAAGATTGTATTCAATTCTTTAGGAAGAAAAGTGCTTTAATGGCAAGATGCAGAAATTGCTGACTAAAGTGAAGTGATTTTTCTTTAATCAAACATGAGCCAAATGGAAGGGAGCCCCATGATCAGTCTTTTTTCTTTTTAATTTAAATTGAATTAGCCAACATACAGAACATCGTTTGTTTCAGATGAGGTGTTCAATAATTTATCCGTTGTGTATAATACCCAGCGCTCATCACATCACATGCCCTCCTTTATGTCCATCACCCGATTACCCCATCCCCCCACACCTCACTTCTCCTCCAGCAACCCCCAGTTTGTTTCCTACAGTCAAAAGTCTCATGGTTTTTCTCCCTCTCTGATGACTTCACATTGAGTTTTCCCTCCCTTCCCCATGATCCTCTGTGCTGTTTCTTAAATTCCACATATGAGTGAAACCACATGATAATTGTCTTTCTCTGATTGACTTATTTAGCTAAGTATAACATCCTCTAGTTCCATCCACATCGATGTAAATGGTAAGTATTCATCCTTTCTGATGGTTGAGTAATAGTCTGTTGCATATATATACCACATCTTCTTTATCTATTCATTTGTTGATGGACATCTCAGCTCTTTCCATGGTTTGGCTATTGTCGCTATAAACATTGGGGTGCAGGTGCCCCTTTGGGTCACTACATCTGTATCTTTGGGGTAAATATCTAGTAGTGCAATAGCTGGGTGGTAGTGTAATTCTATTTTTAACTTCTTGAGGAACCTCCGTACTGTTTTTCCAGAGTGGCTGTACCAGCTTGTACTCCCACCAACAGTGTAAGAGGGTTCTCCTTTCTCTGCATCCTCTCCAATATTTTTTGTTTCCTGACTTGTTAGTTTTAGCCATTCTGACTGGTGTGAGGTGATATCTCATCGTGGTTTTGATTTGCATTTCCCTGTGATGTGGAGCATTTTTTCATGTGTCTGTTGCCCAACCTTCTCTTTTAATAAATTTCTGGATCCAGAATCACACTTCAGAGACAGAAATAGAAATGTGTACAAAAATATACATACATACATACACATATATACATATTCTCCACACACACATGCATTTATTTAGACATTTCAACAAATATTTAACAAAACACACAAAACAAAAAGAAGGAAAATAATCATAGGGACACCTGGGTTGCTCAATCAGTTGAGTGTTCTTTATTTCAGCTCAGGTCATGATCTAGGGGTCTTGGGATGGAGCCCTGCATTCAGAATGTGTGCTCAGTGGGGAGCCTGAGGATTTCTCTTCCTCTCCCCCTGCCCCTCTTCTGACTCACTTACATGTGCTCACTCTCTCTAAAGTAAATATATAAATCTCTTTAAAAAAAGAAGATAATTACAACTATGGGAGAGTATGAGAAATATAGATATGGTGTTACTCTACAAGAAGTAACAGTAGGGGGTCTACAGTAAGAGTCAATTTCCTCATTTTGGAGATGAGCATGAAAGCCTTATTAAATTCTTTAATTTGTTACATGTTTTAAGTGATTTCTTCAATTAAATTGTAAACAATAGCATTACATTGACTTTTTTTTTTCCTTTGTGGAGATTTTGACTATTAGGTTTAATTATTCCATTTATATTTTACACATGTGCCCAAGGCTTTTGAACAATGAGAATGCTGGTAGTAAGTCAAATAAATAATACAAAATAAATAAAATATATTCTCAAACAACTTTATATTAAAATTTGACTTTCTTAAAGGTTACCATTTCCTGTAGGCTCATCCTCTTTAGGTGAAGAATTGTTTTTCTTAAGCGGCTCTTTCTGATTGAATATTTATAGCAAATTGTAGCAAATGAGTGTGTTGTAAGATGTGCTGCACTCAAAGCTATGTATGGTTTTGATCTTCCATGTTTGATTCTCTGTTCTCATATGACAGAGGTGCTAAAGCCAGTAATGGCATTATGTGATGGATACAGAACCAATGACAGTCATGCAAGGAGGACAAGTCTGGGTTGCATGTTCTGACCAAGCCACACAGCATGAGGACACCTGGATGGCAAAGATTGCAGGCTGGTGAGACTTTGGCCCATGTCCTGCTCTTCCACCCTCTCTTCCTCCTGCCTATCTCTTCAGAGTTCTCGGGCTGTTTACGCAGAAGTCCCATTGCAACTGTGAGTCAGTCGGCTCAGCCAGAGCCCTATCTAGGCCCATTGATTCAGGCAACTAATTTTGTTTCCTTATCTTAAGGAAGAGACATTATTATTCTGAGTCAAAAGTGGAGAAAGGTCAATAAGATGGCAGCATCACCATCCTGACTTTCTCCCCCTCACAAGAACAACTAACATTAATCATGACACACTGAGAGAGTCTTAGCACATGGGGGGAGGTGGGGGAGGCCAAGATACCCCTTGCATCCCCCTGGACCAAACAGACCACACTGTAAGGTAAGAGAAGTGGCTACATGCTGACTGCCTTGCCCCTCTCCCAAGCCAGTGCACCACCACCCAGAATGTCTCCACAGAGTTTCTGTTTCCTAAAGTGGGAGAAGAGAAGACAGAGGAGACAACCCCTCACCTCAGCACTGTGGGTTGCTTGTGGGAGCCACTACTTTGATCTTGACCCATGAGGATCTCAGATGAATCTTCCCACCATCCTTGGGATGACTATGATGGAGAAGTGGGGAGGGGTTTGCAACAACAAGCATGCAAATGTTGGCAGACCAAGTTCACACTTGCAGTGCCCAAGTAATAATTCCAACCAGCACTTTTGCTCATCTGCAGAACCAAAATCTACCGTGCACTCTGACCAGGAGACTCAACAGGGCGCTCTTCTGCCTGATTGAGATCCACAAGTGAGGTTTGCCAGCCCTAGAGCCCAGTTTGCCCGTGCTCAAGCAGGGTGCTGAATCCTGCCCCACCACTGTGGAGAGTGTCACCTACCCCCATCTGACCAGAAATACCTGGAAACTGTGAAGCCCAGTGGCATACAAGCAGAGAAATGGGTGAGCAGAACTGATCGCCCTCAGAGCACAGCCAGTACCTGGTATGGAATGTTCCAGTGTTATGAACAGGCAGGAGGATTAATTCATAGCTAAGGCTGAGGATAGCTCCCTGTCCCTCCCAACTGGAGATCCTATTGGGGAAATACAAAGTAGCTGGAGCAGTCCCTCCCCTCCCCACCCAGGCAAGGAGGCTAGGACTTAGTAAGACATAGATGGCTTCTGTGCCCCATCTCATCAGAAGTCCTGGAGGAAACATCAGAAAGCTATGGCGTGGCAGTGTTTGAGCTGAGAAGGGCAGGCAAAGCCAATAGTTTGCAGAGCGAAACCAGTAGACCTCTTTGGCCAGGGAACCTGGGGTATGGGTTGCCTTGAGTTAAGACAACAACAACAAAAACTTTACCAGCTTTAGAGCTATTTCTCTCACTGTGCCCAGACAGGGAAACTAATTCATACCTCTGCTCATTGCTGAACATAGCCTCCAGCCTGTTTGACCAGGGAACTTAACCAGAACACAAAAGGAGTTGCAGAGCCCATTCAACAGCCCTATATGTAGTGCCACTTGAACAGAAAGCACAGCCTATAGAGCAAAACTGGTAACCTCACCTGATCAGGGAATTCAGTGCAAACTCTTGCCTGATTCCCATAAAAGCTGTACATGCCATAGATCTCATCCTGCGCTCTACCAAAGCAGGGAAACTGATTCATATTCCATCTACTACTGATATAGTACCCAGTCCCAATCCTCTAGTGAGCCTAGACAGAGAATCCAGGCAACCACAGAGCTCATCATGCAGCTTCATGTATAGGAATGAAGCCAGCAGTTCTATCTGACTATTCTCAGCTAGTCACATATCGTCCATCCCCAACCTCAGAGCTCAAACAGTTGCCTCACCCAAAAATAGACCATAATAGCAGGCACCACCTGTCCTGGTACATTACCAGCAAACACACCCAGAAACACAGACTAAGTTGACTGTTGAAGATCTGTTTCTGTCAAAGTAAACCAGAGTCTGGAAGAGGAGTCCCATTACTCAAATGTGTACACAAGGACTCTCAAATGAACAAACAAAAAGCTAAACGTGTCCATTACCACCAGGCAGAACTTACAAGAAATGCTAAAGGGAGTTCTTTGAGAGGAAGTAAAAGGATGCTAATTAATATCATAAAAACCTAAAAATGTAGTGTGAAACTCATTGGTAATAGTAAATATATACTTAGAGTTAGATTTTATAATTCTATGATAGTGGTGTATAATGCACTTGCAACTCCAGTTGAAAACTTTTAAAATAATGAGCATGGTAAAAAAAAAAAAAAAACTACAATCAACTGTTATTAGCTATACAGTATACAAAAATATGCATACTATAACCACAATAACCTATAATATAGGAGAAGAAGTAGAAATGTACAATTTGCAAATTCTTTTGAAGTTGTTATCACCTTAAAATAGGGTGTTTTAAGATGTTTTATGTATGCATCATGATAGCCATAAGAGAAAAGCTTATAGTAATTAAACAAAAGAACATAATAAAGAAGTCAAAGCATAATGACACAAAAAGGCATCAAAACACACAAAAAAGACAGCAGGATTTAAAAAAAAAAAAAAGGAACAACGGATCTACCAAACAACTAAGAAATAACAAAATGACAATAAAAAGTCTTTATCTTTCAATAATTACTTTAAACATCAATGGGTTAAATTTTCCAACCAAAATACATAGAAGAGCTGAATGGATTAAAAAAAATAAGATCCAGGGATACCTGGGTTGTTCAGTCAGTTAAACATCTGCCTTCCACTCAGGTCATGATCCCAGGGTCCTGGGTTCAAGCCCCACATCAGGCTTATTGCTCAGCAGGGAGCCTGATTCTCCCTCTGCCTGCTTCTCCCTCTGCTTTCTCTCTCCCCCCTCTCTCTGACAAATAAATAAATAATTTTTAAAAAGACCCAATGATATTCTGCCCACTACAGCCTTGCTTTAGCCTTATGCACACATAGACTGAGAGAGAAGGGATAGAAAAAGACATTTCAAGCAAATTGTAACCAAAATATTACTTTCAAAAATCACTGCTTATGGACAATTAACCTGGTCACTGAGGAGCTCTGACAGACATATACAGTGAGATTCATGTACCTTCTGCAACCTGTGGATCAAGGAGCAATTTTGACTTTCAAGTCTTTATGACTTAAGAAATACATTTTGTAAGGCCACAGATGCCATATACAGTGCTTCCTCTGAAGGATATGGGCAAAGTAAATTAGAATCTTCTGAAGGATTCACCATACTAAATGAAGAACAGTTCTGATGCATGGGAAGAAGCCAAACTATCAACATTAACTGGAGTTCGGAAGAAGTTAATTCCAATACTCACTGATGATTTTGAGGGGTTCAAGATCAGTAGAGGAAGTAACTGCAGATGGTATAGAAATAGCAACAGAACTAGAGTTAGAAGTGGAGACTGAAGATGTGACTGAATTGCTATAATCTCATAATAAAATTTAATAGATGAGGAGTTGCTTGTTAAGGATTATCAAAGAAAGTCATTTCTTGTGATGGGATCTACTTCTGAGGCAGATGCTGTGAAGATAGTTGAAATGACAATCAAAGATTTAGACTATTACACAAATTTATCTGACAAAGCATCAACAGGGTTTGAAAGGATTGACTCCCAATTTCGAAAGAAGATCTACTGTGACTAAAATGTTGTCAAACAGCATCACATGCTAAAGAGAACTCATTCATGAAAGGAAGAGTCAAGTGATGCAGCAGACTTCATTGTTGTAATATTTAAAGAAATTGCCACAGCCACCTCAAACTTCATAAATGACCATCCTGATCAGTCAGCAGTCATGAAGGATGCAAGACCCTCCACCAGCAAAAAGATTACCACTCCCTGAAAGTTCAGATGATGGTTAACATTTTTAGCAATAAAGTATTTTTAATTAAAGTACATACACTGTGTTTTTAGACATAATGCCATTGAACATTTAATAGACTACAGTATAATATTAACATAACTTTTACATGCAATGGGAAACCAAGAAATTCATTTGACTCCCTTTATTGCAATATTCACTTTATTGTATTGGTCTGGAACCCAACCTGCAATATCTCTGAGGTATGCTTGTATGTTAAAGGCCAACATGTATATGAAAAGAAGCCCCACATCACTAGTCATTAGGGAAATGCAAATCAAAACTATAGGGAGATATCCCTTCATAACCATTAGATTAGTCATCATCACAAAGACAAGAGATAACAAATGCTGGCATGGATGTGCTGGAAAGGGAACCCTTGTGCACCATTGGTGGGAATGTAAATTGATGCAGGCTCCATGGAAAACAGATGGAGGATCCTCAAAAAATTAGAACTAGAACAACCACTAATCCCACAATTCCACTTCTGGGTATTTATCTTAAGGAAATGAAAACACAATGTCAAAAAAAAAAATGCCACCTTGTTCATTGCAGCATTATTTACAATAGCCAATACATGGAAGTAACCTAAGTGTCCATCAGTAGATAGATGGATAAAGAAGTTATGGTGTGTGCATATACGTGTATATATGTATGTATGTGTAAGATTTTATATATATATATATATGAAGAACATTCCATATATATATATGGAATGTTCTTCAGACTTTAAAATGAGGAAATACTACCATTTTTGATGATATGGATGAATTTTAAAGACATCATGGTAAGTGATACATTTGGCTATGGATAGACCTTGAAGGCATTATGCTATGTGAAATAAGTCAGACAGAGAAAAACACATACTGTGTGGTCTCACTTATAGGTGGAATCCTAAAACAACAACAAATAATGCATAGAAAAGATCAGATTTGTGGCTACCAGAGTGGGAGGTAGGGGGGAGGAGGAAGGGGAAGAAAGTGCTCAAAAGCCACAAACCTTCCACTTATAAAATAAATAAGTATCTGGGACATGATATACAACATGATGACTACAGTTAACACTGTTGTTTAATATACAGAAAAGTTGTTAGGAGAGTAAATCCTAAGAGTTCACCATAAGAAGAAAATTTGTTTTTGTTTTCTTTTTATTGTATCTATATTAGAAGATGGATGTTAGCTAAACAACCATTGTGGTCATCATTTCACAATATATGTATGTAACTCACATCATCATGCTCTACACCTTGAACCTCTACAGTGACAAGTGTAAATTATTTCTCAATAAAACTAGTGAGTCGGGAGGAATGGAGAGAGCAGGTGAGTTTGGACTGAGACCTGGTTGTTGACCTGACTCGGGGACCTCAGTCCAAATGAAGACCTCCTTTTCCTCATATGAGAAAGGAATGGTACATCTTACTCTCTAGTGTCATTGTGAGGTGAAGCAAGCAAATGGGGGCAACACCATCAATACTGGACCAGCCTTGGTCCCTCCGTGGTTATTTATTGAATGAAATCATGGTCTGGAAATTATGTATATTGAATAAATGAAAATACTTAAGTCTTTGTGCACCATGTAGTGAGACTCTTAAACATTAACATATAACAATAATATCAGTAACTAGTTGAAGTCTTTCAAATGGCAGAGTTGCTCATGGTCTAGAGAAGGACATAGCTAAGAAAATAGACAGTCATGATACACGTGATAAATGCCCAGAGAAAGTGATGTACAGGGTGGTCTAGCAGAAGGTGGAGGGCTCCTGCCACACCCTGGGAGTGTGGATGGTGTTGGATAATTCCAGAAAGGCCTCTTGAATGAGCTGTTTCCAAAAGTATGCAAAGTAAGAGTGAGCCAGGTATATGGAGTCTATTTTATGAAGCAGTCAGATTGGAGGGGCAAGGTGATAAAAAATCCTCACATGTATTTCTTTTTTCTCTTGAAGGGGATGAATCACCAATAAAGGATTCTGAATTACAGGATGAAAATCACATTTGTGTTCTGGAAAGATCACTCTGTCAGCAGTAGAAGTCTTCTGCTGAGATGGATTGAAACGGAGGTCGGAGGCTGCGATCTGTTCAGTATTTAAATTTATTTATTTTTTCAGCGTAACAGTATTCATTGTTTTTGCACTACCCTATGACCCAGCAATTGCACTACTGGGTATTTACCCTAAAGATACAAATGCAGTGATCCGAAGGGGCACGTGCACCCGAATGTTTATAGCAGCAATGTCTACAATAGCCAAACTATGGAAAGAACCTAGATGTCCATCAACAGATGAATGGATAAAGAAGATGTGGTATATATACACAATGGAATGCTATGCAGCCATCAAAAGAAATGAAATCTTGCCATTTGCGACGACGTGGAGGAACTAGAGGGTATCATGCTTAGTGAAATAAGTCAATCGGAGAAAGACAACTATCATATGATCTCCCTGATATGAGGACATGGAGATGCAACATGGGGGTTAGGGGGATAGGAAAAGAATAAGTGAAACAAGATGGGATTGGGAGGGAGACAAACCATAAATGACTCTTAATCTCACAAAACAAACTGGGGGTTGCTGGGGGGAGGTGGGGTTGGGAGAGGGGGAGGGGGTTATGGACATTGGGGAGGGTATGTGCTATCTTGAGCACAGGCTGCTATCTGTTCAAAGGTGACTTTGGTAGTCCAGGTAAGAATGATGGGAGGCTGAACTAATGCAGTGACAGTGGGCACGGTGAGAAAGGTAGAGGTGGCAGCTATGCAGGAAGTAAGACAGGCCATCCTAGATGATTTATTGAACACTGGGCATTCTGAGGAAAAAGGAAGGAACCTAGAAGGAATCTTTTAAAAAATGAGGTGGGAAGACATATCTTTCACCCAGTGGGAGGCATCTCTCCTTCCCTAGTTTCAGCACAGGTGCCATTCTTCTCGACACTTGGAGTAAAAAAGTTTTATTCTGTGAGTAGACAATCATTTCATAGATCATGGGCTATATGAAAGCCCATCTTTGTCATTCTTGCAATTTCACACTTAACAAAATTTCTTCTTCAGCCTAATTTCTATGCTCAATTACCCTACTGGGTGTGCATTTTCTCTTTTCCATGAATTGATGCGTGATTCCCATAGATCCGAGGAAAGGTTTATACTCTTGCCCTAATTTTTGAAGTTCCTTAAAGCACATTTCCTGCTTTTCCTGTCTCATTTCATGAATTGTTGGATAAATTATATTTTGCTGATGTTTGCATATAAAGATGATACTGACCCATTCCCCTCAGGGCATGTTGAGGTTATTGGCTGCATTTTGATGAACACTTTTTAAGTGTTACTATCCTGATTGTTTTAGCTTTAGTGGACCACAGTCATTGGTGGATGCAAAGTAGATAGTCATGACAGAGGGCAGAGTTATCTGGTTCATATGGAGACATGGGTTCTAGGACTGTGGCCTTAATCCATCCCTGCCAACTCTGATTACCAAATGCCTCTTGTTTTGCTTCACCTCTTACAAAGCAAAACTGACTTCCTGCTTTAAAAAAGCAAATAGACCAAAACGCTTGAGACATTAAAACAATACATCCATGTGGAGTATCCACTTTCACTTCCTGGTGGTGCCTTTTTCTAACACTCTCTGAAGAAAAACAATTGTCAGCACTACACAGTGAAGTGTAATTTATTCAAAACAACCAGTTACTATGCAGGAACCAGTTTGATGTGTATATATTCATGTGATGGTTTTATGCATAGTTCAGCCTTTGGCTCTGGCGGGATATGACCAAAAGGAAAACATGAATCTAGGAAGTAGCATTGTGGTTCATTGCTAAACTCACCCTCTGTCTCCATAGGAAGAGAATTGTCCCATAGACATTTCTAGGCATGGAGTATCATTAGTCCTCTCATTTGTTCCAATTCACTATAATGGGATCAATGATAACAATGATCCCATTTAGGCTATAAGAAATACAAGCAAGGTTAAGAGGCAGAGAACACCATACAGTTCATGACATAATCTATGACACCTGAAGTCTAGTATTACAATTGTGCCATACAACTCGGGGGCCTCTCTGTAAGTAACTGTTTGACTTGAAGAATTAATAATTATCTTTAAAAAAAAAAAAAGCGTAAATTGTGAGTTGAAATGCACTATACCCTACCAAAATAGAAGATAGCCAAACAGGAAGGTAGGGGTCATTCAAGCTTGTGAAATGTGGAATATGCATACTCACACAGTGGTACTTTATGTTGCATACATCCTAAATGAGACATAGGTATTCCTTGTATAGGTTAAGGAAGCACAGGGAAAGATCAACAATTAGGGAGAGGAGTACAGTAAGTTTTAAACATGTTGTATTGGAAATATTTATAACGTACTAGTAAGTACTATATTATCACATTTAATTCACTAGGTTGGGGGCGCCTTAGGTGGTTCCGTCAGTTAAGCATCTGCCTTCGGCTCAGGTCATGATCCCATGGTCTTGGAATTGAGCCCCACATAAGGCTCCTGAGCAGGGAGCCTGCTTCTCCCTCTCCCTCTGCCCCTCCCCTGCATACAAGTTTGCTCTCTCATACTCTCTTTCTCTAATGGATAAAATCTTTAAAAAAATTCACTAGGATGATACCTTATATTGTAATCATACTACTTAATATCATAACTGATAGTTCACCAGTATCAGAAAATGCCTCGTTCTTATTTTTTTTAAAGTGGCTTGATAGCCCCTTCAGGGCTTCTGAAATCATAGATGGTAAATGCCATTACTTGAAAAACAGTGTTTTTGTAGAATGAGAAAATACCACAAAGCTGTATTTGGATAATCTAATCTAGCATTTTCCAAAATGTTTACACACAGTGATAAACCTTTATGACTCTCTGTAGAGAAAGAGAAAAGAAAGGGTTGTTAAATAAGTTTCAGAAGTAGAACTACTTCCGACCTTGGCGACTCTCAAATGCTCTTGAGAAGTAAACATGTGTATTTGTTTGCCCCAGTACTTTCCTGGCCCATTCTCTCCCCCCCCACCCCCCTATATTGAAACTAGGTTTCCATGCAGCACACTTTGGGAAGTCCTATTTTTAAAGGATTCTGTAGCCCCAATCAATTGTGAAGCATCAAGAATAATTAAAAGCAAATGACACAGTTGAGACTGAAATTAGTTATGTGACAAAATCCTTGAGTCAGTCCCATAGATTACACAATGGCCAAATATTTTTTCCTTTCATTTGCTATCTCAATACATTAGTTTGGAAATTCTAGAATTGACATTATGAAATTTGTATGTATTTTCATAGAGAAAGATAAACATACTTTCAAGACACAAATATGATTATCCATATTGTTTATTTGAACTTTATCCACATTTTTACTTCTAAGGTTTGCTACATAGGACTCAGTTAATGGGGGGGGGTGTCTTTCTGTTTCACTAAGTAAGTGTAAATGAGCTTAAATACTTTTTTCTGCTAGTTCAACCATTTCTTTTAGATTCGTTCTCGCCTTTGATTCCTTCTTTTTCTACTGACAGATATGCATTCCTCCCAGGTGGAGTAAAGAGAAGCACAGTGGAAGATCAAGGAGCTTAACTTTATCATGTCCCACACCAAGCCCCACTGTCTCTCCTCACACCGCAAAGTCTATTACCTTCCGATGGAAGGTCACAATACCTGTCCAAATGCCCACAACAGAAATCTAGCCTTTAACCTGAATGTCTTTCTCTACGTTATCCTTATATTAAATAAACTGACAATTCAAACAACTGTCCAAGGAGATTTAGAGTGAAGGAAAACAACTATATTTTTCATTCTACTTCAAAGAATTAAAAAGTATTTCAGCTGCTTCCCAGAAATGCCTTGGAAGAATTCTAGTTGCTTTCCAGAAATGTAACATAGAAGAAATGCCATCATTATACTACAAATTTTGATAATCACTTACTGAACATGTCAAGTGTCCTGACTCCCATTTGGACTATAAATTTCTAGAGGGTAGTACCATGTCCCATTTTTACCTTATAAATTTCCAAAGTGCCTCATTTATTACTAAACAAAATATGGCATCTTAAATACTTTTTCAATAAATGGATTAATAATAAAACAAATACAAAATCACAGTACAACAGAAGATCTCCATGGGAGAGCTATTAGTTACAGGGATATTTGAAGAAGTAAAGGGTTTAAAAGATTAAGAAATATTATCTGAGGTCCTTGGCCACCATCACACCCAGGCTGTCCTTGTTAATTCTGGCAAGAATGGCAGTCATAAAAACATGTGCACAGTGGACCTCATTGGCTTTGACCATATAGTCTTATGTCTGGTAAGAGCATCAGTTTTTCTTTGAGTAACTAAGTATACAGCATCACTGCATTATATGTAATATCACCTTCAAGAAAGTGCTCTGTCCTCTCCTACACAAGACAAGGACATGAGATACAAGTTTAGCCAATCAGATGTTCTTTTCTAGGAAGCTGAACAGTGAGTATAGATGATTTAATCTCATGATGTTGCCCTTAAAAGACAGTCTCCTATATCCGCTGCCTTGATCTCTGAAGCTCCTGGGCTTCTACTCTTTCCATAGCATGAATCACCTTATAGTCCTCAAATGAAAAGAAGTTCCCTCCTTCAAAAAAAATAGTATAATTAGCTAGACTCAAGTAAGTGAAACGGACAAAGAACCAAAATGCCCCAAGAATCAGACTTCCTTGTATATACGCATGTAGTGAAGATTCCATTCGTTAATTCAACAATTCAGCTAAGCTGTGCTAGGGATTTTGTGTGGAGAGAATAGTGATGATAAGACCAAATTCAGCCTTTGTGGATTTTCATTTTAAGGAGATAGAAATCAGGACATAAATAAATGGGCAACATGAATACGGATTGCTACAAACATTATGAAGGGAAATAACAAAGTTCTATGACAAAAAGTATCATCAATGACCTATTTGGGATTCAGTGATCAGGAATGTCTCTATGAAGTGGACATAAGTGCCCTCACTAAAGAGACCATGGCAGAATGTCAATAGTTCTCCATGAATAAGTTCAGTATTTTTCAAACTGTGGGTTTTGACGTATTCATGGGTTAAAAAAAAATCAATGTAGTGGGTTGTGGCCATTATTTTTAAAGGGTGGAAAAGAGTAGAGTAGAACAGAAAATATCAAAAAGCATTGCCCATAGTAAAAAGGAATGTTGAGTGAAACTTTTGTTTCTGTGGGCTCAAAGGAGTTTGAAAAACAGGACTTAAAGAAACGTTCTGAGGGGCACATGGGCAGCTCTGTCAGTTAAGCTTCTGACTCTTGGTTTTGGCTCAGGTCATGATCTCAGGGTTGTGAGATAGAGCCCCACATGGGGTTCTGCACTCAGCAGGGAGTCTGCTCAAAATTCTCTCTTCCCTCTCCTTCTGCCCTTCCATGCCCTTTCACTGTCAAATAAATAAATAAATCTTAAAAGGAGAGAGAGAGAGAGAGAAACATTTTGATTCCACAGCCTCCAACCATCAGTATGAAGACAAAAATTTTAAGCAAGGATGGGCAGCTGGAACAAGGATGCCCCCAGCATCTCAGAGTTCCTAGCATAAGCAAGGAACTCTTCCAGGGGTAGGAAAAAAGCAGTGTCCACAGATTCACCTTTCTGGCACAGGCTAACTCTTGGTGAGAAGAATCCATTCATTCTACATTCAACAAGAAAAGAATAAAGAAACTGCTTAGTGTCCGGTTCTCTATGTCTGGCAAGACAGAGGTGGGTTTAACCTACTCCATGAGGCTGAAGGCTACAGGTGATGGCTGCATGAGTCAGTTTATGGCCATTGGTATTACCCCAAATCTCAGCAGACACAGAAGAGCCTGTTCCTGAAGAAGAGGCTGTAAGATGGTGAACATGTCTAAAAAGGAACCAGGGTACTACAGCACTGAAGGAGAGCATCTTCTCCCCACTGCACACCAGCACCATTGGGGAAGCTGGTGAGGAAAGTTATGGGTGGCTAGAGAGAGAATTTCCAGAGCTCAGTCAGAGAATGTGAACTACAATGGAAAAAGGGTCACTGAAAAGTAGTGTGAACACTATAAATTTTAAAAAAGCAATTTCTCTAAGGAAATATAAACCTGAGGTGATACCCACCTTGGTTTTGGCCATCAGTAGCATCAGGGCAGCAAACCAGGGCTTTCGGAGTGTAGGGCAGAGAAACTACCATACACTCACTATTTGCCAGAAGACTTAGAGGGTCTGCTAAGAGGGAGGAATGAACCCTGTGGGCTTTTGCAGAATAAAGGAGATTGTCTCATTGAGTTTCTCAGATCCAGAGATGGTCATTATTGTTCTTTTATGCCTTTATGTGGCATGGTAAATTACTACCACACTTGTATGGATGTTAGATTGACAAAATTCACCTGCAACCCAGGTCCATAAAACACATTCTCACTTACCTGCTATCATTGTGTGGTATTTTATCTATAGGTTGACAAGCAAGGAAAGTAAGGAAAAAAAAAAAAAAGACGCCAACCAACAAGGCTGGGTTTCTTGTTGGTTGGCCAGCTTTGCAAATCAGGTGTTCAAAGGCCAGATCATCTAATCTAATCTTGGCTGGCACTGATATTCAAAATATTTGCACCAATGAGGGTATAGAAGGAACAATAGGTATGTATTGTCAGAGGTGATAACTGAAGATGGATTGTAGGTAGAGGTCGGTCCATATTGGACTATTAGTAGCAGCAGTGTCTACCATTGATACAGAGTGTGCTATATGTAAGGCACGGTATAAAGTACTTTACATTTAATCCTTATAATAGTCCTATGAATTGATATCATCATTTTAAAATTATGATTAAAAATTAAAATTGAGATTAAGTAGCTCAAGATCAACTAGTTAGTAAGTTAGTAAGCTAGAACTAGATACTGGGAATAGCAGATAGAGGTCTTGGCTCTTAGGGAAAAAGAGATGGAGAGATCTGGAAGCAATCAGAGCCAAACTGAACTGTGCAGGGTTTAAGAGTAAAAGTGTGCAGAACCCAGTAAAATGTTCCAGTATGGAAGACATGTGGGTCCATGGAGCTATTTCCAGTCACACCAGGATCTTTGCCACTTCCCCAAGAGTTGGTCTTGATAGGTATTGGCTCAAAAGTTACAGGTTTCAGGCCATAAAGCTAGCTGGTGCTAGGGCAACAGGTATTGTTGAATCCATTCAGCATACTGTAAAATTTTGTTTTCCATCTCAAGAAAATTGAACACTTACAACCAATTTCACTGGCATTGCAGCATTTGTATGGGGTGTTTAATGTCCAAGAAGACTCATGTGTTTCCTTTGGCTTGTGGCATATAACTGAACACTTCAGAGTTTTTGCCTTTGTTACACTTAATCTCTAGTTTTTTTCTATTCATTTGAATAGAAAAGCCAATATTCGAGGTCTGTAGTTTTCAAGGCTGTCATAAATGTTTGATCTAGCAAATTAAGTACTCAGTCATCCAGAGGGAATGATCAATGTCAAATTAGATGCATATATTGAGACAATTTTCTAGGACTTCCTATTTAAGCAATCAGTGGATTTGCTATGGGTATGTAATCCAGCATTTTATAAGAGGACAAGCTCCCAGTCATTATTTTTTTTTTTTGAGATTTCTTAATTTCAGCAATGTCTCTTTGTTGCTTGCATGTTAACTTTAAGATTCCAGTTTCTATAATTATCAGGACACTTAAAAGAGACCTATTTTAAGGAATTGCTATAAGATTGCAGTAAGGTCATAAATCAATTTGTTAAGCTTTTCTTTCATAATATACATATTAAGTGCCAACCATGTGCCAGCCATGGTGCAATGTGAGAAGAATAGAAAAAAAGAAAATATACTCTCAGCCTTTGGGAGCTTATGATCTTGTATGGATCTCAGGTAAACACATGTAAAAAAAAATGGGTAAGAGGAATAAAAAAGGAACTTCCAATTCTTTTCTTTCCTTAAAATTCCCATAAAAGAGAATTATATACATAAAGTTTAACTCTATTTCTATGTCCATGTCACCACACTTGATCTTAGCCAAAAGGCCGAGAAGCGATATGTATGTCCATGTCACCAAAGCAAAAGAATTAGTAAAGGTTACAAGAAAGTAAGAGTTGATGGAATAGCTTATACACCTCTAAGATTCAGGTCTGGTCTTTTAAAAAGTATTTATTCCAATGGGAATCAATATTCAGCTGGTTGATTCTGAGAAGGGGTATGGTTTGCAAGGCTGAGGTCTGGGTATTTTCTGGATTTATTAGAAATTGACTAAGGAGAGAGCATCATTCATTATGCAGAGACATACAACCCCTTGTAAGAGTCCAGCCAAAATGACTGCAATATTTTAGTTTTCAGGGCCCCTGGGTAAGCAGATCAGTTTTGAGAAAGCTTGAACAGACCATTAAGGCCCACCTCCACCACTCCATGTTAGCCTGCCCTCCTGTGCAGACCCCAGCTACACAGGAGCTATGTAATCCAAGCCCATGGGTGAGCCTTGCCAAGAATGAACTGCTACTCTCAGCATGAATTGCAAACATCCAGAGCGAAGTGGGAAGAGCTTTTCCCATTCTGAATGGGAAAAGAATAAAGATTCATGGCAGAACCATGAATGAATCCGCCATCCTTTACTATTTAAGCACCCAGCAAACAACAATGCTTTTGACAGATACCTTGGATAGTACTGCCTTTTCCTATAACTACTTAATGATAATGGGAACTGAGCACCTTATTGCTTGGGGAATGGCTTACAGAAGTCCAAGCTCTGAGAGACATCCAGGATGCTCCTTGTCTGCAGGATTCATGCCAGAATTAAGGACTCTAAAGAAAAAAAAAAAAGAAAGAAAGAAAGAAAAAAGGACTTCTAGAATTTGCTATCAGGTGGATCTCACTGTCTCCAAGACTATTAAATATCTTCCTGAACCTGGAGATGTTTGGAATGCCTGCTCTTGTGTCTCAGATGTGAGAACAATATCTGCAGAACACTAACGGCTCCTCAATAAAGCAGGTAATGACTGAACAAGATGAGAGGGATGCTTCTTTTCATGGAAATGTAACGACATCTCAAAAATCGTTGGAATCGTTACCTATTGTTTGTTCAAATTTATACCTACTTCAAAGAATATGATAACTTGCTGTAAAGGTGCCTTGTCACTAAAAACTGAAATGTTCTACACAAAGGGTTATATCATGAAGAAGAGCAAGATCTATGGACCCACAAATATTGAGACCATTTTAAAATCAGTTTTCAAAAGGGATGTGAAATCTTTCTATTTCTTATAACTTAAAAGGTATTGGTTGCAATGATTCTGATACCAGACTTTACCTTTTAAATTTAATTCTGGTGGTGAATTTTGTTATTTCTATCACTCAAAATCTATGCAGCACACATATATGTATGAGGTGGTGTGTCAGTCTATTTCAATATGTGGATAACTCCCACTTAACATTTAGGTCATCTTACTTCATACTATGTTTTATAAAAAGTTTAGTTTCTTGATTAAAGCAAATTGAAAGTCCTCCTCTTCCCAGGGAAAAATGTCCTTTGGTTCTAAAGGATAATAATTAAATATCACATGATATAATTGAATCACTTGCTACAAAAATGGCCCTTCATAAAGCACATGTGAATTCCAAATGGAGCTCTGCCATTTTAGAACTATGTGATATCATACAGATAATCATAGTTGACCCCTGAACAAAACGGGTCCACTTCAGTGTGATTTTTTTTTATATAAATGCACTACAATTCTTTAAATACATTTTCTCTTCCTTATGATTTTCTTCATAACATTTTCTTACTTTACTATAAGAATACAGTATATAATACATGTAAAATCAACATATGTGTGAATTGATTGTTAGTGGTAAGTCTGGTCAACGGTACCCTATTAGTAGTTGTATTTTAGGGGCAGTCAAAAATTCTATGGAGAGTTTTGATTGTGTGGAGATTTGGCAGCCGTAAACCCTATGTTGTTCAAAGGTCAACTGTGTACTTTCTTGGCTTTAGTTTCTCATCTCTAGAATAAATAATGTAGTATGTAGCTTACTGTTTCTTGTGAGAAGTAAATAGGAACATTTTTTGAGTGCTGACGCACAGTCTCTCTTTTCCATCTCCTATCACCTTTTGAAAGAGAAAGCTTTAAAAAACATTTAGTGAAAAATATTTAGTGAAAAAGGAACGATGAGGGCGCCTGGGTGGCTCAGTCATTAAGTGTCTGACTTCAGCTCGGGTCATGATTCCAGCGTCCTGGGATTGAGCCCTAAGTCAGGCTCCCTGCTCAGTGGGAAGCCTGTTTCTCCCTCTCCCACACTCCCTGCTTGTGTTCCTTCTCTCTCTGTGTCTCTCTTTGTCAAATAAATAAAATCTTTGAAAAAAAAAAAGAAAAAGGAATGATGAACGGCTAAGAAATATCATCTTTTTTTTGTTTGTTTGTTTGTTTTTGCTAAATAGAGCTAAGTCTTGTGCATTTATCTCTGTTCTTCATTAATTTTCCCTCCACCAGAGGTATCTACTACCTTAAGGTTTGTGTTTCTGATTTTATTGTCATTGCAAAACAGTCTTATGAGACCGTATTAATTATATTTATATCTATGTATCTGTCATATCTCTATCCATCCATCTTTCCCTCCATCCATCATCCATCATCCATCCATCCATCCATCTACCCATTGTGCCTGGTTTTGTCCTATGTAATTTGATTTCTATTTTAAAAAAGGTATCATGTTTATATAGATTTCTGCAACTGGCTTACATCTACAACTCATTTGTTTATAGTTGTAGATGATTCATTTTTATTTCTGAATAATATTCCATCATTTGAATATACTTCAAAACTGTAAGGATATTTCTAAGTTCTTGACTCAGGAAAGAAAATGACTAGGCCACAATATTCACAAGTTCACTTTTATGAGATAATGTCAAATTCTTTTCTAAGATGGTGATACCAATTTACACTCCCATTGGCAGTATGTCGTTGGTCTTAGGACTTCAAATCTCCCGCAGGGCTTGCTACTACTGGATTTCTTAATTTTCATCAATCTAGATGTTATAAAATGGCATCATTTTATAGTTTTATTTTAGATTTTTCAGATTGCTAATAGAATTTAGCATATTTTCATTCGTTTATTAACCATTAATTTGCCTTTTCTGTGAAAGGACTATCCACGTCTTTTCTTCGTAGTTCTTTTGAATATTTTTTTGCCAAAGATTTTTATTTATTTGCAATTCTAATGCATTCTTGTTTCTTTGTATGGAAAATACCTTATTCTAGAGCAGGTATTGTTTTCCCATTATCTTTATGGTAATTTTATTAACAGAAATATCTAATTTTAATGTTGTCAAGCTCATCAAACTTTCATGGCTAACACTTTTTATTGCCTTGTTTAAAATCCATCAACATTTTATGGCTCACACTTTTTATTGTCTTGTTTAAAAAAATTTTCCTTACCCTGAGTTCATAAAGATATTCCCTTACAAAAACTTCTAAAAGCTATGCCTTTAAGATTAAGTCTTTAATTCTTATGGAATTATTTTTCTTATTGTATGGTATAGGTAGGACCAAATTTCAACTTTTCTATGTTAATATATAATTGATTTAGCACCATTTATTGAATAGTTAGTTTTCCACAGGTATTTACAATGCCACCTATAGCATAATCAAGTGACCACAAATATGTAGGTCTGGTTTCTGAGCTCTTAATTCTGCTTCCAAAGTCTCTTCTTCTGTCCCAGCACCAACACCATAAACTCAATTACTATAGCTTTATTGTAAGTCTTCATATTAGGAAGAGCATGTGCCTTCTTAATTCTTTTTTTTTGACAGAGAGAGATCACAAGTAGGCAGAGAGGCAGGTAGAGAGAGAGAAGGAAGCAGGCTCCCCACCGAACAGAGAGCCTGATGTGGGGCTCAATCCCAGGACCCTGGCGTCATGACCTGAGCCGAAGGCAGAGGCTTTAACCCACTGAGCCACCCAGGCGCCCAACCTTCTTAATTCTTTAGGAGAATTTTGGTTATGTTTGCCCCTCAGTCCTTCCATACATTTTAGAATCTCTTTGTTGAGTTCCTGTGGATTTTGATTTGATTTCCTTTAATCAATCTATAGAGATTAACTTGTAAGGAATTGATAATGCAGGATTTTTAATCTTCCTAGTCATGAATATGGTATACACCTTCACTTAATTGGTTTCCCTTTTAAAAACTTCCAATAACTTATACCATTTTTCCATGAAGGTCTTGCTTATTTTTGCTATATATATTTTATTCTTTAGTAGTTTACGTGTCTAGATTCTCCTGTAAATGTTTATTTTTGGGAAGAGGAGGAGGAAGATCATTTCAAATGTAGACAATCATGCCATTTGCAAGGAAAGGTTTGGTTTCTACTTTTTCAATTATTTATTTTATTTTATTTCATTAATCAGTACCTCAAAAGCAATCCTGAATAAAATGAACACTGGTGGACATTTTTGCTTTATTCTTCATTTTAAAGGAAATGCTACTTTTGGGGGGGTAGAGGGAAAGGGAGAGTGAGAATCTTAAGAAGATCTGCATCTAATAAGATGGTAGTTTTCAACCTCTGTATTTATTACGGTGAATTACATTTGCAGATTTCTTAAGGTAAATTACTCTTTCATTCTTAAGATAATCCTGGTTGGATTCAGTTGCTAGTATTATGTGTACTAATTTTACATTTGTATTCATGAATGACATTTGTCAGTAATTTTTCCTTTTCATACTGGTTATTTTCTAGTTTTAATATCATATAATAAATTAGTGGGTGTTCCTTTTTTTAATTCTTTGGAGACAAAATTTAACATTGAAATAATCTTTACTTTTTGCTTAATTTCAAAGAAAGCCTCATTATGCTATATGAGGATCTTCATTGGGCCAGGTTAAATTACACACTCCATAAGTGTTTGGGCAAGTTATAATCTCAACAGTAAGCCATTAAGGGTTCCCTCCAAAGTGGTGGGATATGTAGGAAGAGTTCTGATCTACCCCCTATTGATGGAATACCCTTCATGAATTGAATGAACTTTAAGAGAAAAACAAATAAAGAGCCTGAGTTCTTTTCATAGTGTTCTCTAAACTTGAATCAGTTTAAGAGGCATATGATAAAGATGTTAGAATTTACAGTATGGGAAATACTGACATAGAAACACAATTTGCAATTTTTTAATTTTTTATTTTTTAATTTTTTGGGGTAAACAGCCTGGAGAAATAATTTCTGGTATACTTTCTTTTGTGTATAGCCCTAAAACATGCATTTGATAAATCAAAATTCTCTCTGACATCCAAGAGAGATAAACTTGTTCAATAAATGATGCACTGTTTTGCTACTAGTCCCAGATGGAAGCAGGAACCTCCTTTACAGAGTGAAATGGAAAGGTAGTTCTCCTCCCTCTTACTCCTCCACCCAACTACCTACAGATAAATCGGGAATGTCAGGGACAGTGAAACCCTGCCCACTGCACTCCTTGTACCTGAGAATTATACAACAGATTACCATAGACATTACAGAATTCAAAACATCAAGTTCAATGAGACTGAGGGACTTGCCTAAATGATACTATGGCATTTTACATTGAAAAACCATCACACCTCAATATATTCTGGTAATGTCTATATGCTTGTATGAATACAATGACAGCTAAGCATTTATGAAAAATTAATTTTTTCATTCACTAATTTATTCTTTACTAGCATTTATCAAATGCTTACTGTAGTCAAGGTATTGGAACTAGGTATCACATAGGAAACATACATAAAATAGTCCATGAAGTAATCACTTATTAAGTAACTTTAAGTACAAAACACAATGTTAAGCATTGTAAAATTATAAAGTTAAGGCATCATCATGGGCTTGGATGACCTTGGAAAAAATATTGTCCTTGATATACTTAAAATATAATGCCTTTATTTGCAATATGCTATAAAACCTTTGTAAGAACTATTATTTTTAGTCACTTAATTTTCTATTTGATTTTTCTGAGCCAATGTATCGAAAATAAGCATTTATTGATTGAACTCTACTTACCAACTCAGCAAATACATGTCTAATGGCAGCTTGCATAAAAAAGAGCCTGTAGCTGGGGAAAATGTTTGACATTGTCATATGAGAAGTCTTCTGGTAGCTTGATTTCACTACTGAGTGAAAGGTAGGAGCTGGAGGAATAGATAAGCTATAATGAGTTTGGACTACCATCAGGAAGTGATTCCACCAAAGTGTGTTTAAAATGTCTTCATTGGCAATCCCTTCATTGCCACATCATATGAAATACACAAAGTCAGGAAAGAAGAGAGCGTATCAGAGGATAAAGAAGACTGGCAGACATTTAACACAGACTAGGACCTGGATCAGAAGGAACTTCAAGGCCAGGCAAACACACAGCAGCAGACACTGGGTGGTAGCATGGCAGGAGCCAGCATTATGCAGAGTAAGATGAAAAGAGCAAATTTCAACAGGATTCACTTGATAATGACTACTAGAAAGATGAAAAGATAAAGATCTCTTATTCCAGAATTTTATTATTCTGGAATTTTCTTAAACATGATAAATCAGCACTCAGACCTGGGAGCCAGAATTTGGGTAAGACACTCAGAAATGAATCAGCAGGGGTGCCTGGGTAGCTCAGTTGGTTGAGCGGATGCCTTCAGCTCGGGTCATGATCCCGGAGTCCTGGCATCGAGTCCCGCATCGAGTTCCTGCTCCTTGGAGAGTCTGCTTCTCCCTCTGACTTTCTCCCCTCTCATGCTCTCTCTCACTGTCTCTCTCTCAAATAAATAAAATCTTTAAAAAAAAAAAAAAAGAAATGAATCAGCAGAACTTGAAAAAGTTTTCATCCATTTCTATTGAGAAAGAATTAGAAATTTCCTAGCCTAAGTGTACTGGATAGTTGTTAGTGTTCTGTGTGTATATTTCTACTTACTTAAAGTATAATAAATAGTAAATTATCCTTATCCTACAGTGTGCAATCATTTTCAGCAAATGACATTTTGGTGTTGTGATACTCTTTAATAAATGACCTGCTTCAGTTATTGCAATAAACTGTTGTAAAAACCAGGTGAGGGGCTTCTGGGTGGCTCAGTCAGTTGAATGTCTGACTCTTGATTTCTGCTGGGATCTGGTCTCAGGGTCCTGAGATCAGCCCCAGGCAGCGCTCCCTACTCAGCAAGGAGTCTGCTTCCCCTCCCCCAATCGTACTGCCCCTCCCTATCATACTCTCGTCCTCTCTGATGCTCTCAAATAAATAAATATTAAGAACTGGCTGAGCACCATCAAACAATTTGATCAAAAGTTTGTTGCTGAGATAGAAAAAAAACGAAAAACAAAAAAACAAACAGAAATGCATAACACTTTCCAGAATGTTGCATTAACGAGATTTACTTCTGTCTGAATTACATGAAGAGTGTCCACATGAGCCTCTGGATTTTTAAGGCCCAAACAGCATGGCAGTGAGGAATGGTTGAAGGAAACTATCTTTCCTTGTTTATAACTGAAACCAGTACTTGATCAAGCATGACAGACTTCAGACACAATTCTAAACGGCATTATCTGACCTCAGTGGAAGAGGAGGCACAAACTTTTTTTCCAGCTTTATTGAGGTACAATGCACATATAAGCACAAACACTTTTAGAGGGAGAGAACTAAAGTCCAAAGTCTTTCACATCAAATTATCCAATAAAATAGTCTGATAATTATTAAAAGAGACAGAATTATTTTAAAAATTGAAATCATAAAACAAAACAAAAACAAAATGGAAATCAATATAGTAACATCCTATGGTAAAGGGTCAACTTGGGTAGGAAGTATTAATACTCCCTTCCCACCTTGGGACATTCCAGCCAGGTACCTGTCAGAGGGGTTATATACGAAATCTTGGTCTGGGCAATGTTCATTTAGACAAAGTACTTGACTTAAAACCTGATTAACTAATCTCCAAGCCCAAATCCAATTTGGGGAGGGACAATGAAATTTTCTTTTTCTTCAAAGTAGATATAAAAATAACAAAATGGTTAATATTTAAAGCTTCAGAATAAATAAATGTAGACACACTGTGAATGATGTTTGAATGTTGCAGGACCTTCCAATGATGTTGTGTCTAACCAACTAATAATTTAAGAACCCAATTTGAAGTCTCAAACATTTCCAGTGTTTCTTCCTCTAATTACTTACCAACCTGCCATTTTATTCATGGGAGAGAGATGAAAAATATGTAAAAGCTCTGATAATTGTCATAGAGAAAGACTCAAATTGACCACAGCAGTTAATCTTTTTGTTGTTGTTGTTATTTTTTTTATTTGTTTATTTTCAGCATAACAGTATTCACTGTTTTTGCACCACACCCAGTGCTCCATGCAATATGTGCCCTCTCTATTACCCACCACCTGCTTCCCCAACCTCCCAACCCCTGCCCCTTCAAAACCCTCAGGCTGTTTTCAGAGTCCATAGTCTCTCATGGTTCATCTCCCCTTCCAGTTTCCCTCAACTCCCTTCTCCTCTCCATCTCCCCATGTCCTCCATGTTCTTTGTTATGCTCCACAAATAAGTGAAACCATATGATACTTGACTCTTTCTGCTTGACTTATTTCACTCAGCATAATCTCTTCCAGTCCCCTCCATGTTGCTACAAAAGTTGGGTATTCATCCTTTCTGATGGAGGCATAATACTCCATCGCGTATATGTACCACATCTTCCTTTTCCATTCGTCTGTTGAAGGGCATCTTGGTTCTTTCCACAGTTTAGCGACCATGGCCATTGCTGCTATAAACATTGGGGTACAGATGGCTCTTCTTTTCACTACATCTGTATCTTTGGGGTAAATACCCAGCAGTGCAATTGCAGGGTCATAGGGAAGCTCTATTTTTAATTACTTGAGGAATCTCCACACTGGTCTCCAGAGTGGCTGCACCAACTTGCATTCCCACCAACAGTGTAAGAGGGTTCCCCTTTCTCCACAACCTCTCCAACACACCTTGTTTCCTGTCTTGCTAATTTTGGCCATTCTAACTGGTGTAAGGTGATTCCTCAATGTGGTTTTAATTTGAATCTCCCTGATGGCTAGTGATGATGAGCATTTTTTCATGTGTCTGATAGCCATTTGTATGTCTTCATTGGAGATGTGTCTGTTCATAACTTCTGCCCATTTTTTGATATGATTATCTGTTTTGTGTGTGTTGAGTTTGAGGAGTTCTTTATAGATCCTGGATATCAGCCCTTTGTCTGTACTGTCATTTGCAAATATCTTCTCCCATTCCGTGGGTTGCCTTTTTGTTTTGTTGACTGTTTCCCTTGCTGTGCAGAAGCTTTTGATCTTGATGAAGTCCCAAAAGTTCATTTTAGCTTTTGTTTCCTTTGCCTTTGGAGACATAGCTTGAAAGAAGTTGCTGTGGCTGATATCGAAGAGGTTACTGCCTATGTTCTCCTCTAGGATTCTGATGGATTCCTGTCTCACGTTGAGGTCTTTTATCCATTTCGAGTTTATCTTTGTGTACAGTGTAAGAGAATGGTCGAGTTTCACTCTTCTACATATAGCTGTCCAGTTTTCCCAGCACCATTTATTGAAGAGACTGTCTTTTTTCCATTGGATATTTTTTCCTGTTTTGTCGAAGATTATTTCACCATAGAGTTGAGGGTCTGTATCTGGGCTCTCCACTCTGTTCCACTGGTCTATGTGTCTGTTTTTATGCCAGTACCACGCTGTCTTGGTGATCACAACTTTGTAGTAAAGCTTGAAATCAGGTAACGTGATGCCGCCAGTTTTGTTTTTGTTTTTCAACATTTCCTGGGTCTCTTCTGATTCCATACAAATTTTAGGATTCTTTGCTCCAGCTCTTTGAAAAATACCGGTGGAATTTTGATCGGAATGGCATTAAAAGTATAGATTGCTCTAGGCAGTATAGACATTTTAACAATGTTTATTCTTCCGATCCAAGAGCATGGAATGGTCTTCCATCTTTTTGTGTCTTCTTCAATTTCTTTCATGAGTGTTCTGTAGTTCCTCGAGTACAGATCCTTTACCTCTTTGGTTAGGTTTATTCCCAGGTATCTTATGGTTCTTGGTGCTATAGTAAATGGAATCGATTCTCTAATTTCCCTTTCTGTATTTTCATTGTTAGTGTATAAGAAAGCCACTGATTTCTGTATATTGACTTTGTATCCTGCCACGTTACTGAGTTGCTGTATGAGTTCTAGAAGTTTGGGGGTGGAGTCTTTGGGGTTTTCCATATAAAGAATCATGTCATCTGCGAAGAGAGAGAGTTTGACTTCTTCCTTGCTAATTTGGATATGTTTTATTTCTCTTTGTTGTCTGATTGCCATTGCTAGGACTTCTTCTTCAAAGAGCTTCTAATACTATGTTGAACAAGAGTGGTGAGAGTGGGCATCCTTGTCGTGTTCCTGATCTCAGCGGGAAGGCTGCAAGCTTTTTCCCATTGAGGATGATATTTGCTGTGGGTCTTTCCTAGATAGATTTTATGAAGTTCAGGAATGTTCCCTCTATCCCTATACTTTGAAGTGTTTTAATCAGGAACGGATGCTGGATTTTGTCAAATGCTTTTTCTGCATTAATTGAGAGGACCATGTGGCTCTTCTCTCTTCTCTTATTGATTTGTTCTATCACATTGATTGATTTGAGAATGTTGAACCATCCTTGCAACCCAGGGATGAATCCCACCTGGTCATGGTGGATAATCTTTTTAATGTGCTGCTGGATCCTGTTTGCTAGGATCTTGTTGAGAATCTTTGCATCCATATTCATCAGTGATATTGGTCTGAAATTCTCCTTTTTGGTAGGGTCTTTGCCTGGTTTGGGGATCAGGGTAATGCTGGCTTCATAAAAAGAGTCTGGAAGTTTTCCTTCTGCAGCTTCAGGAGAATTGGTGTTATTTTTTCTTTGAAAGTTTGGTACAATGCCCCAGGGAATCTGTCAGGTCCTGGGCTCTTGTTTTTTGGGAGGTTTTTAATCACTGCTTCAATCTCTTTACTAGATATCGGTCTATTCAGGTTGTCAACTTCTTCCTGGTTCAATTTTGGGAGTTTATAGTTTTCCAGGAATGCATCCATTTCATCTAGGTTGCTTAGCTTATTGGCATATAACTGTTGGTAATAATTTCTGATGATTGTTTCTATTTCCTTGGTGTTAGTTGTGATCTCTCCCTTTTCACTCATAATTTTATTAATTTGGGCTTTCTCTCTTTTCTTTTGGATTAGTGTGGCCAATGGTTTATCGATCTTATTGATTCTTTCAAAAAACCAGCTTCTAGTTTCATTGATACGTTCTACTGTATCTCTGGTTTCTACCTCATTGATCTCTGCTCTAATCTTGATTATTTCCCTTCTTGCGTGGGGAGTTGGTTTGATTTGTTGTTGATTCTCCAGTTCTTTAAGGTGTAGAGACAGCTGGTGTATTCTGGATTTTTCCATTTTTTTGAGGGAGGCTTGGATGGCTATATATTTCCCCCTTAGAACTGCCTTTGCTGTATCCCATAGGTTTTGGACCCAAGTGTCTTCATTCTCGTTGGTTTCCATGAATTGTTTAAGTTCTTCTTTGATCTCCTGGTTGATCCAAGCATTCTTAAGCAAGGTGGTCTTTAGCTTCCAGGTGTTTGAGTTCCTTCTGAACTTTTCCTTGTGAATGAGCTCCAGTTTCAAAGCATTGTGATCGGAGAATATGCAGGGAATAATGTCAGTCTTTTGGTATCGGTTGAGTCCTGCTTTGTGACCCAGTATGTGGTCTATTCTGGAGAAGGTTCCATGTGCACTTGAGAAGAATGAATATTCTGTTGTTTTAGGGTGGAATGTTCTGTATACGTCGATGAGGTCCATCTGGTCCAATGTTTCATTCAATGCTCCTATTTCTTTATTAATTTTCTGCTTCGATGATCTATTACTGAGAGAGGCGTATTAAGATCTCCTACTATTAATGTATTCATATCAATATGACTCTTTATCTTGATTAATAGTTTTCTTATGTAATTGGCTGCTCCCATATTGGGGGCATAGATATTTACAATTGTTAGATCATCTTGGTGGATAGAACCTTTAAGAATTATGTAGTGTCCTTCTGTATCTCTGATTACAGTCTTTAGTTTAAAATCTAATTTATCTGATATGTGAATCACTACCTCGGCCTTCTTTTGAGGCCCATTTGCATGAAAGATGCTTCTCCATCCCTTCACTTTCAGTGTGTGTATCCTTAGGTTCAAAATGGGTCTCTTGTAGACAACATATGGATGGGTCCTGTCGTTTTATCCAATCTGCAATCCTGTGTTGTTTTATGGGCACATTTAGGCCATTCACATTGCGAGTGATTATTGATAGATACGTTTTTATTGACATCGTGTTACCTTTGAAGTCTTTCTGTCCGTAGATTGTCTCTATATTTCTGTTAAATGATATTCTTAGGATTTTTTCTCTTTTATAGGACCCCCCCTTAATATTTCCTGCAGTGTCAGCTTGGTGGTTGCATAGTCTTGTAAGCCTTGCCAGTCTTGGAAACTCTTTATCTCTCCATCCATTTTGAATGTCAGTCTTGCTGGATAAAGTATTCTTGGCTGCATGTTCTTCTCATTTAGTACTCTGAATATGTTTTGCCAGCCCTTCCTGGCTTGCCAGGTCTCTGTGGACAGGTCTGACGTTATTCTAATGGGCTTTCCTCTGTATGTAAGGAGATTTTTTGTCCTAGCTGCTTTTAAAAGGGTCTGTCTAGAATCATAATTCTTCATTCTAATTATCAGGTGTCGTGAGGACTTTCAAGAATCTAAAATCTTGGGGGGAAACCGCTCTGCCTCTAGTACATGAACGTCGTTTCCCTTCGTGAGATTGGGAAAATTTTCATAGACAACTTGTTCCACTATATCTTCTAGACTTCTTTCTTTTTTCTCCTCTTCAGGGATTCCAATAATTCTGACATTGGAACGTTTCATGGCATCATTTATTTCCCTGATTCTGTTTTCGTGGCTTCTGTGCTGTTTGTTCCAGACTTCCTCCTGATCCTTTCGGTCTGTTTGTCCTCCAGATCACTAATTCTGTCTTCTGTCTCAGTTACCCTAGCTGCCACTGGTATCTTCTGCCCCTGTAGAGATCCAGACCTGTATAATTCTGATCTCAGGCTGATTTCATGGGTGATCGGAGTTCTTTGGTATGTAATCAGCTCACTTTAGAGTATAGGTTGAAACGGTGCCTCCTCCTACATCCCCACCATCTTGACTCCCCTCCCTGAAAGCCTTTTGTAATGAGAGTTACAAGGGAGAGAAGCCACTTGTTGCATGATTGGCTCTGCACCATTGTCTAGCCTTTTTGACTTCTGGGGCCAACAGAAATGACAATGTTGTTAATGTTTTAATAATGGCTAAACAGGTTAAACATAAGATAACAAAGTAAGACAAACTAAATGTTTGTAAACACAGTATTGAGCTGAGTCACAGTTGGCAGAATCTGACTGAAATATCCTTTCTAATTCATGCTAACCATTAATGAGGTACTATTTATTTGAGTAGCATTTCCTTTTAGAAGATCATCTGAATCTCTTCAAGGATTTTTGTTGTTCCTATTGTTTGCTGATTTTCTTAATAATAAGGATTGGCTCCTGGACAGATAATGAAACAACTGCAAATCTACAAGTAAATCAAATGAATAAAATTGACTGTGTCTCTTAGTTGAAAGTCTTAAAAGAAATCAAGATTAATCAGTACTCAGGTTTTGCTGTCTCTGAGAGCCTAGGACCAAGCAGGCAAACAAAACGTTCTCAAAAATACTCGTGGCTGCAGTTGAATTGAGGAGACAATGCATCTGGAAAATTGTCATGTCTGTGGCACATCTCTTTGCCAACAACTGGTATGGTGACAGAGCCCATGCTGTTCTAATGCAAACTTAGTTTAACCTCAACTGTAAGGAGAATACTATGCTACATATTTATATACCTGTCCTCTCTGAACCCCAGAGTTATTTAAAATATGGAATTTTTCTCCTAAAATGTCTGGGAAAATTGAGACCCAGAGACTTTTTGTAGTTCCCCAGGAAGCACACAGATGCTGGGCAGGAGGCAGCCTCCCCCTTCTCCCAGCTTCATCTCACCCTGTCTGTAGGATAGCCTGCAAGGCAGACAGCTACAGGGAGCTTTGTAACCATGAGATAGAAGGAATGAAGCTTTAGATCTGATTCAGGAATTTTCCACTGTTCTGTGAAATGAGGGATGACTGCATGAACAAATTACAAGTCAATGCTCTGATGGCTCTGGAGAGGTACTGAGATTGCCCATTGAGTTTGTACGGCCTCTTGCTGCCCACATCAGTCGTGCATTTATAGGAAGTGACAGCTTCCAATCAATATCTCGTTGCCCAAATGAGGCTTCTATTTATGTGGTTTGGGAAATGTGTTATTAAATCAGGTGACCTCTTAATATTAAAAAGGAACATCACTCTTTGTCTGATAAATGGAGACATCATTTCCCTATTTACAAAATGGAGGCTTTGCTATTCATTTTGCTCAGTATTACCTGCATTTAAGAATAGTAACTGCTCGAGAATTTTGCTCACTTAGGTAGACAGTGTGAAGAGAATAGAACTGATGCCAACAGCTATTCAGATTCTAATAAGGACAAAATCCTAACAAGGGAATTGGTTCCAAATTTGAAGGATACTCAATAGCTTGGACTTGCCTTTTAAAAATCTAGTGAATATATAATCAGCCAGGGGCATGTGGGACACCAGGTTCGATATGTCATTACAGCCAATTGGCTCCAGGCCTTACGAGAAGGGAAATGATTTATAGAAACAGAGTGGGATGGCTACTGAGGAAGGTGGGACTTGCTCTAAGAGGTTTCTTGGAAAGAGCTAACCAGTGTCCTTTCTTGATGGGGGCAATACCCTGAAAAGACACCTCTTTAAGGGTCTCTTGCCAGACTTTGAATGAATCTCCAGTGCCTCCCAAACATTTCCAGACCAACAATTACCATTCCAGGATTTACCAGTGTTGCGATCTGTATGCCTCTCATGCACCTTCCGTTTACTGCTCCACATTTTACTTACCAGAGAGGCTCTCTAGGCATGACTTCCCCATATTTTCCCCATATTTTGTTATCACAGCTCACATGGAAATGACCACCCAGCCATAAATGCCCGTGGTCTGGAGTCTCCTGCTATGTCAAGGCGCATGCTGGGATCTCGGCTTATATGTAATCCTTTCTAGGTATAAGAGTGCCTACATTGGGATAAGATCTAATTCTGCTTCTAAACAAGGGACAAGAGTTAAATGTATCATCATGATCAAGATTTAAAGAAGGAAATGAGACTCTGTCTAAATTCAGATGAAAAAATTATTTTTTACAAGGTCCAGTAGAGCAGCTGCTGGAGATGGCAATTTCCCAAATCATTGCGGTCTGCAGAACAGCTCTGCCTGCTCACCCGCCCGGACCTTTAGAAGAGCCTTTGAATCTAGCCACAGCTGGCAGGTTATCCTGAAGTTGCAGGCATTTGAGACAACTGATGAGCCCACTTCACTGAATGCTTGTTCCATGTATAGCAAAGTTCAAACAATTTCGGGCTTAGCAAAATATGGGGCAAGGAGCTTGGTGTAGAATAGCTACCAGGGTGTTTGATAGAATGACAGGCATGTAGTGTGCGCATCACAGTTGGCAGCAGCTGTGACTCATTGTCTGTAATAATACAGCAGACATGAACACCTGCCAACCGCTGCCCCTGCTTCCAAAAGCTGTAACTTGGCTTTGGAGTAATTCCATGCTGTCCTTCCCTTCTCTGCCTCCCTGCCATCCAAACTGTATCTCAGCATGTCTCATGTCTGCATTCACTGGGGAAAAGGGACGTAGAGGTGGGTGAAAATAACATAGCACAATTAATGATCATCAATTACCAATAGTACACCTCATGACTGTTCGAGGAGACATTTTCTATGTCTCTCCAAATGCCCAGATGATAAAAATTTCTCCAGAATGGTTAGATTACCTATGGAGAGACTGTCTTAGACCTACTGATTGAAGTTGTTAGGATAGGCTCGGTAGTTGTACGGTTAGTTGGTTTTTCAAGGCTATTCTTTTCAGGGAAGTTAGAGTAAGTGTACCTCTGAAAAACCTATTCTCAGTCTTGGCTAGAGATTGATCACCGGGGGAACTGGAAAAATCCCATTGGTCAGGCCATTCCAGACTCATCAACTCATAACCTTTGGTGATAGGACCCAGGCTTTGGTAACTGCCCATGTAATCTGAATATGTGCCGAAACTGGATAGGACAGCTCATAAAGGAGTTTCTGGCTGTCGGGGAAGTCTGTGTCTTAATAAGCACTCATTTGACGTTTGTGTATAGATCTCTTCACTGTAAGCTCTGTGGCCTTATTTTAAGTGATAGAAAGTTCCCTCTCTTTCTGGAGCCTTTGATTTTCTAGAAGTGATAGGTATAAGAAGAGAATTCATAGTCCTTAAGCAACAAATCACAATGGGAGATGGTATTTAAAAATGAATAGAGCCATCTGAAGGAACCGAGAGTAGAGAAAGATCAGAATCTGGAGTGGGTAAAGAGGGGATGATTCCTGGAAAGTATATTTTGAGCTAGAATTTCAAGTGTGCAACTACTCAATCCTGAGAGTCCTTTATAAAAATGTAAAAGTTATTTTCTATGCTTTCTTTGTTTCTAACAGTATCAGAGATAACAAAACAGAATGTAAGAATTATCAGTAACACATGTTAATGTTTTTGAAGGTAAATAATATCTTCCGAGAAAACTTCCCATAGGGCCACACTGGAGATAGGCTGGAAGGCTGGTCGGGTGGACACTGGGGATCAACATTTCCTGGGGTCACATGTGTTCAGCGTAACAACTCAGTTTCCTAGTCACCCTAACTAGTTGTGAAGGTTGTTCTGTAAAAGGCTTTCCAGAAGTATTCTGATGAATGCCCACATGGCCAGAAAAGTGAAGAACACCCACTTGATTCTTTGCTTTCTTATATTTACTAAAACACAAATAGTAAAACAACAACAGCAGCAACAACCAAGTTCCTTATTTTGAATAAAGACTTTTAGCCCAGTCTTTTTTTGGTTATGTTTTGTTTTTTTTAAGGAACCCAAATCTCTCCTGCCTAGCTGACCACATTTCAACACTTTCATGTCATAAAACATACATATCACACTTCAGGTGGTTTTATTTTGTTTTATACTTAGATTGTTTGACATGCACTTGTTACATAATTAGATTCAAAGTTGGAAGGGGGAAATGTTCCTTCCGCTCTATTTTCATGCTGAAAGCCTCAACAAGACTTACATATTCAATGAACAAAGGCACTTAGGATGTCAGCAAACTGGAAATAGCAAATTCAAGAAAGAGGAGCACAGGGTTATCCTGGGCAAAGAATGTGTGCTCCAACTACTTTTGAAAAATTAATTAGTGACAGATTTGACCAAGAGAAATCAACAATGCTTAATTTCCTTTCTATTGCAAATTAGTGCATTCAGTAATTTTAAGGAGGGGTTAGATCCACAATGAAGTTTCTGTGTTTGATAAAACATCACGTGCTAAAATTCAAGGAAGTGATTTGTCTCTGGAGCATCTCATGCTGAGAACATTATGTGACATGTCCTCTTGGGGTACATGTGTAAATAGGATATGAAAGATGTTAAATTTCCTTTGCCCACAACACACAATAAGAATTTGGGGTTTTTTGTTCAGATGTATTTACCAAGTGTCTGCTATGAGCCAGAAATGAGACTAGGGACAACCTTACAACTATGAGAAAGAAAAATCCCAGCCCCTGAAAAAGAGAGAAACTGCCAGATAAACTGCAAATATTGTCACAAAAGAAGCTGGATTGTCCTCCCCAGTAGGCATTTGATTTTTTTGGACATAGTTATGATTTTTGGTAAAAGGTCTCTTTCTGCTGGAAAAATGCACTTTGGAGACCACTTCTTTGCATGGTCAGGAGTGAAGATTTAAATTGGAAGTAGTGAGGGAAATTCCATATAATTATTTCAGAAAGAAAGTAAATTATAATAAAGAAACCAAGGCTTAGCATGCAGACCATTTCTGTAGAAGGGGAATTGGAGCTGGTCTTGTTCGACAGAGTAACTGGCATGTATCAGAATGCCATCCAGCCCCATGGGAATAAGTCTGCTTAATCAAGAGAAATCCAGCTATCTGAGTCCTATGAACCTCATGGCATTTCAACGAAGAATAGAGTCTTGGAAGAAAGATTTCACACTCCCCAAATTCTAAAGCCTTGCTGAAGTTTGTCATTCCTTTCTGAAAGTGCCCTGAGCAGGGGAAGGGAAAATTGATGCTTTGCTCCCCTCATTCTTGATATCCCTGACTAGGTACTAAGGATGGCATCTCTCTGCAGATTCTAAGTATGCTAGTTATAATTTAGCATGCACCATGCAGAGCGCCTCGGGGCCAGTCAGACAAGGTAGGATAGTGGCTGCCCACTTGACCTCAGTCAGATCACATGCCTGACACCCTTATTGTTCCCACTGGGCCATTTTTGAGGGACCACAGGACAAATGGAGATCTCCCTGCCCCTCCTCTCCCTTACTTGAGTCTACTCTCTTTCAGCATGCTGGTAAACTCACATTCTCTGTCCCTGGACTTTTCCCCAGTCATTTTCCCTGCCCTAATTATTCCAAGAACTCAGTTTCCCAGGATTAAATCACACTGTGTTTGTATGGAGGTTTCTCTTATGTGACATTCTTGTCAACCCCATTACATTTTGAGTTCTGCTGTAGCAGGTGTAATTATCTCTGTCCTTCCTCCTCCATCTATGGCTCCCTCCATTCTTCTACAAAAAAAAAAAAAAAAAAAAAAGAATTCACCCTCCCAGCACACACACACACACACACACACACATACACAGTGGTTCTGCCCCTGTGGAATGCTGAGTAAATAGGTACTTATTCCCTGCTTCACTTCTCATAAAGTGGTACGAGTCACACTGGAAAAGAAAACTAGGTGGAAGAAGAAGGAGAAGGGTGGGGGTTGCCGAATTTCACATCAGCAGTGTGATTAGATCTGAGCAAACCAGTGAGGTCAATCCAGTGCCTAGACCCTATCCTGGCACCATCCTTGCCTGGGCCCTGAGTTTCCCTGCCCTCACTCTTCTTCCTCAACTCCCCTTATATAAATTGCTTTAGAAAAAGATGTCCTTAATGTATTACCATGATGTTTGACCCACAACTTCCTCTTGCCTGCCTATTTGAACAGTGTTTGAAACCAGTGGTCCATAGAGATCCAAAAGTCTGTTGTTTTAGTTGAGGGAACTCACAGAATGAGACCACCCTGTTCTTGGACACACAGAGTTGTAGAGACATGATGAAGATTCCTCATTAAGTTTTTTTTTTGTTTGTTTGTTTTGTTTTTTTTTTTCAAAAACACTGCTTACCCACTCACGAAAATACCTTTAAACAAAAAGAGAGAGATTCTAACTACATTATTTTCTTTTTTCTTTTTCTTAGTTTAAATTCAATAGCCAACTTATAGTACATCATAAGTTTTTTTTTTAAATATTTTATTTATTTGACAGAGAGAAATCACAACTAGGCAGAGAAGCAGGCAGAGAGAGAGGAGGAAGCAGGCTCCCTGTGGAGCAGAGAGCCCGATGCGGGGCTCGATCCCAGGACCCTTGTATCATGACCTGAGCCGAAGGCAGAGGCTTTAACTCACTGAGCCACGCAGGCACCTCCATCATTAGTTTTTGATTTAGTGTTCAATGATTCATTAGTAGCAAATAACTAATTACATTTTTTAGATTTATTTTAGAACTAAACAGCAGTGAATTTGCATGTTGCTATGGTTTGTTTGCTCTTGTGAAAGGTACCTTAAAACTCTTTATTATGGTGTATGAACCCCTCACTGCATCCCCTCACAAGCCTGTGCTGATAAATGTGAATATGGAAGCTGTCTTTTTTCAATCCCCTTGGTAATAAGTAACAGGAACCTTCCAGTGGACAGATGCACATCACAGACCTGATGTAAAGAAAAAGAAGAAAATTTATCCATAGCTTGTAACTTGGTACTGTCAAGGTCCTGCAATAACAAGCTGGGTGACCTCAGGAAGTCAGCCAGCTCCACTGAGATCCAGTGCTAATATTACCTGAATGCATATAAGTGAATGTGCTAGATCAGACAGCTGTGGAGGCATCATCTTGATTATAAATAGTACTTATCAGCTTCACTCCCTTTCACTTAGAGTATTTTTGGTTTGGGAGAGGGGTTCTTCAGACACTTATAAGAGAGAGAAAGCGGCAGGAAAAAAGAGCAATGTTTGTGTATGTTTTTGTCCACCTGGTTACCTAGCACTTCCTAGGGGCAGACACTGAGCTCAGCACTTTGCATGTATTAGCATACTTGATCCTCACAACCACCTCTTAAGCATTGCTATCATCATCCCCATTTTGCAGATGAGTAGATTGAGTACAGACAGTAAGTTGTTCTACTAGTTACTTAGGGTCTGATGCTAACGAGTGGCACTTGAAACCACACAGTCTTCTTTAAGAGCCTGTGCTCTTAAAATCTACCCTGTGCAGTCTCCACCTGATTCTGTTAAAAATATCTTTGCTAAGGTAGGTTTGCAAGGAGGGCAGAATGAGGGATAACAATCCCAACTGGAGAGTTTGCAAAGTTCTCGTGCATGCTTACTATGGTGTGCTCAGCAGACATGCTGCTGGGGAAAGCCAGGTTTATTGCAGAAAGTCCAAGTCCTGCTTATGGATGACCCACTTGGTACCTGTTGGATACAGCTGCT
Source organism: Meles meles (assembly GCF_922984935.1). Lineage (NCBI taxonomy): Eukaryota > Metazoa > Chordata > Mammalia > Carnivora > Mustelidae > Meles > Meles meles. The sequence continues at coordinate 96,991,609 of NC_060066.1, forward strand.
GCTTCTCCTCTTCAGGTCAGGGGGTGCTCTTCACCACACAGATGCACGAAACAAGCCAGGCCCTCAGGGCAAACCCATCACCCAGAGGTGACCATCCCCAAAGAGAGCTGGTGAGTGGCTTTGGTTCCTCATAGGCCTTCCCAGTAAGGCTAAGATGGCAAGGTCAATACAAAAACCTGTGTCTTTTCCTGTTTAAGCCCACATTTTTTTCTAGGCACAAGTGCAAGTGTTTTGGACCCAAGAGTACAGATTCTTTGGTACCATCTGTTTTTGCATATCTGGTTATGGAAAGATCCACTGATTTGCTAGGAAAGTTTGAACAATGAACTCCTGTTGGACACAGGCCATCAAACACAGATTTCATCTATTCTAGCGTCTTGTGTCTTTACTCTCTCCATTTTTATGAACTAGTCTTGTAGTTGACATTTTCTTTGACAAATTTGCCACACATAAGTGTGATCAAGATTAACTGCTGTGGTCAAGGAAAACTTCCAGACTCTTTTTATGAAGCCAGCATTACCCTGATCCCCAAACCAGGCAAAGACCCTACCAAAAAGGAGAATTTCAGACCAATATCACTGATGAATATGGATGCTAAGATTCTCAACAAGATCCTAGCAAACAGGATCCAGCAGCACATTAAAAAGATTATCCACCATGACCAGGTGGGATTCATCCCTGGGTTGCAAGGATGGTTCAACATTCTCAAATCAATCATTGTGATAGAACAAATCAATAAGAGAAGAGAGAAGAACCACATGGTCCTCTCAATTAATGCAGAAAAAGCATTTGACAAAATCCAGCATCCGTTCCTGATTAAAACACTTCAAAGTATAGGGATAGAGGGAACATTCCTGAACTTCATAAAATCTATCTAGGAAAGACCCACAGCAAATATCATCCTCAATGGGAAAAAGCTTGCAGCCTTCCCGCTGAGATCAGGAACACGACAAGGATGCCCACTCTCACCACTCTTGTTCAACATAGTATTAGAAGCTCTTTGAAGAAGAAGTCCTAGCAATGGCAATCAGACAACAAAGAGAAATAAAACGTATCCAAATTAGCAAGGAAGAAGTCAAACTCTCTCTCTTCGCAGATGACATGATTCTTTATATGGAAAACCCCAAAGACTCCACCCCCAAACTTCTAGAACTCATACAGCAACTCAGTAACGTGGCAGGATACAAAGTCAATATACAGAAATCAGTGGCTTTCTTATACACTAACAATGAAAATACAGAAAGGGAAATTAGAGAATCGATTCCATTTACTATAGCACCAAGAACCATAAGATACCTGGGAATAAACCTAACCAAAGAGGTAAAGGATCTGTACTCGAGGAACTACAGAACACTCATGAAAGAAATTGAAGAAGACACAAAAAGATGGAAGACCATTCCATGCTCTTGGATCGGAAGAATAAACATTGTTAAAATGTCTATACTGCCTAGAGCAATCTATACTTTTAATGCCATTCCGATCAAAATTCCACCGGTATTTTTCAAAGAGCTGGAGCAAAGAATCCTAAAATTTGTATGGAATCAGAAGAGACCCAGGAAATGTTGAAAAACAAAAACAAAACTGGCGGCATCACGTTACCTGATTTCAAGCTTTACTACAAAGTTGTGATCACCAAGACAGCGTGGTACTGGCATAAAAACAGACACATAGACCAGTGGAACAGAGTGGAGAGCCCAGATACAGACCCTCAACTCTATGGTGAAATAATCTTCGACAAAACAGGAAAAAATATCCAATGGAAAAAAGACAGTCTCTTCAATAAATGGTGCTGGGAAAACTGGACAGCTATATGTAGAAGAGTGAAACTCGACCATTCTCTTACACTGTACACAAAGATAAACTCGAAATGGATAAAAGACCTCAACGTGAGACAGGAATCCATCAGAATCCTAGAGGAGAACATAGGCAGTAACCTCTTCGATATCAGCCACAGCAACTTCTTTCAAGCTATGTCTCCAAAGGCAAAGGAAACAAAAGCTAAAATGAACTTTTGGGACTTCATCAAGATCAAAAGCTTCTGCACAGCAAGGGAAACAGTCAACAAAACAAAAAGGCAACCCACGGAATGGGAGAAGATATTTGCAAATGACAGTACAGACAAAGGGCTGATATCCAGGATCTATAAAGAACTCCTCAAACTCAACACACACAAAACAGATAATCATATCAAAAAATGGGCAGAAGTTATGAACAGACACATCTCCAATGAAGACATACAAATGGCTATCAGACACATGAAAAAATGCTCATCATCACTAGCCATCAGGGAGATTCAAATTAAAACCACATTGAGGAATCACCTTACACCAGTTAGAATGGCCAAAATTAGCAAGACAGGAAACAAGGTGTGTTGGAGAGGTTGTGGAGAAAGGGGAACCCTCTTACACTGTTGGTGGGAATGCAAGTTGGTGCAGCCACTCTGGAGACCAGTGTGGAGATTCCTCAAGTAATTAAAAATAGAGCTTCCCTATGACCCTGCAATTGCACTGCTGGGTATTTACCCCAAAGATACAGATGTAGTGAAAAGAAGAGCCATCTGTACCCCAATGTTTATAGCAGCAATGGCCATGGTCGCTAAACTGTGGAAAGAACCAAGATGCCCTTCAACAGACAAATGGATAAGGAAGATGTGGTACATATACACGATGGAGTATTATGCCTCCATCAGAAAGGATGAATACCCAACTTTTGTAGCAACATGGAGGGGACTGGAAGAGATTATGCTGAGTGAAATAATTCAAGCAGAAAGAGTCAAGTATCATATGGGTTCACTTATTTGTGGATCATAACAAAGAACACGGAACATGTGGAGATAGAGAGGAGAAGGGAGTTGAGGGAAACTGGAAGGGGAGATGAACCATGAGAGACTATGGACTCTGAAAAACAACCTGAGGGTTTTGAAGGGGTGGGGGTTGGGGGGTTGGGGAACCAGGTGGAGGGTAATAGAGAGGACACATATTGCATGGAGCACTGGGTGTGGTGCAAAAACAGTGAGTACTGTTATGCTGAAAATAAATAAATAAATGAAAATACAAAAAAAAATTTTTTAAATAAATAAATAGTCTTCACCAAAAAAAAAAAAAAGGTTTTGTTCAGTTCTTCAATAGTAAAATATTACACTAAAACACACTACTGCTAAGTCAACATATTACAAATCCAAATTCAATTTTTAAAGATTTTTTTAAATTTCTTTTTTTTTATTAAAGTATAATTAACATGCCATTTTATGTTGCTTTCAGGTGTAAAATATAATGATTCAGTAATTAGATGTTTGGATTTTTAACTCATTTCTAAAATGCCTGAAAAAGCTATGATCACTTCTATTTCCAAAAAAAACGTTTTACTGATACCATTTTTATATTTGCTTTTTTGGCAAAGAGAGCAAATAGAAACTTTAGGATTGCGTAAAATGTCTATCCAATTTCTGAATATTATACTGTATTTGTAATAATTTCCCTGTCTACCTTTATCCTCTCCATCTCTTCTTGGACATATAAATAGGGTACAGGTTTATCCACATGGCACTAATGGAGGTGAATTGATATAAGTGAAGTTGTTAGGAGTTGAAGATTCTGTAATCAGTTAGTATGTTTGGTATGTTCTTTGTTTCATTTTGTTTTTTTAAAGATTTTGTTTATTTATATGAGAGAGAGAGAGAATGAGAGAGAGAGCACATGAGAGGAGAGAGGTCTGTGGGAGAAGCAGACTCCCTGCTGACCAGGGCGCCCGATGTGGGATGTGGTACTCGATCCCAGGATTCCAGGATCAGGACCCGAGCCAAAGGCAGTCACTTAAACAATGGAGCCACCCAGGCACCCTGTTTCGTATGTTCTACAGCTGGCCAACTCCATGACTTCAAGAAAGCAACCACTGCAACCTTCAGTACTTTCATCTAAAAGATGAAGAAAATAATAGCATCAACCTCAGAAGGTTACTAGTATATTGTAGAGACCATCAGATTAAATATTTTATTTATTTATTTTATTTATTTTATTTTGTTTATTTATTTAATAAATAAAGAGAGAGAGGGAGAGAAAGCAAGGGAGAGCATGAATGGGGTGGGGGGAGGGCAGAGGGAAAGCCAGAAGCAGGTTCCCTGCTGAGCAGGGAGTGTATCTGGGCGCTGGATCCCAGAACTCTGTGATCATGACCTGAGCCAAAGGCAGACGTTTAACTAGCTGAGCCTACCAGGCACCCCTGTAAGTTATTACTAATGGGTATTTCAGATAAAAAGAAATCATGATGAATTGATGATGATAACTGACAATTATTTTGTTTTTACCATGAAGCAGACACAGTGCTAGCACTTTAGATGTGTTATGTCCTGTCCCTAAGTATAATCTGAAATTATATAAAGGGAGTTTTGTAGTTTTGCAATCTATGAATAGGTAATTTGCTGATTTTAACTTCTCTTCTTTTACCTTATTATTATTTTTAAAATCAAAGTCTAACCCAGCCCACTGTAGTTTTGGGAAATGCCTTTGACCTTCTGTCATTGTGTCATTACCCCTACTTCTGTAATGGACCAATTTACAATGCTACATTAATATGTAAGAAGCAGTACTATGAACACTTTTAAATGCCTTAATCTTGTTGCCTGTATTGAGATAAGTTTTTAATAGCTTCTTATATGTGAGCTGAATACTTTCTTCATTTTTTAAAAATTACTATACATACTCTTTCCAACTGTTTATAGCTGGTTCAAAAGCTAGACTATCAATTTGTTAAATTTCAGGTCAGACTGTATTTTTTGTTGACATCTGGATACATAATCTCTCTCACCATACAAAAGAGAGGGTTGAGATGTGTTTTTTATATTTATCCTAATGTCAAAATGGCTCTGGACCACCTACATTTATGAGTTTTGCATGCTACACAACGGTAGACATGCCATTCACACTATAATGATTACTTATTATAACAAATTTATGATAGATATATGTTTCTATCATTTCTAAAATAGGGGTATGACTTTTCTAACAAAATCAGTATTTTACTTCAATTTTCTAATTGATGACAATTTTCTAATTGATGACAAGTGTATTCAAAAGTGAAATTCACTTCTTAATTTACATGAAGGAACCCATATGGGTGGTACCTACATAAATACATATTTATATAATATGTATTTCCGTATAATATACATAAACATATATGTATACTTAGAAGTTATAATTTTTCTTGACTTTGACCCTCAATAATTTAATCCTCTATATCAGTTTTAAGCTGTTATTTTACTATTTTTATTGATTTTTTGATTACCTATACTACACTCCATGAAAACATTACTTATGTTCAGGAAGTTGTGTTTTTTTGTTTTGTTTTGTTTTGTTTTGTTTTTTGTTTTTCAGAGAGAGAGAGGGTGCACAAGGTGGGGAGGGGCAGAGGGAAAGGAAGAGAGAGAACCTTAAGCAGGTCCCATGCCCAGCATGGAGCCTGATGCTGGGCTCAGTGTCACAACCGTGATATCACAACCTGAGCCAAAACCAAAGAGTCAGATGCTTAACCAACTGAGCTATACAGGCACCCCAGGAAGCTGTGTTCTCGACTTGACACCAAACTGCAATTTATCTGGGTAAAGCAGATGAGAGTTGACATCATTGTCATGACTAGTCATTACTCTGATAAAATCCCTAAAATACAGGATAGCACATCTCAGTCATCAACCCAGGCTAGCTTAGCTCCATCATCAACCTAGTCAATATGTATAGGTATTTTTACCCTTCAGTTTTGGGCTGCTGTATTAGGATCAATGGCAGCCATAAGAGTGATGTTCTAATATTTCACAAAAAAAAAAAAAAAACATAAGGAGTACGAGGGCCTGATATTGCCAATTAGGCAAGACCTTTGATTTTTCAGAAAAACACTTTACGTTGAGCATATATGTATTCTGAAAGTCTCAGGATTCTTAACAGCACCATAAAATTTGACAGAGCTTTAGTGAAATTTCTTACTTCTTCCTACTACTAATCAGGGATCTTGGTCAAAAAACTTCATTTTTAAAAATTTAGCTAAAGCCAGTGCTTTAGTGTTAAAGAAATTCCATTTAGAAGTTTCCAATATAAAGCTCATAAGGAGCTTATTTTATCTATCCATCTAATAACATTCAAATTATCACAAAGTGAATACCTTTGGCCCCTAAAGTAAAAAAACAAACAAACAGTTTTTACAAGAAGTCCATCAATGGTGGTTGTGATCAGGGGTACTTCTTACTGAATGTAATTAATACAATAACAATGTATTAATAGGAAGATGGAGGATATACCCCATTAAAAGAGTAACAGAGCAGGGGCGCCTGGGTGGCTCAGTGGATTAAGCCGCTGCCTTCGGCTCAGGTCATGATCTCAGGGTCCTGGGATCGAGCCCCGCATCAGGCTCTCTGCTCCACAGGGAGCCTGCTTCCTCCTCTCTCTCTGCCTGCCTCTCTGCCTGCTTGTGATCTCTCTCTCCGTCAAATAAATAAATAAAATCTTTAAAAAAAAAAAAGAGTAACAGAGCAATAGAAAATCAGATTATAAGTATTATAAGTATATGAAGATGACTGAGACAATGACTTAACTCTATCATCAAGAGTTGTGGTGGCCTTCAACTTTATTACCCTAAAGCATCGGTGGCATCATCATAGCAGCTGAAACCACAGTGTAAACCGCCAGGGTGAGGGTTCTCCCTTCTGACATCCATAACAAACAGAGGATAAAAAGGGAATACTGATTGTTTTCCCTCCATACATCTTCTCTTTATTCAGAGTCATGTTACTAGTTACTTAACTCGCTTCCATTAACGACACCAGGAATGGCGATGGATGAGGCAGCCTACAAGCCTTCTATTGACTCTAATGGGTTCTGACTAACTCTTTTTCTGGAGTCCGATCCATAACATTCATTGTGTGCATGCCTGGGAAGCAACAAAAAGAGAACCACCCTACTTTCCTTCCATTTTATGTAATCTTAAAGATTCTAACTCATTTTCCTCTTTCTAATTTACTCTGATTTTTTTAATAGAAATCCATATTTTTTTAAGATTTTATTTATTTATTTGACAGATAGAGATCACAAGTAGGCAGAGAGGCAGAGAGAGAGAGAAGGAGAAAGCAGGCTCCCCACTGAGCAGAGAGCCGGATGTGGGGCTCGATCCCAGGACCCTGGGAACATGATCTGAGCCAAAGGCAGAGGCTTAACCCACTGAGCCACCCAGGTGCCCCAGAAATCTAGATATTAACATTGTTTTTTTATTCATTATTTTATTCAACAAATTCAATTGCCCCCCCCACCACAAGCACTTAAAAAACAAAGAAATAAACAAACAAAAAAAGTTTTTTTTTTTTAAAGTAAGCTTTAGGGGCACCTGGGTGGCTCGGTGGGTTAAGTCCTCGGCCTTCAGGTCAGGTCATGATCTCAGGGTCCTGGGATCGAGCCCCGCATGGGGCTCTCTGCTCAGTATGGAGTCTGCTTCCCTTCCTCTCTCTCTGCCTGCCTCTCTGTCTACTTGTGATCTCTGTCTGTCAAGTAAATGAATAAAATCTTTAAAAAAAAAAAGTAAGCTTTACATCCAATGTGGGGCTTGAACTCACAAGCCCAAGATCAAGAGTTGCATGCTTTATCGACTGAGCCAGCCAGGAGCCCCGTCGTAATATTTTTAAGATGTTCAATTATGAGCTTTGAAAACATGGATTCAAATCCTTCGTGAAAGCACCACACTTTCATGTGGGAGTTATTATATTTATTCTGAAAGAGTAGGAGGAAACTACGTTTTATTAAAAGATTGTCATGTATCAGGTAGTATACTGTCCTCTGAACAGCCTAAGAAGGCCTTCTGGGGCCCAGAGATGGGAAATACTTTGTCTCAGGCCATATAATCAGCAAGTGGCAGAACCCAGTGCAGGCACAGTTCTTTCCAGTACTAGTGACTTCTCTCTCAACTTCACCTGCTGCTTCCCTGATACTTCAAATGGCAGCATAAGGACACCACCCTCAGCTCCAAAAGCTAGGGAAGTTTTGTACAAGGTCTGCCCAGTTTAGGTTGTGTCCTTGGTGCCATAAAGCAGTGGACAACAAGCCAACCAGCTGGCTGATTCACTCAGAGAGATTTATAAAACCTTAACTTCCTGAGTCACATAGCCAGAGATCTGATTAGGCAAGTTTGGGGGTGTGGCCAGAGCTTTGGTATTGATAACATGTAAAAATACCTCAAAGTGGTTTTCATGGGTAGTCTCCTTTACTTATTTATTTACTTATTTTAAAGATTTTATTTATTTGACAGAGAGAGAGAGAGAGAGATCACAAGTAGGGAGAGTAGCAGACAGAGATAGAAGGGGAAGCAGGCTCCCTGCTGAGCAGAGAACCCAATGCGGGGCTTGATCCCAGGACCCTGAGATCATGACCAGCCGAAGGCAGAAGCTTAACCCACTGAGCTACCCAGGTACCCTGGGTAGTCTCCTTTAGAACCATGGTCAGTGTCTTAAACAGCAGTCTTCATAGATTTATTTGCATTCTTAAAAGAATTTCAAGAACCGGACCCACTCTCTGATGTTTAGTGAAAATCTAATTAGGAGTGGAAGGCATTTCTTAGAAGTGACCTACTCAATTCATTGTATTCTTTTCAAGTCATATGTTCCTAAGCACAGTCATCTGTCATGAAATCTAATATTTAATAATCTATTAGCCAGGGTCACCTGGGTGGCTCAGTCATTAAGTGTCTGCCTTTGACTCAGGTCATGATCCCAGGGCTCTGGGATGGAGCCCCTCATCGTGCTCCCTGGTCAGCGAGAAGCTTGCTTCTCCCTCTCTCACTCCCCCTGCTTGTATTCCCTCTCTTGCTGTCTCTCTTTCTGTCAAATAAATAAACAAAATCATAAAAAAAATCTATCACCTGAAAACTTCCCTAGATTCTCCTTCCATTTTTGTTGAAAGCAAAGAACTGGAAACCAACTAACCAGCTACGAGGATCTGTTAGCCATACTTACTACACACTCATTAGTATCACTGACTTCTTTCAACAACAGTACTGAATTGTCCCTTTGCTTGATACCAGGGAGATGTTTGAGCCTCAGGCACAACACTTTAGTGTTCTAAGTGGGTATGTCTTGCTTTTATAAAGTTGGGAGAGGGGTAGTAAAAGAGAGAGGTGTAGATTAGTGTTAAGACAGTGTCTAAGGAAGTAGATGATATGAAAACTCACTGAGCCCATGAATCTTGTTGAAAGACATCCTGTTTCTCCAAAGTTCCATTCATAGCATTATAAACATGGCTGCCTTAAAGTATCCTGAGAGTCTCTGTATGACAGACTGGTGCCCATGGGGTAGCTAAGGAAAGAATGATGTCAGATAATTGTGACATGTACCTAAAGCACCTCAAATCTGAATCCTTGCTGAGGAAAAGGGATAGTTTGTTGCCTTGCTTGTGAGGACTTCTAAGTGGGTCAGCAATGAGACCCTATGTAGCACCTAAGTCATTCCTTGGAGCGGGGGCATTATCTGAAACAGCCAGAGAGAGAGCACTGGCCTCCCATAGTCATCAGGGTTTATGAGGAGCTGACCAAAAATATTCCAGGAACATCTGCTGAGGAGAATGACATGTCATTTCAGCGGCTGCTGGGGGCACCAAACTGCCAATCTGCAGAACAAGCAGATCATTCAGTGGGGATTAAGGAACCACTCTTTCTCTGAGACATCAGGAACACTGACTTGCCGTTTGGTCACTTAGTTCCTCTGAAAGAGGGTCACTGCTTGGGGGTGCAAATCCTGAAGAAAGGTGAGAGCTACATGGTGTCTAGGGCACCAGCTGAAAGGTAGCCACAAGAGGGACATAAGCAGAGAGCCCTAGGATGGGGCCAACTGTCAGGGGAGGCCAGAGCAGGGCCAGCCAGGAGCCTATAGTTCTTGGCCACTGTGGTTTAAGTTTGGGACAGTATTTGCTTGGGTGGCCAGCATACCTGATCAGAAGCCCAGTGTCTATATTTCTCATACCCAGAGTCCCAAGCACCAACAAGGGACATAGCTCTGTACCACCCCCAGTGGCCTGAAAGGACCTCCCACCCCAGGATTTCTAAGAAAATAACAGGTGGGCTCTGCATTATTTCAGGTCTTTTCTAGCCTGGGGGCTCTAGCTTCTGCAAACAAGCAGTCACTATAGGAGAGTACTCTAGCAACTTTTTCCTGGGGTGGAGTGCAGTCAAGAAAGGAGCACAGGTGCATGGACCCTGGAAATATGACTGAGGAGCCCACAATGGGACTGGGTCAGCCCAGACAGCAGCTGTGATAAGAACCAAGCCTCCAAAGGGCTACCCCTTTGTTAGGGTACAGGGAGTGTGAGATGTGTGGTCACCAACCTAGCAGTTCTTTTTTTTTCTATTCAGTGTTGCAGAATTCATTGTTTATGCACCACACCCAGTGCTCCATGCAATATGTGCCCTCCTTAATACCCACCACCAGGCTCCTCCAACCTCCCACCCCACCCCTCCAAAACCCTCAGTTTGTTTCTCAGAGTCCACAGTCTCTCATGGTTTGTCTCCCCCTCCAATATCCCCCAACTCCCTGCTCCTCTCCATCTCCCCATGTCCTCCATGTTATACCTAGCAGTTCTTTAAGAAAAAGGAAGGGAGAAAATGCAGGCTTGATGGGAAGACAGGAGGAAGGAAGAGGGATGGAAGTAAGCTAACAACAAAGAAACCCTACATAGACAACATGAAAGGGAAACAAGATGTGTGAAATTTAAAAACAAAACAAAATATAGGTAAGATTATTCACCACAGAAGGGTTGGAGGTAAAAGGGAGGAAAAGGAACATAAATAAATCCAGGTATTTGCCTCAAGGCAGCAGAGTTCGATGGCTTGGGGGCGGGGGATGCAAATGCAGTTTTAAACAAGTCCAATAGATTTCATCTTGAGATGTCAAAACAAGGACCTTGCAACAATTGTGTTAAAAAAAATAATAAAAAAAGAAAAGAAAAGAAACTGAAAATGAAAGCATATCCAAATCCTAAGTGTCACATGTGTGTTTATGGAGAAGTTGCATGAGTTCCAAGCAGACCTGGGATCCTGCAGTCCCATTCCCGCCCAGTGACCCCTTCAATAAAGTACATATCACAATAGTCAAATTACTTTTTTCTCCAGTGAATACAAAGATTACGTTTAAACTATACTGCAGTCTTTTAAGTGTGCCATAGCATTATGTCCAAAAAAACTAATGTACATACCTTACTTAAAAACTATTTTATTAAATAGAGCTATACTATGACCCTACAATTGCACTATTGGGTATGTACCAAAGATACAGATGTAGTAAAAACATGGGCCATATGTACCTCAATGTTCATAGTAGCAATGGCCACAATCATCAAACTGTGGGAAGAGCCAAGATGCCCTTCAGCAGATGAATGGATAAAGAAGATATGGTCCTTTTATACAGCGGAACATTATGCCTCCATCAGAAAGGATGAATACCCAACTTTTGTATCAACATGGACGGGACTGGAAGAGATTATGCTGACAGTCAATTATCATATGGTTTCACTTACTTGTAGAGCATAAGGAATAACATGGAGGACATTAGGAGAAGGAAAGGAAAAGTGAATTGGGAGAAATCAGAGGGGGAGACGAAGCATGAGAGACTGTGGACTCTGAGAAACAAGCTGAGGGTTTTGGAGGGGAGGAAGTAGGGGGTTGGGTGAGCCTGGTGGTGGGTATTAAGGAGGGCACATATTGCATGGAGCACTGGGTGTGGTGCATAAACAATGAATCTTGAACAGTGAAAAAAATTAAATTAAATTAAAAGTAACTATTTTATTGGTTAAAAAATGTTAACCAACATTTGAGTTTTCAGTGACTTGTAATCACTGGTCACAGATCATGATCACGAAAGTAATAATAATGAAAAAGCTTAAAATATTGTGAGCATTACCAAAATGTGACACAGAAACACAAAGTGAACACATTTCACTTCACTGTTGGAAAAATGGTACCGATGGACTTCCTTCTTCTGTGAGGGTTGCGCAAAACTTTAGTTGGTAACAACTGCAGTATCTGCGAAGTACAATAAAGTGAATCAAAATAAAACAAGGTATGCCTGCATCAACAGTGATTTACTTGGACACAAACTCACTGGACCCTTTTAACAAATACTTGTGACAAGAACAGGCAGATCCAAAGACAGCAGGTCATGATTTTTAGTAAAAGGCAGGTCTAAGGCAACAGAAGCTCTAAAGGTATAATGGCAGGGTTCTGGTTTCATATAAATCCAAGTGACTGAGTCAGTATTTATAAACTGAACGAACATGATAAACATTCAGAAACCTGGCCACTATGCTTAAGCTGGTTCCAGGATGGTCATAGGATCTGGGAGTGAGAAGCAGCTGTCCACACTTAGAGCAAAGCCTTACAGGGCCTGGTGCAGCTAGAAGCAGAGTCAGGGATCTGTACAAAAGCTCAGTGTATGGAAGACTCAGCTTCTTCCAGACCCTACCTATTCACCCAGGCTTTGAAGGACAGGAGATTTTCACCACAGAGCTACTGATGAAGGCAAACTCCATTATAAATTCGGAAAGACCAGAGAGGCGTTGTTAATCCAAATACTACTTGTTTTAGTTCTCTAGGGCTCTGTAAGGGACAGACACTTAAATAACAGTTGATTTTGATTCCAATGCCCCATCTTCCCAATTTCAGTAAAGAGTGGAAACCCTTTGCTAACAAACAAAAAGTTGAAATTACCAGTAGGTCTAGTCCTTACAAGACGAAGAGTCTGGAGAGAGAGAAAAACCTTAGGCCTGCATTATATTGTTTCAAAGATTGAAAAAGCCCCAATTTTAGTGTCTTCAAAAATAAGTCTCAGATTTGTCAAGGCTATACATCACTTGTATATTTTCAAAATAGCTCCAAATTTTGGCATTCAGTTCTTTTTTTTTTTAAAGATTTATTTATTTTATTTATTTGACAGACAGAGATCTCAAGTAGGCAGAGAGGCAGGCAGAGAGGGAGAGAGGAGGAAGCAGGCTCACCGCCGAACAGAGAGCCCGATGCGGGGCTCGATCCCAGGACCCTGAGATCATGACCTGAGCGGAAGGCAGAGGCTTTAAACCACTGAGCCACCCAGGCGCCCCTGGCGTTCAGTTCTTTTTGCTGTTGGCCCAGATACAACCTATTAGAACAATATTCAAAGACTCCTGTCCTCTGTTTTAGTATATCAGATGTTATTTTTTAAAAATTATTATTCCTTGCCACATACACTTTCATTCTCTTATTTTTATTTAGCATACATAGTAGTGTCTCCTAAACTTAAGTGACCATAAGACTCAGCTGAGTTCTTAAAAATAGAAATCCAAACACCCATTTCCTGGACATTCAATTTGGTGGCTGTCTCAGAAAGCTAGATTTATAAAGTGCCAGGGAGAATTTAGGAAAAGTTTTGGAAATATTGTGATAAAGAATTGTTGAATTAAACAAGAACTGCTTTTTCTAGCTCATACTTTTTGCAAAGAAATATTTCTTTTCTTTGTCATATAGCTATGGTTCCTGGCAATGAATTGCTCTTTTCTTATTGTAAGTCTTTGAAACTCAATAATTACTTCCCCCTTATCATTGGGCATAGGAAATTCCACTTGGTAAGAAGAATCCCTGGCTGGGGCGCCTGGGTGGCTCAGTGGGTTAAAGCCTCTGCCTTCCGCTCAGGTCATGATCCCAGGGTCGGATCGAGGTCCACATCGGGCTCTCTGCTCAGCAGGGAGCCTGCTTCCCCTTCTCTCTCTGCCTGCCTCTCTGCCTACTTGTGATCTCTTTCTGTCAAAATAAATAAACAAAATCTTAAAAAAAAAAAAAGAAGAAGAAGAATCCCTGGCAGTGCTTCTTGCTCTGAACTCAGCCATTCTAGCCTTCTGCCCCTGCTCCCAAATACCTGTAAAAAGGAAAACACACAAGCAGCCACAGACGGCAAGCCTTCATAGGCTCCCTTCATAAACATGGTCTTATAAAGAATGATTTCAAAAGCTTCCAAATATAGTTACAGAGTAAAGACAATCTGTTTTAAGTAGATTTGGAATTTTTTAACCCAGCAATACACTTCTTCAGGTTTGTCTCTCTGGACAAAGGGGTCATGATTCTTTCCACAGCTGGAAGTTTGATCTTGATTCATGAATGTCTTTCTGACTAACAGAACAAAAGTCCTATAAGAAAAATAAGAACTCTAGCTTTAATTTATTGAAATATGGTAGAAGTGACTGCCATGTAGATTTTCAGATTATATGGATATCTATTTCTGATATTCTCTTCTTTTCCTAATATTGAGACTCAAACTCAGCATAGATTACATGATAATCAGATGGGGCAAAAAGAAAACTTTACAATGAACAGGAAACACAAGTCCTGATACAGCTTCTGTGATTTGGCAGATAATTCCTTAAGAAGCCTCAGTACATTTGCATCTTTGAAAAAAGTTTAAAAAAGATCATCAGCTGACAGGCAAAAGTCTTTTTCAGATGATGCTAACCTCTTTTACTAGGGTATATATCTAGGTACACTCATTCCAAGGGAAAAAAAGCTGATATAAAATAGGTTAGACAGGAGTCACAATTCCATTAGAATCACGATTAAACTCATCATTGTGGGAGGGGAGGACCCAGTAGAGCAGAGGGAGCATTTCAAGATCCTAATCCTGTGTATCTAAACTTGTACCTTGAATTATAATTGTGTGTTCAGATTTCCAGCTCCCAATAAAGATGCCAGAAGAGATTTGTGTCAGTTAGCATACACTTACGTTGAGTAAATAATAACTGACATTAATTCAACACTTACTTTAAGGACTTGAACTTACAACATCTCATTTAACTTCCCTACTCCATAAGTAGGTACTAATATTACTGCTATTTTATGAATGGGAAAATTGAGACTTAGCAAAGTTAAGTAACATGGCCATCTCATATAATCACTAAGCACTGCCCCTTACTTGTCATCTGTCTAGGAAGTGACAGAATAAGGATTTAAACCTAGCAGTTTGATCCTAGACCCACAATTCCTTAGCATTTCTTCATACTCTTTTATAGATGCCAACTCACTTGGGCAATATTAGGAATTCAGTGCCTATATTAAAAAAAAAAAACTTCAAAAAATGCTCCCCCTTTAATTTTTTTAAAAAGCTTTATTTATTTATTGTACATAGAGAGCATGAGGCAGAGAGGGGCGGAGTGAGAAGAACAATCTTGAGCTGAGTCCACTCACTGAGCGTGGAGCCAGACCTGGGAGCTGAATCTCACCACCCTGAGATTACAAGACAAGAGTCAATGTTTAACCAACTGTGACACCTAAGTGCCCCAAAATATTCTCCCCCTTTTAAACTTGGAGAGTTAATGAGATCAGATCTGTTGAACTACTGAACTATCTTGGGAGAAGGTGCAGTCAGCGTGGGGTCTTATTCTTACTATTTGGCTGCTTCTTCTTTTTTTAATTTGGCCTCTTTTAATCACTGAAGATTACATTACTTTGGACAAACCGTGGACTATTAAAAAGCCTCAAAGTATTGTGAAGTTGCTTTTTTTTCCTTTGTAAGAGAAATGAGTATTTTCTTGATAAGTTCAATTTCTACAATTATAAAGTAATATTAAGAATAAATTAACTCAGACTGATTACATGGTTAAGGCTATAAGCTTAAAACAATAATGTGACTATGTCTCATGAGGCACTACTAAACAACCATGAAAGGTTATTAGCAAGATATGTTCTATAAATTTAATTCTAGTTATTTAATACATATATATCTTAATATATGCAGTCCTATAAATTTCTACGAATCCAGACCCAAGTATCTACTTCAATATCTGTATTCCTGAAACAATATTAATAGCATTCTTTTAGTAAATTATTTTTATATTTTTAAGAAAATCATATCAGCACCAGGAAAAATTGTTTTGAATTCTGTCTTCATTGGAAAAGGCAAAAAAACAAACACACACTGAAGAAATCTCTTAAATTTCAAAGCAGATCGAGGAAATTCAATCTTTACATGGATGCCAAAGAGCAGTTCTCATACTTCATTTGGATTTTAAAAGAACAGAAAGTTTTTACAAAAAAAAAAAACCTCCTGAATATGTTTCATGGGAGTTCCCTGTAACTTTTGACCCATCCTAGTATTTCCAACAATTGGTAATCTGGTCTTGCGTTAACTCCATTTCTCTGAGCCTACCATAGCTCTCAGTCGCTATATATGCAGAACCAATACACACACAGAATATCCAGGATCAGAAAAAAAACATACAACATGCCCTAAACAGAAATAGATAGGAAATAACAGTCTTGAGGTCTATTTGAAAGACAGGTATTTTTGCTAAATAGAGCTTTGTTTTGTTTTGTTTTTGTTTTTAATGCTATTATCTCTAAAGCAAAATTCTTGTGTTCCATTGTACCAGTTAAAATAAGATCTTGATGATTTAAAAAAAAAAACAAAAACACTACCTATGTCTAGCAATGTCACTGTAGCCCCAAACTACTCACAGGGTCATGTTCTAAAAACTTTGAGAATTTCCAAATTTGATAAAATCTCTTCTGTATGTAATTTCCCCTAAGGTTCTGTTTTCCCCCAAGGTTCTTCTTCCCAAGGTTCTGTTTATGACTGTCTTAGGTTCTTCTGGCTGCTGTAACAAAATACCACAGACTGGGCAGCTTCTATACAGTAGAAATTTGTTTCTGCAATCTACAGACAGAAAGACTTCAAAGGCAACATGATGTCAATAAAAACCTATCTCTCAATAATCACTCTCAATGTGAATGGCCTAAATGCGCCCATAAAATGACACAGGGTTGCAGATTGGGTAAAATGACAGGACCCATCCATATGTTGTCTACAAGAGACCCATTTTGAACCTAAGGATACACACAAACTGAAAGTGAAAGGATGGAGAAGCATCTTTCATGCCAATGGGCCTCAAAAGAAGGCCGGAGTAGCGATTCTCATATCAGATAAATTAGATTTTAAACTAAAGACTGTAGTCAGAGAAACAGAAGGACACTACATAATTCTTAAAGGGACTATCCACCAAGATGATCTAACAATTGTGAATATCTATGCCCCCAATATGGGAGCACCCAATTACATAAGAAAACTATTAATCAAGATAAGGAGTCATACTGATATGAATACAATAATAGTAGGAGATCTTAATACGCCTCTCTCAGAAATAGACAGATCATCGAAGCAGAAAATTAATAAAGAAATAAGAGCATTGAACAAAACATTGGACCAGATGGACCTCATCGACGTATACAGAACATTCCACCCTAAAACAACAGAATACTCATTCTTCTCAAGTGCACATGGAACCTTCTCCAGAATAGACCACATACTGGGTCACAAAGCAGGACTCAACCGATACCAAAAGACTGACATTATTCCCTGCATATTCTCAGATCACAGTGCTTTGAAACTGGAACTCAATCACAAGGAAAAGTTCAGAAGGAACTCAAACACCTGGAAGCTAAAGACCACCTTGCTTAAGAATGCTTGGATCAACCAGGAGATCAAAGACGAACTTAAACAATTCATGGAAACCAATGAGAATGAAGACACTTGGGTCCAAAACCTATGGGATACAGCAAAGGCGGTTCTAAGGGGGAAATACATAGCCATCCAAGCCTCCCTCAAAAACATTGAAAAATCCAGAATACACCAGCTCTCTCTACACCTTAAAGAACTGGAGAATCAACAACAAATCAAACCAACTCCACATGCAAGAAGGGAAATAATCAAGATTAGAGCAGAGATCGATGAGGTAGAAACGAGAGATACAGTAGAATGTATCAATGAAACTAGAAGCTGGTTTTTTGAAAGAATCAATAAGATCGATAAACCATTGGCCACACTAATCCAAAAGAAAAGAGAGAAAGCCCAAATTAATAAAATTATGAGTGAAAAGGGAGAGATCACAACTAACACCAAGGAAATAGAAACAATCATCAGAAATTATTACCAACAGTTATATGCCAATAAGCTAAGCAACCTAGATGAAATGGATGCATTCCTGGAAAACTACAAACTCCCAAAATTGAACCAGGAAGAAATTGACAACCTGAATAGACCGATATCTAGTAATGAGATTGAAGCAGTGATCAAAAACCTCCCAAAAAACAAGAGCCCAGGACCTGACGGATTCCCTGGGGAATTCTACCAAACTTTCAAAGAAGAAATAACACCAATTCTCCTAAAACTGTTCCAAAAAATTGAAGCAGAAGGAAAACTTCCAGACTCTTTCTATGAAGCCAGCATTACCCTGATCCCCAAACCAGGCAAAGACCCTACCAAAAAGGAGAATTTCAGACCAATATCACTGATGAATATGGATGCAAAGATTCTCAACAAGATCCTAGCAAACAGGATCCAGCAGCACATTAAAAAGATTATCCACCATGACCAGGTGGGATTCATCCCTGGGTTGCAAGGTTGGTTCAACATTCGCAAATCAATCAGTGTGATAGAACACATCAATAAGAGAAGAGAGAAGAACCACATGGTCCTCTCAATTGATGCAGAAAAAGCATTTGACAAAATCCAGCATCCGTTCCTGATGAAAACGCTTCAAAGTATAGGGATAGAGGGAACATTCCTGAACTTCATGAAATCTATCTATGAAAGACCCACAGCAAATATCATCCTCAATGGGAAAAAGCTTGCAGCCTTTCCGTTGAGATCAGGAACACGACAAAGATGCCCACTCTCACCACTCTTGTTCAACATAGTATTAGAAGTTCTAGCAACGGCAATCAGACAACAAAGAGAAATAGAAGGTATCCCAATTGGCAAGGAAGAAGTCAAACTCTCTCTCTTCGCAGATGACATGATTCTTTATATGGAAAACCCCAAAGACTCCACCCCCAAACTACTAGAACTCATACAGCAATTCAGTAACGTGGCAGGATACAAAGTCAATGTACAGAAATCAGTGGCTTTCTTATACACTAACAATGAAAATACAGAAAGGGATATTAGAGAATCGATTCCATTTACTATAGCACCAAGAACCATAAGATACCTGGGAATAAACCTAACCAAAGAGGTAAAGGACCTGTACTCGAGGAACTACAGAACACTCATGAAAGAAATTGAAGAAGACACAAAAAGATGGAAGACTGTTCCATGCTCTTGGATTGAAAGAATAAACATTGTTAAAATGTCTATACTGCCTAGAGCAATCTATACTTTTAATGCCATTCCGATCAAAATTCTACCGGTATTTTTCAAAGAGCTGGAGCAAAGAATCCTAAAATTTGTATGGAATCAGAAGAGACCCAGAATTGTTAAGGAAATGTTGAAAAACAAAAACAAAACTGGAGGCATCACGTTACCCGATTTCAAGCTTTACTACAAAGCTGTGATCACCAAGACAGCGTGGTACTGGCATAAAAACAGACACATAGACCAGTGGAATAGAGTGGAGAGCCCAGATATGGACCCTCAACTCTATGGTGAAATAATCTTCGACAAAACAGGAAAAAATATTCAATGGAAAAAAGACAGTCTCTTCAATAAATGGTGCTGGGAAAACTGGACAGCGATATGTAGAAGAATGAAACTCGACCATTCTCTTACACCGTACACAAAGATAAACTCGAAATGGATAAAAGACCTCAACGTGAGACAGGAATCTATCAGAATCCTAGAGGAGAACATAGGCAGTAACCTCTTCGATATCAGCCACAGCAACTTCTTTCAAGCTATGTCTCCGAAGGCCAAGGAAACAAAAGCAAAAATGAACTTTTGGGACTTCATCAAGATCAAAAGTTTCTGCACAGCAAAGGAAACAGTCAACAAAACAAAAAGGCAACCCACGGAATGGGAGAAGATATTTGCAAATGGGAGTACAGACAAAAGGTTGATATCCAGGATCTATAAAGAACTCCTCAAACTCAACACACACAAAACAGATAATCATATCAAAAAATGGGCAGAAGATATGAACAGACACTTCTCCAACGAAGCCATACAAATGGCTATCAGACACATGAAAAAATGTTCATCATCACTAGCCATCAGGGAGATTCAAATTAAAACCACATTGAGATACCACCTGACACCAGTTAGAATGGCCAAAATTAGCAAGACAGGAAACAACGTGTGTTGGAGAGGATGTGGAGAAAGGGGAACCCTCTTACACTGTTGGTGGGAATGCAAGTTAGTGCAGCCACTTTGGAGAACAGTGTGGAGACTCCTGAAGAAATTAAGAATAGAGCTTCCCTATGGCCCTGCAATTGCACTGCTGGGTATTTACCCCAAAGATACAGATGTAGTGAAAAGAAGGGCCATCTCTACCCCAATGTTTATTGCAGCAATGGCTATGGTCGCCAAACTGTGGAAAGAACCAAGATGCCCTTCAACGGATGAATGGATAAGGAAGATGTGGTCCATATACACAATGGAGTATTATGCTTCCATCAGAAAGGATGAATACCCAACTTTTGTAGCAACATGGACGGGACTGGAAGAAATTATGCTGAGCGAAATAAGTCAAGCAGAGAGAGTCAAGTATCATATTGTCTCACTTATTTGTGGAGCATAACAAAGAACATGGAGGACATGGGGAGATGGAGAGGAGAGGGAGTTGAGGGAAACCGGAAGGGGAGATGAACCATGAGAGACTATGGACTCTGAAAAACAACCAGAGGGTTTTGAAGGGGCCGCGAGGGGGGGGGGTGGGAGGTTGAGGATCCAGGTGGTGGGTAATAGGGAGGGCATGTACTGCATGGAGCACTGGGTGTGATGCCAAAACAATGAACACTGTTATGCTGTAAATAAACAAATAAAGGGAAAAAAAAAAAAAGAAATTTGTTTCTGCCAGACCTGGAGTCCTGAAGTCCAAGATCAGGGTGCCAGCATGGTTGTGTGAGGGCTCTCTTCCCAGTTGTATGGGAAGGGCCAAATGGGCTGAGGAGCTCTTTAGAGCCTTTTTAATAAGGCACTAATTGCATTTGTGATGCCTCCACCCTATAACTTAAACATCTGCTAAGGGCCCTAACAACGAATACCATCACCTTTGGAGTCAGATTTCAACATCTGGGGGGCGGGGGACACACATGTTCAGACCACGACAACTATGTTCCCTTAGCTCGGTCACTGTGGACAGCAGCTATTTTTATCTTTTTGTTCTGGACCGCAGAGCGTTTCTCTGTAGATGAGAGACCCCGCAGGTCATGACACCGGGATGCCATGCCAGGCGGTCTAGAATCCTGCACAGAAATCTTGAGCAAATGATTCAAATCTATGCTGTAGACTAGTGAAGGTAAGCCACCGTCCTTCAAACTGTCAGTCACTAGGCTGAAATCGAGAATGTAAAACCCATGAACACCAAGTCTTCCTGAATGAAATTGTGCATGACAGATGCACATTCTCTCAGACCTAAACAAACATCCTCTATGGATTAGGGACTGTGTTATGTAAATGCCAGTCTTAAGAGAAAAAAAAAAGCACAACTAAGAGGGGTTTATCTTTCATCATAATTACTTCTTTAGTAATCATAGCTCATATAATTGCTTGTTCCCTAGATACTGGCCACTTATTTGGTGACTACATAATTACTGATTATAAATATAACAGTCTATTATTTCATCACTATTATTATCTTAATCTAGAAAGCGTAGTAATTTCCTTCAAGAAAAGCAGGATATATTATGAAGCACATTTGAGGGTGAAAAAAGTATATATACTATGTAAAAGAATTACAGCTGGTTATCTCAGATGGATCACTCTTATTTGGATTCTGAAAGCCAAATCTTGTTTTCAAACTCTTATTTGTATTATCTCTTTGGCTTAACTAAGCACTTTGTCAATGTAAATGGGTCCACGAGTCTGCAGACAGAAAAGCAGAGTTTTTAAGTCTAAACTATTATTTCTCTGCCCTTTAGGAAAAACACAAATCAGCAATTTTGTTACAAGGGTCAAGTTTATGCTCATACTGATCTTTTGCATTATTTTGAGAGGTGAAACAGTCCATCGCTTGTGAGGAGGGGAAACAGAGTTTACTGAGTTTGCAGTTTGCTTTTAGTACACTCTTCGGGGCACCATGAGTATCTGAAACCTTAGAAAGACCCTTACTGATGTAAATATGAAGCTCTTTCCAAGAAGAAATATGACTTGTTTAGCAACCACCAGCCATTTTTGATGATCAGTTTCATGCTTCAGTTATTTCATCAACCTCATTGGCTTTTTTGTGCCTAAGAAGTTCACAGGGGGGCCTCTGGGTGGCTCAGTGGGTTAAAGCCTCTGCCTTCAGCTCAGGTCATGATCCCAGGGTCCTGGGATTGAGCCCCACATCGGGCTCTCTGCTCAGCAGGGAGCCTGATTCCTCCTCTCTCTCTCTCTCTCTCTCTGCCTGCCTCTCTGCCTACTTGTGATCTCTCTCTCTCTGTCAAATAAATAAAATCTTTAAAGAAGTTCAAAGGAACTTAACTATAACTTGGCTGCATTAAAGCCTGGGGGTAGGCAAAGATGCCAGGGTAGTTCACAATTGATTCACCTCTTGGTGGAATCAAACTCTTATACTCTCTTTTGGAAAGTATGTACCATCTATTAATGGGTTAATAAACTAAGATTTCAGTGACAGCCATCATGTATCTACTGCTCCAGCAAGAGCTACATATTTTAACCAGGCACTTTTTACCTAACCACAGAAAGTGATAGCAAACCTTTAAGAGTGAGAGTTCTTAAATTCTAAATAATGCTTAAATATCTGCAACTGGGACACCTGGGTGGCTTAGTGGGTTAAGCCTCTGCCTTCGACTCAGGTCACGATCTCAGGGTCCTGGGATATAGGCCCTCATCGGGTTCTCTGCTCAGCAGGGAGCCTGCTTCCCCTCCTCTCTCTCTGCCTGCATCTCTGCCTGCTTGTGATCTCTGTCAAATAAATAATAAAGTCTTAAAAAAAATCTGCAACAGCTTTTCATCAAAAGTTCACCTAGTTCCATTCCTATTACTCTAAATATTAGACTAGTGGGCTTGGCAGCAAGAAGGCTTTTCGTTATCTTCTCAAGTGTCTTAATTATTAAAAGGTCATTCAAATGTGATTTTTCTGTTTGTGTCCATCAGAAAACCCACTGGATATGAAAAATAGTTGCATGAAAGGAAGTGTGTGTACACTGGATGTATACACTTGATGGGAGTTAAAGGAAGGATGAAGCAACGGAAGGTGATCTTTCAACAAGAATTATTGCTTCAATGTCATAAGGTTAAAGCAGGATTTCTAAATCCAAACATACCAATACTGAAAAAAATTATTCTAGATCATTTACATAGTGATAGATGGGCTTTGGTTTGAAATGGTTTTGCAAATGAGATTGCCTCAAGCAGTAAAAACAGAATCCCCATATTTCTCTGACCCTTTTTCATCAAACCAAACTATTAAAAAATAAATTTGCTTTGTGTCACTGCTTAACAACACAACGTCCCAGGTCAGCTTATGAGCAAAAACTGCCCATTCCTTATTTTTTTTATTTTTTTACAATTCTAAACTCTATATCAAATGATAAGATTAGATGAATGATAATTAATGATTAGCATTCATTATTGAATATTAAGATACTGGCATTTGTACCTTTTCGGAGTTAAGTAATTTTTCAATTGAATATTACTATATTATGACTAATAATAATCTACCCTAAAAAAGGGAAAACAGAAAATATTCCTGAGAAAAATGATTTCTATTACCTAAACACAACACACATACTGATTAGAAGACAGAAGAGCCGAGGCTAACACTAGAGAAATATTGCTTTGGAGACTCTAAAAGTGAGTGACGTTTACAACAGTTTTCTTTGAGATAATCATTTCCCTTATTTAACACGTTCTCAACAGTTAGCCCATCCCACAAGGCACAGAGATTTATAAGTAGTTCCTTTCCAAAAATACACCAATGTAATTGTACAGATACACAGAACAGATACATGTAACAGCAGAAAAATACAGTTGACCCTGAAACAAAGTAGAGGTTAGGGGTGCTGATGCCCCATGCAGTTGAAAAATTCGTTTTTAATTTTTGACTCCCCAAACTTAACTACTAATAGTCTACTGTTGATCAGATGTCTTATCAATATTATACATAGTTAATTAATCCATATTTCATATATTGTATGTATTACATATGATTATAATAAATTAAGCTAGAGAAGAGAAAATGTTATTAAGTCATAAGGAAGAGAAAAGAGATTTACAATACTAAACTGTGCTTAAAAATCCATATATAAGTGGGCCTGTGTGTTTTTTCAAGGGTCAACTGTACACAATTTTCATTGTGAAAGTCAATGCTTGGAAGAGTCCAGAAAAATTTAAGTAATATTCTGCCAGCAGAGAGCTTCAGACAAATTTGTATCAGTAAGATTTCCAATTCTAAAAAAAATTCTGAGGTATTTAGTTTCAACTTGGAAATATAGAGACTGTCACTCCAACCTTTCCAACCAGGAAAAGACTGAACAGAAAATGGACAACTTCTCTTAAACCTATGAGAAAACTAAGATTGGAGAGCAATCAACCATAATGAAATCTGGAGAAAGAAAAATATCTACAGGGAATAACAAAACCCAAGCCTTTGCTTCAGGCAAGTTTGGTAAGAATCTTAATGAAGTTTCCTTGAAGAAGCTGATGAGGGAAAGAAGAGTAACCATCCTAAGTGTATACACACCTAACAGAGATTTAAATGATGTGAGACAAAATTATTAACAGAAATGAAAAAGGAAATAAATCCATAACTGTAGTTGAGACTTTGCTCCTTTCTCAGTAACTGATAGAACAAGTAGGCAGAAAATAAGAAGGGATGTAGATGGCCTGAGTAACACTATCTTTCAACTTGATTTAAATGACATTTATAGAACTTTCCACCCAAAAACTGCATAATGGACATTCCCCTCAAGTGCATATTCTGGAGCATAAAACAAACAAAAAGATGTATGGAAAATCCCCAAGCATTTGAAAGCTAAACAAATAATCCATAGATCAAAGAGGAAATGTCAAGAAAATATTTTAAATATTTTGAATTTAATAAAAATGAGAATACATCATACAAAATTTGTGGGGCACAGCTAAAGCAGCACTTACAGGTAAATTTGTAGCATTAATGCTTACATTCATTAAAAAAAAGTTTTCAAATCATTCATTTCTTTCAAAAAGAAGTCAGAGGGAACAAAACATCAATTTAAATCCTAAGCAAACATAAGAAAGGTAATAAAATATTTATTAAATTTTATTAGAATGGAAATCAATGAATTGAAAAGAGCAAAAAAAAATTAAACCAAAAGTAATTTCTTAAAAAGATTAATAAAATTGATAAAACTAGTCAGATTGAACAAGAAAAAAGAAAGAAAACACAAATTACCAATACTGAAAATGAAAGAGGGAATACCAGTATTGGCCTCATAGACATTAAAAGGAGAATGATGGGGAACTACAAACAATTCTATCTTCATAAATTTGACAATTTAGATAAAATCCATAAATTCCTGAAAAATACAAAGTACCAAAAGTCATTCAAGAAAAAAAAATAGATTATGTCAATAATCCTGTATCTAATAAACAAATGATATTATAGTTTAAAATTCTGCAAAAAAGAAATCCAGCCTCATATGGCTTCGCCAGTCTATAACTAATCAGTGAGTTTAAAAAGGCCATAGAATAGAAGGTCAGTATACAAAAGTAAGTCTTATTCCTAATGCTGGCAATAAGAAATTGAAATTGAAAACAAAACAAACACACCCCACTACTACACACACACAAAAGCCATCAAAAACACCATTCACAACAGTAATGAGGAATGGGCCCAAAACAAAGCAAATGTACAAGAGAAGAAAATACATGCAGGATTTACATGTTGAAAACTACAAATGTTCATTAAGAAAATTTAAGTCTTGAATAAACAGAAAGATACATACCATATTCATGGGTTGGGAAATTCAATATTGTTAAAATCTCATTTTTTCCCAAATTGGCCTATAGCTTCTGTACAATTCCCTAAAAAAATCCCAGCAAGTATTTTTTGGTAGTTCTTGACAAGCTGATTCTAAAATTAATAAGAAAGTCAAAGGACCTAGAATAGCCAAACAATATTTTTAAAAATGAACAAAGTTGAAAGACTCACATTGCACAATTTTATAGCTTATTATAAATTTATACTAATCAAAACTTTGGTATTGGGAAAACCATAGACACATAGATCTGTGGAACAGAATAGAGAGCCCAGAAATAGATGTGCACCAATGTAGTCAATTGACTTTTGACAAAGATGCAAAAGCAATTCAATGAAGAAATGAAAATATTTTCCATAAATGAAAAAATTAGATATCCATATGCAAAAAAAAGCCCTCAATGTTATGCAAACATTAACCCAATAAAGATTATAATTGAGTAGAAAACATAAAACTATAAAACTTCTAAAAAAATACAGGAGAAAATACATGATCTTTACTTTTGTAGAGTTTTGGAAATACACCATAAGCATGATATGTAAAAGAATAAATTGATAAATTGTGTTTTAGCAAAATTTAAAGGTTTTGTTCTGTCAAACAGGATGTTAAAGAGAATGAAAGACAAGCCACAGACTAGAGGAAAATATTTGCCAATCACATATCTGGTTAAAAACAACTCCTTACAAAAATATATAAAAACTCTTAAACTTGAACACCATAATGCAACTCACCAAAACTTAGATATTTACCCAAGTAAGTTGAAAACTTATGTTCATGAAAAAACCTATTAGCAGCTTTATTAATAATTTCAGCTTTAATCACAGTTGCTCCAAACTGGAAACAACTCACACGTCCTTCAGTAAGTTAATGGGTAAACTGTCGTATGTCCATTCATATGAAGGAATATTGAGTGGCAATAAAATGGAATGAACAATTGATTCATGCACTGACAGGAATGAATCCTAAAAGTATTTTTCTAAGTGAAAGAAGTTAGACCCAAGAAGCTATCTGTCATGATTCTATTTATATTACATCCAGAAAAAGGCAAGATGTTGGGATAGAAAAACAATCCCTCGTTACTGTTTGGGGGTAGAATGACTACAAAGAGGAAGCATGAGGGAATTTGGGGATTTACAGAACAACATGTAAGATACAATGGTAGTAGATACATACACTCTGAATTTTTCATAGCTGTATACTGCAAAGAGTACATTTTACTCTATTTAAATGAAGGAAAAAAAAAAAAAAACAAAGTCATCCAAAATGCGGGAAGAATCCAAGATGGAGTGCGGCCTGTGACAAATAAGTCTAATTGTACTACATGTGTATACATAACCACAGTAAAGATGATAGAGAAGACAGTTGTTGACCTAAGCAACTTTGGAAAACAGAGTTTTAACTAGATATTGTGAGGCAAAAGACAAAAAGAACTGTACACAGACACTGCATTCTACTTTGTACCAACTCTAAAACAACTTTGCATACACACGGGATTGAATAAATATGGAAATGTATATAATGTGAATCATGGTTTCAACTTTGCAAATAAAGTTGCAGATAAGCAACAAGGGATGCTACAGTGAAACCTGCGATGCTGGATTGGAGTTCAATCATCACTATAAACAGATGAACGGATAAAGAAGATGTGGTATATATACACAATGGAATACTATGCAGCCATCAAAAGAAATGAAATCTTGCCATTTGCGATGACGTGGATGGAACTAGAGGGTATCATGCTTAGTGAAATAAGTCAATCAGAGAAAGACAACTATCATATGATCTCCCTGATATGAGGACACGGAGAAGCAACATGGGGGGGTTAGGGGGATAGGAGAAGAATAAATGAAACAAGATGGGATTGGGAGGGAGACAAACCATATTTTAATAAGTAGGTAGGTAGATAGATGATTGATAGACACGGAAATATAGATAAGTACATACATATGCATTAATATAGATATAGGTATTTCTGAACAGTCTCCTGAAAGGGACTAGAAGCAGTGACCTCCAAGGAGCAACCAGCACATCTTTTATCTGGATCCTGGATTCTAAATAGCATTCTCCAGTAAAAGAAATCAGGGCTCCATGAAGAAAATGCTAATTTTAGAACTGTGACAAAGAAAATACTAGATGGATCCAGAGCATCTTGCTGTGCCAAAAACTAAAAGAGTGCACACCCATACCCACCACTACCCTGCCCAAACAACAATAACCACAACAAAACAAAAACAAACAAACACAAAAAAAACAAGTCATGGGTCATATGAAAATGACACAGAGGCTAAACAAAAAATGTTCCCAATGGCTAAAGCTGGAATAATTTTAGCAATAAATCAATGACAGTTCTGGAATCAAAACAAAGAATAAAATAAAAATCCAAGTATATGCAAATATAAATAAGATGGAATAAACAAGCAAATGGAGGAGAAGGGAGAAGTCTTCCTTTTGGAAGAATTCCAAACAATTAATGCATAAAAAACTAGAAAAACAGAAAATGACAATATATCACTATGGGAATAGTCCCTGAAAGAAAGAAAAAAATCTATTGATGAGCATTAAAATTAGTGACTTTAAGGAAAAACAGGACATTTGCATAACCTCAAACTAGCTCCTTCAAAATATTAATTACTGCAGTGGTTCTAACATATGTCTGCAAATTATTTGACATTCCTTCCTCCAGGAGGCAAAGGCTAAATCCCTTTCTCTTGAGAATGGGCTGGACTTAATGACTTGTTTATAAGGTATACAGTATGAAAAGGGGAAATAATAACTTACGATGGAGAAGGAAACCTGGTAGATGCCACTTTAACCAAGAGATCAAGGTTAACATCACCAGTAATAAAACATAATGATAGCAAATACTCATGAGATAATATGACAAGAAGGGGACATCTCCTTTGGGATATTCCTTCCCCAAATCCATAATCTCAGGTCACTCATGAGAAAATATCAGACAAAGCCAAAGTGAGGTACATTCTGCAAAACACCTGGCCAGCACCATTCAAAAGCATCAAGATCATAAAACAAAATGGATGGAAGAACTTTGAGCAATTGAAGAAGATTAAGAAAAAAAGAAAGGAATTTGTGGTATCCTAGATTGGCTCCTGGAATAGAAAAAGAAAATTAGCAGAAAAACATGGAAAATATGAATCAGGGGTGCCTGGGTGGCTCAGTTGGTTAAACATCTGCCTTCAGTTCAGGTCATCATCCCAGGGTCTGAGATCAATCTGAATCAAGTTCATAACTTATTTAATAGGAATTATATTAATTATTGATTAATTATATTAAATCATTATGTATTTTATACTATTATAGTATATAATATATTATATATTATTATACTGTTATAGTATACTATAATTATACTATATACTGTATTTTATACACTATATTATATATACACTATATTATATACAGTATTATATACTGTGTATTTTACATATATAATATCTTATACATACACTATACATATATAGTATTCTATACTATGCTATATTATATTATACTATATTATATATCAATTAACATAATTGATATATATTATGATAAATATGTATGTGATATATATGGTATGTATAGAATATATGTGATATATCATATGTATATGATATATCATATGATAAATAATATAAATATACATATTAATTATACTCTATTAATTTTACTATTATACTATAGCATGTTAATACCAATTTACTATATTATTGCACTATAGTATATATATTATATTATTTAAATTTGGATAATTATACCATGGTTATACAAGATGTTAGCAGTAGCAGTAGAGCATTCTAGGCAGAGGAACTCATTCTACTATCTTTGCAATTCTTAAGTTTGTCTAATATAATTTTTAACAAAAAATTAAAATATATTTGTAGGTTACTCAAGAATTCTGACCTACATTGCACAGTAGACTGAGAAATTCACAGAAGTGGAAACTATCTTTATTTGTAAGAAAATGTAAGAAAAATAACCAGTACATACAATAGTAAATAGGGTTTCGGTCCCCAGGTATCTGTGGAGGACTTGTGACCCATCAGCGGTCATGCTGCATATGGAAGATATAATAGCAAACCATGTACAGCCTCAGGCTTGAAGAAATAATAACACTTAGATGTTTACAATCAACAAAACCAAAATATTTCAATTCACTAAAAAGTGATGAAAATCAAGAGAAAGGAGCAATTAATTTGATCTGAAGGAGATTAAAAAAAAAAAAAGATTCCTGGAGGAGAGGACAGGACTTTTAAGCTGGCTAGATTTAAATTATCCAATGAATATGGGAGTTCTCATCTCTTCTCTGCACTCATGGCTTTAATGTACACCTCTCCTTCCCCAACAAATCAGTCTCCAAGTTCTGTTTGTTCTACCACCAACTTCTTCTCATCAAGTGTCTCCTCTACTCTATCCTTAGAGTCAGGTCCCTATCATCTCTGGCTGGCATGGATGCAGCAGGCTCCTAATAGGCTTACCTGCTTCCCAACCTTCATGCTGCTGCCCAGGTGACCTTTCTAGAATGAAGATGGACTATTCTTCATTCACTGCACTAACATTTACCTAAGATCCACTACTTGTCAGTAGTGCGCCCTTAGCTTGATTAAGACATTTCAATAAAAATCCCTAATAAGTGTTCCTAGAAGGAGAAAGTAAAGGAGGGAAGAAAAGAAGGGAAGGAGGTGAGGGAGAAAATGAGCAAAGGGAGGAGTGAAAAATGCAGACGCATAGGGAAGCAGGCATAAAAGCTTGTAGAATGGTCATCATAGTGACCCACGTATAGCAGACATGTGGAGTGCCAGGAAATGACACTGATGATGAGTTTAGGGCCAGAACAAGACATATGAAGAGAAAGATACAATAATTTTAAACCCACCTAATTAATGCTCACAAAGAATGATGTGGAGAGTATAGATGCTCCTTTGACAACCAAGCCTAAATACTAGAAGAACGACATCAGAAGCCAGAGTAAGGATGATAAGTAAGACTTGGTCCTTTGCCTTGGAATTGTAAATTGATTCTTTTTTTTAGACATAGTAGGCATTTGGATCTATTCATAGAAGATCTGCCAATCAGACTCTAAGTACAAATTTACTTTAAAGTTTTTATTCCACAGTTTCATCCATCAATTTGCATTGATAACATCAAACTTCAGCATCATTTATCCATAGTACTCTTTTTTAATTTTTTTTAAAGATTTTATTTATTTGACAGACAGAGATCACAAGTAGGCAGAGAGGCAGGCAGAGAGAGAGCGAGGAAGCAGGCTCCCTGCTGAGAAGAGAGCCCGATGTGGGGCTTGATCCCAGGACCCTGAGATCATGACCTGAGCCAAAGGCAGAGGCCTCAACCCACTGAGCCACCCAGGCACCCCCATCCATATTACTCTTGAGTGAGTTTGTTGTGGTCTGTGCCAGGTAGCTTCTCATCATATGAGAACAAAGTGAATCTCTCTTTTGTAGACAATGAAGTCTGGAGAGGGAGAAATAATTACACAAAAACAGCATATTTTTACACAGTCACTTAAAAAATATGACGTCCAAGGGTGCTTGGGTGGCTCAATTAGTTAAGTGTCTGCCTTCAGCTCAGGTCATGATCTCAGGGTCCCCAAATCAAGCCCTGCAGTGGGCTCCTGCTCAGTGGAGAGTCTGCTTCTCCCTATGCCACTGCCCCTTCCCCTGCTTGTGTGCTCTCTCTTTCTCCTTCTCTCTCTCGTGCTCTCTCATAAATAAATATATAAAAACTTTTAAAAAAAATTTAAAAATGACTTCCACGTTCTTTTGGCCACATTGACTTCTGTGAGCACAGGGAATGACTTATCTCTTGAATAAAGTAGGCAAGTCACCTTCATTACAGCTATGAACTCTGCTTATTCATTTTCTTTACCAAAGACTTTGATACAATAGGTACATATCCATCCAATTCACACTCATTCACATATAGGTATATTTGCATGCACACCTCTCCATGAAGCAGTGCCTATACCAATGACCACGGACAGATTAATGATCAGCAAATGCTGAATACATCATGCCATGAATGGTCTTTATAAAGTACCTTCTGACTCATGAATCTTTTCAACTACCCAATCTCAGATGATTTAGTTCATTAGAACTAGTATTTAACTGAAATGCAAAGGTTTATAATCCATGTGTTGACATCAAGATATAGCTCATTAAGCATATAATTATAATAACACTGTTAAACCTCACTGCACAAAAAGAAAGACTATAATCAATGTCTTCTAAGGAACACTGGATAATTCTACTTTCTCTTCCTCTTCCATAAAGCTTCTCAAAAATTTCCAATTTTCATTGAAAAGAAAATATGATCATATTTAAGTAAGTTATTAGTAATTTTTACTGTAATATATTATTAGAAATAGCACAGAAAACAAATTAAAAAAGGTAAAGCTGAACGACTTCCTACAATATTCCATTATACCAGCCACACCTCGCTGTTTATTACAATTCTGTACTATTGCTGTGTGTCCAGGAAGCCCAAGCAAAGCTGTATTATTACCTAGGCAACAAAAAAGATTCACACATTTTCTACTGAAAAATGTAGAGAATAAATACCCTACTTCAAGCTAGCTATGCCTTTGACATTTGCAGATCTGAATGCAAAGCTGAAACTCCCTCAATCTTTTCAAAAAGTTGATTAATAAAACAGACTTTTAAATTCAATATATTTTTGGCTGTAGATAGTTTTCTAATGATCAGCAGTGCAGCACAAAAGCAGCGATTAATTGGTAGAAATCCACAGATGGAAATCAGTCTGTAAATGTGAGAGATGATCTGTTCAGGGTCAAAAAATACCTCTCTTGCTAACACTGGAGAATCTTAGGACTGAGAGGATTTTGAAAAGTCATACATATCAGCACTATAATAGCAGGCGCTCACTAAATGTGTGATGAATGAGTGAATGAAGAGGTGGAGTGTCCTCATACTCCTGCCATTGGACAGAGTAGTTGTTAAATCATCTCAGGAAAGGAGTGCCTGAGTGGCTGGGTTAAATGTCTGCCTTTGGCTCAGGTGATGATCCCAGGACCCTAGGACTGTGAGCCCTCTGCAGGCTCCTTGCTCAGCAGGGAGCCTACTTCACCCTCTGTCTGCCACTCCCCCTGCTTGTGTTCTTTCACTCTCTCTCTTTCTTTCCACAACAAATAAATAAATAAAATCTTTTAAAAAATCATCTCAGAAAAATTAACCTGTTTTATTTTAGAGTTTCTAAGGCAACTATTCCAAATATTGTTTGGCAATTGCATTTAAGGCTATAATGTCAGGGTTTTTCCTACTGACAAACTCAAATATTCCATTATGTAATGCCAGTCTCTGATTCTATGATTTCTAGTTCAATCTGCTACATTTCAGCTCCTTCCCCTTGTCTAATTTTTCAGAGAAAATAAAGAAAGGGCTCTAATTATCACTCATATTTCCCCAATGCTCAGATAAATCCACTTTACTGCACCATACTCCACTAACAAGAAGCAAATAAGGGAACATTCTGAGCTCTCTGCTACTTAGAGGAGTAGGATTGGATTATTCTTTGGGGGAAACTGAGACAGTTAGGGCCACGATAATAACCAATAGCTTAAAGCAAAAGAGGATATATCAGGGTGGTTATTTCCATATTGGTACACCCAGAACTGTTAGAGATGACAGTGCGTAAAGGCTTTTTTGTTTTGGTTTGTTTTTAATTTCCTAGTCCTTAAGTTACATATGAAGAAATGGAAGTCAAGCTAGTTGGATCAGCTTACTAATGTCACACAACTAGTTAGTGTCCAGATGGGTTTAGAACATGGGTTTGCTGATAGGGCTGTAGGGCTCTGTCTTCTACCTTAACACATAAATGCCGGTCGGATATTTTATCAAGAGAACATGGCAGAGGAACAGAAGAAGCCCTCTGCTGGCTGGGGTCAGGAGATCTCTTTTAGTAATAATACTAGTAGTTTTTATTAGATGGAACACCCTTTGCAATATGACAGGCACTGCACCATAGGCTTGATGTTCAGTGTTGTTTTTAACCTTCATAACAACTCGGTGAATTAGGTGCTATCACCACTTTCTGTGTTACTGATGAAATGGATGCACCGAATTCAAGCTGTTAGCCCGAGATCACACAGTG
Organism: Meles meles; assembly: GCF_922984935.1. Classification (NCBI taxonomy): domain Eukaryota; kingdom Metazoa; phylum Chordata; class Mammalia; order Carnivora; family Mustelidae; genus Meles; species Meles meles. The sequence continues at coordinate 97,025,665 of NC_060066.1, forward strand.
TTGGCATTGCTTGTTGTTATAAGTGACCTCACTAGGTTATTGAACATCCCTCAGGTATGACATTGTCAAGACAATGAGGGATTGAATTCTAAGGCCATATAGTTTGTGAAACGAATGTAAATGACATTATCTGCCTTGTAGCAATTTTTCTAGAAGCCTCCAATGAGTCATACCTCTGTCTCCATTTGTATACCTATAAGCATGAGAATGTCTACAACCTCAGTAAAACCAGGGGCCACACAAAAATTGCTGATGATGTTTTGCCTTCTGAGATATCACTACTATTAAAGGTTTTTTTTTTTAATTAACCCTTGATAAGACATATTTTAGAGCACCTTTGTAGGACAGTGGGTGAGCCAAGGCTTGTCCTGGCAGGGCATTGGTCCTTGCCTGCCTATGTAGTTCTTGCCAGGGGATCTGTGGATATCATACTTTTTAAAAACTGGCTTCCAAAGGAGAAAGAGGAATAATGAGAAATGCGAAGCAAATCAGAATCATAGCAAAGTTTACAACTGCCGAGCAATAAAACCAAACCCTCTGGGAAAGAAGCAATGTGACATTTATAACTTCAGAACAATGACATCTCTTCAGTTGTCATCAATAAATAGTACCTACAAGGAATGACAAAGAAAACGCATCTTTTCCCAGCAGGAGGGAATTTACCAGGGCTCATGGGCCACCTCCCTGTTAACCACAAAGCTAACAGGAGTCAGGGAGAATAATCTTCAAAGTCAACAGGATATTCTGGGATGGTTAGCTTTATGAGAAGTGTGCCTAATAGGAAGGATATTCAAAAGTGGGCACGTGCTCAGGTTTTGCCTGCAAAATCAAATGCACTTGAGATGGCCTCTGAGTCGGTTATTAGGTTATTAGGTTATTATTAGGGTTATTAGGTTTCCTAAATGTAAGAGTCAAACAAGGAGCAGTATGTTGTCTTCTAGCTAAGAAGTGCAGACCATTGGCATTTATGAATTGAACATTTCTGCCATGGTTATTTGAAAATCATCAGGCAATTACACTTATTAGTTTAGAATTTGGCTGAGCACAAATTTGCCTTGTACACTCTGAGATTGATGTTGGCGTATAGAAGTGAGTTAGCCAGGGCATGAAATGACTTTTCAATGCTTCCACAGCTCAACCCACTTCCATCATTCTTGGCTCCTGATTCTCATGAAATCATCTCTCACCATTATTTACTTGTGAAAATATAAATAAATAAAATGGCCATCTACTGGGAGAAAATGTCAACAAAGGTGAAAAGTATATGAAGGTGTGCTGTAAGCCTTATGAATAAGAAACACATGACTCTCAACAGAAACAAGGTCAAACCAAAGTCACAAGGCTGTCCATATTTGGGAATCTGGACATTTACAAAGGTTTACAGAGACAACTCTTGCGAACATCTGTTGTCAACCATAAATTGAATAGATTTCTTTCAGAAATCTTTCAGGGGCGCCTGGGTGGCTCAGTTGGTTAAGCCACAGCCTTCAGCTCAGGTCATGATCCCAGAGTCCTGGGATCTAGTCCCACATCAGGCTCCCTGCTCCATGGGGAGTCTGCCCCCTCTGACCTTCTCCCCTCTCATGCTCTCTCTCACTGTCTCTCTCTCAAATAAATAAATAAATAAATAAACAAACAAAAGAAATCTTGCAGTGCTTCTAAAATCTGAGAGAGAATCAGAATTAGGTGAGGGTGGGGTTTTCTACAAATGTAGACACATGCATTCACACACACCATGAGCAGGAGTCCTTAGGCACACCATGGAGTATAGGACTATACATTCAAACATGTCTTTCTCGAGCCCATGGTTGAGGGCTGGTGCATAGAGGCCACAGAGCTGGCAGAGCTGGTCCTTTTGTGGGCCCTTCTAGCCATGAAGGGACCTAATCTGTCTACATTGTAGTGTTAATCTCCAACTCAGGCTGCTATATTTATAGGAAATACACTTCTGAGCTCCTTGAAAAATGATGCAATGTAAGTTTTCTATAGGAGAGATAAATATTAGTGGCTGTGTTCAATTTGTTCTTAAGTTCTGACAATACAGACCTGGATTTTGTCACAGGCCACCTGCATCTCTATGATTTACTTTATTAGGTAACTTGGAGGATGTGTGCTTATCTCAGGCTTTAGAAGATAGTTTCAACTTCCTCTCTGTCGAGTACAGGGAGAAAAAATATCTCACATTTTTCTGGATACTAAGAATTTCATCCCTCAGAGTGTGGAGGGACTATTACATTACTCATCCTATTTCCCCTTGTTGGTAGAAAGGTGCCGTACCTTCCCAAACATTCAAATGCCCATTCCCTAAGACTTGACTACATAACTGATATTTGCTTATTATTTTTTTATTTGCCATTTGGTTTAAATATTTTTTTTTTAAGTTTTCATTTATTTGAGGGAAATAGAGGGAGGAAGAGAGGGAGTATGAGCAGGGAGAGCAGCAGGCGGAGGGAGAAGAAGACACCCTGTTGAGCAGGGAGCCCAACTCCATGCTCAAGCCCAGGACCCTGGAATCATGACCTGATACAAAGGCAGGTCATGATTTGGCAGATGCCAAACCAAATGAGCCACCCAGGCTCCCCTGGCTTAAATATTTATGCACACTGGTATGTGCTTTCCTATCTACAAGTGACTCAAAGGCAGGTCATTTCTTTTATAAGAGGAACCTAAAATAAAGCTAATCAAGCATAATGTTTTATTTCTATTAGAATGGTGCTAATGCTTTTTGGTGCTTTTATTTCCAAGACAAAGGCCTAGCTGTTAAGAAAGCTGAAATTCTGAATAGGATGCTTTTTTCATGGACCTAGCATCCTGACATAACTCTGAACATGTAGTATAGTGCTTAAAAAGACCTCTTGAGTCATTAAGTGACCAACCATAAATCTTGATTATTTAGGCAGGAATTTGTAATTACAAAACTGGACATTTAAAAAACAACTCAACATTCATTATTGGTCAGGTAGCTGCAGTTCTTAACCATGGTTCCAAGCCTTTGGAAGCTCAAGCTTATATTACTTTTTGTATTATTCATAATCTGTAAAATTGACTCCATAGCAACAAAAATATTGGATACAAAACTGCTTTCTGACAAAGCCAATTTGTATTATAGCTTTGAGTTACAGAACCTAAGCTTCTCATAAAAAAGTGTCTTAAAACCTCTTCAACCATCAGGTGAAATTATGGTTTTAAATCTCTTAATTATTTGCAGTAGACCACCATCTCCTGGGCTTCCTGGCAAATCCCATACAGATGATAACAATGTTCAAAATATTATGTTATCTTTGGGTATATTCTGAGCCAATGCAGCACCATCCTATTACTTGTTATTTTGAATTATACTATTTAACATGTGTATGTAGTATAAAATTCAGAAGTTTACTAATGACATTGCTTTCTTTCCTGCTACCACTAAAAGAAATCTAGCCTGTGGTCATGTGTCACTGATTATCTTCTCATCTGAAGGGAACTTAAAGCTCTTTTTTTTTTAAAGATTTAATTATTTATTTGAGAGAGAGAGAGAGGAAGAGAGAGAGAAGGAGCTAGGAAGGCACAGAGGGAGAAGCAGAATCCCACTGAGCAGGGTGTCTGACATCTGGCTTGATCCCTGGACCCCGGGATCATGACCTGAGCTGAAGGCAGCCTCTTAATGGACTGAGCCACCAAGGCGCCCCTGAACTTCAGACTCTTAATGAGATCCTGGAGAACAGCCTGAGACAAACAAACTGTTGTGATGGTGGGTGGGGACAATCATGCCCTGTCACAGGCCACTCTGTGGGAGATGTTTCTGGCTAAACATTACCCATCCCAAACCTCTTGAATAACAAACAATCCCTGGATTATCTTTAACTGATATATGATTATCTAAGATTAGTCACTTAGACTAGTTAGATTAATTAACTACTCCAACTAGCTGGTAAAACAGAGTTGGATCAAAGCCCTAAGTCTTGAGTCTTTCCCTTTGTACTGCCCAATACCTTATGACAAGGAACCAGTCAGTCATAGAGGAAGGGTAGTAAGAGTTAACCTAAAATCAGAGGATGATTGCTGTATTTTTTTTTTCTAAAGAAATTGTTCAACTAGATGTTCGATGAGCATTACTAACTGTTGTATACCAAGCACCATGTAAGGCCCTAAACACTCAGAGCTACAGATGTGGTCTCCATCCAACTTTTCTAGTGCAATTAACATTCTTTTGTTCTTTGAAAGGATTTCAGGGCAGAATGCAAAGAAATCAGCCTTACCCTTCTTATAGGTGGATATAAATTCCATTTGTAGTGCTGCTTTTACTGTAAATAGAAACCGACCTATAAAAGCCGGGTAACTTGACTTCTTAGCCTGATGAGTTTATGTAACAAATCCAGAAGACATTTTTTACACATTTTTCTGACAGGAGAAACGAAACTTGTCATTAGATTAAACATCGATGATCTTAATCGGCGTTATTACCTTATAAGCCAAGCATGTTTCAGAAAGGCTATTCTGCCAGGCCCTATAACCATGTTAGTTATATTAAAAAAAAATTTACAGTATGCTTGGACTGTGCTAGGCAGTGTGATACAGAGATGAGGGAAACTATAAGAATAAAAGTCAGCTCCTCTGTGTGGAGACCAGAAAAAGCCCTGGAAGAACAGAGGATACAGGCAGTCCAAGATGAGAGGACAACACAATTAAAGGCATAAAGCATGAGGCACTGTCATGTGTTCTGAGGCTAGACATGTTTTTATATTGATAGGCATAAAGTACAAGACAATGGAGAAGGGGAATACTTAGAAACAAGGCTAAAGAAGTCAGGAAGGCCAAGCCCATAGGATAAACAGCAACGATGACACACATTATTGAGCCCAGGGGACAGGCTAGGAATCGCCCTCAGGATGCCTGCATTCACCCATGACTCCTCCCCGAAGGGGCTGGGCTGGGCTGGGCGGGGCGGGGTTCCGGGTAAGCTCTTCACCGAGTGCCCTGGGGAGATGAAGGAGGACAACTGCTGGGGTGAGCATTTGCACCAACTCAAAGCCAAAGACTAGGAGAAGTGAGCACCTGGCGCCTGCCCAAGCAACAAAAGTATCTGCTCCAGCTGCAAAACTGTGTAGAAGCAACACCGACATGTTTCCCTGCTGCCATGATTAACAAGCATCTTCCATCTTCAGAGGAAAAGAAACAATCAGATTGTATGCTGAAACCAAATCAACCCAAGCAAGAAACCAAAAACCAGGGTCAACCCATCTAGCTCTTGTTCCCCAAATAAAGATTTGTTTAAAATTCATTTACTTAGAGAGAGGACAAGCAGGGAGTGGGGGACAGAAGGGAAGCAGACTCCCTGCTGAGCAGTGAGCCCAATGCAGGGATCAAGTCCCAGACCCTGGGATCATGACCTGAGCCCAAGGCAGATACTTAACCAACTGAGCCAACCAGGCACCCCTCTAGATCCCCAAACAAATGAAACCTTAAACCTTCCCAAAAATTGCCAATACCCTAACAGAAGCCATTTTGCTTCTGGCTTTTTCATTGCCGATGTCTGGGAGGGCGTCCTGGACTTTGTGGATGAAACTGACAGTTCTTCTTGATGATTAGAAAACTGTGAACTTGATAAATATGATAACTGCAGGTGTTTTAAATACCTGTGCGATTTTAAATTTGGCCAGCCCCCTTGTACTTCTGCATAAGTTAGCTTCTTTCCTTTTCTAAATGTTTTTGACTCCAAGTCTCTTTTTTAGTTTAAGAAAGAGAGAATTAAAAAAAAAATCTATTTATTTATTTGACAGAGAGAGAGAGAGATCACAAGTAGGCAGAGAGGCAGGCAGAGACCGGGGGAAGCAGGCTCCCTGCTAAGCAGAGCTTGATGCCGGGCTGGGTCCCAGGACCTTGGGATCATGACCTGAGCGGAAGTCAGAGGCTTAACCCACTGAGCCACCCAGGTGCCCAAAAAGGGAGAATTTTAAAAATTATATGTGTGTGTGTGTGTGTCTGTGTGTGTATACATACATATATATATATATATATATATATATATATATATAAATAATTCACATAAAGAAACTGAAAGGACAAGAAGATATAAAAATTTTTGCCCATTTAGAGCAGAGGAACAACCCTTTGAGTGCAGCAAATGCAGGAGTAAGATTTTTGGCACTGGTTTGACTCTTGACCCATGGAAATGTATTACCTCCTTAAAAATAAATTTTAAAAGTGTTATAAGGGTACATATTATCATTACCTCCATTTTAGAGATAAGCAAACCACAGCAGAGTAAAAGCAAGTAACCACCCAAGGCCCTTACCCTGTAGGTGAGGGGAATCCTTCCAGCATTTTCATGAGGGCCATGTGCCTGCTACACAGGTCTCATCAGGACGGAGGGAAGTCTGAGCAGAGGGGGCTGGAACTAGAGACAAGGAGGTCCGCCAGGGAGCAATGGCAGCAGTTCAGGTGAGAGGCTGAACTCAGGAGGTACAGAAGGAGAATGGGCAAAGTAGCTGAAGGACAGTGAAGGCAACATAAATGGAACTGGTTATCTGATTGAAGGAAGGGAAGGAGAGTGTATAGCAATGCTGGGGTCTGTGGCTGGACAGCGAATAGGGTGTAGTGTTCCCAAAAGAGATAAGGGAAACAAAGCCACATGCAGATGAAGATCTCAGCCACATTAAGCAGCTGTGCAGAGGGATGTGTCAGGGCAGGGAATAAAGAACAGGGCAACCTAAAGTGATGAGCAGGTGAAAGTCCACAGTGAGCCTATGAAGTAGGGTCTATGCTGTCTCATTTCATAGGTGGACCTACGGAGGCCCTATGCTCTGGAGAGACTTTCAGAAGGTCTGTGGTTAAGTACTACATGTGGGATTCAAACCAGGCTTGTTGGGTCTCACGTCCCATTTTTCTTCCTTCTTCCCACCCTGCCTTCCATCAGATGCTATAACAGATGCCCTTAGGGACACATTTTCCATCAAATGCCTCACAAATAAAATTCAGCATCATCACCTTAAAAATATTCTTTAATTATTCAGAAAGGCATTTTTATTTTCTCTGTCATAACTACTGAAAATCATCTTCATTATTTCCTGATCTGTTTCTTCATTGTACAGTGTATGTATGTGTAAGGATTTTGATCCATTTTTCTGCTCTTCACTAAAGAAATACAATTGATGAAGTAAATATATTAGCTATTTTCAGTAAATATTAACTTCTAGAAGATATTAACAATCTGATACCATAAATACCACAGAAGAATTGACAGAAAATTATAAGCAATACTGCCAGGAAGCACAAAGTTCACTGCTTAAGAAGGAAGTGTGGAGAGACTTTGACCTTCTGCTTTTGACAGGAAAACAATGAGCTATGTGTCTCACTTTTGCCAGTTACCACACACTTGCTCATATCCACAAAGTCAGAGGAAAATTGTAGTCCAGAAGCTCAAACTGTGGAGGGAAATGCTACCACCTCAAGTGCTCACTGGCTGAAATGTTTCCACAGAGCCTGTCATCATGGTCTTTATGCCTTTCAGATGAAAATGAATACAAACAATAGATACATAAAGTGATGAACACCTATGTCTCATGAGTCTCTGTATTAATTTCCCACTACTACTGTAACACATTATCACAAACTTAGTGATTTGCAATAATACAATTTAACTTTCTTTAAGTTCTGCAGGTCAGTAGCCAGAAATGGGTCTCACTGGACTCCACTCAAGGTGGTAGCAGGGCTGTGGTCCTTCTGGAGGTTCCAGGAGACAATGTGTTTCCTTGTCTTTGCTGGCTTCCAGAGGCTACTCACATTCCCTGACTCATGTCCCATCCCTCCATCTCCAAAGCCAGCATCTCTCTGATCCTTCTCTAATCCCATCTCCCACTTTCTTTCTCTGCCTTCCCCTTCTACTTTAAAGGAGTCTTGTGGGGCACCTGGGTGGCTCAGTGGGTTAAGGCCTCTGCCTTCAGCTCAGGTCATGGTCATGCGAGCCCCGCATCGGGCTCTCTGCTCGGCAGGGAGCCTGCTTCCTCCTCTCTCTCTCTGCCTGCCTCTCTGCCTACTTGTGATCTCTGTCTGTCAAATAAATAAATAAAATCTTAAAAAAAAAAAAAAGGAGTCTTGTGATTACCCTGGACCCATCTGGATAATCTAGGATACTCTCCTACTTTAAAGCCAGCCACTTAGCAACCTTAATTTCAGCTGCATCAGTAAATCCCCTTTGCTTTGTAGCCCAACATATTCACAGGTCCCAGAGATTAGGATGTGAACATCTTTGGAGGGCCATTATTCTGCCTTCTGTGGTAACTGCCATACTTGACTAGTTCACCATTCATAATCCAAAATGGTATGATGGGAATATGCTGTAAACTTTGGTTGATGTATATGCATATGAAAAATGCAAATATGAATATAAATTTGGAGAAGGGCAACTACTGTCTGTTTCATGATCATGTAGGACCATAAGTTACTTTCATAACTCATGATACATGCCATTCAATGGCAGATTTAAAAAATTAGACCAGGTTTAAGAGGATGTTAGCTGGGGCGCCTGGGTGGCTCAGTGGGTTAAAGCCTCTGCCTTCGGCTCAGGTCATGATCTCAGAGTCCTGGGATCGAGCTCCACATCGGGCTCTCTGCTCTGCAGGGAGCCTGCTTCCTCCTCTCTCTCTGCCTGCCTCTCTCCTAGTTGTGATTTCTCTCTGTCAAATAAATAAAAAATATTAAAAAAAAAAAAGAGGATGTTAGCTCACTCTGATAATTCTTACAAGAATCAATATTGGTTAGGAGGAGAGTAAGAACTCCTTACATCCAATGACCCCTTTTTCCTGGGGAATCTCTTGGCTATGTAAATATCCTTATTCAAGTTTCAAACCTTAAACTTTGGAATACTAGATATTTCTATTTTGGTTCTACAATTTTAAGTTTTTATTTAATGGAAGAAATAGCTTGACATCACTTTATCTGAAATCAATAAACTTTAGTTGGATGGAATAGAGAAAAATGAATTATTTTGGCACACTATTGTTTCTGAGTACAAAGAAGGGAAGACTCCCGATCCTGTGTGTCCATTCAGCCATTATGGTTTTGTGACAGAAACAACCCTGCTGCTGGACCATTGTCCACTGATATTATGTTGGAAATGGAACATAAAACACAGAAGACCTTGAGAAAGTAATGAGTTGGTGCCCTTCTATAACCCTGAATTGATAACTTTCATATTGGCTTTGGCATTTACTGTTCAAATTCAATCTTCACCAAGCGATGAAACCACTGATGGGCATTATTGCCATTTTACCCACCATCCCATCTCCCTCCTTAGAGTGCCCAGTTTAAGCAGGCTTGTCAGAATCCACCAGCAGCAGAAAGGCAAAAGAGCAACAGAGTTTTCTCTAGTACCAAGGTCATGGGAAATAAGATGAGTTTTATCTTTTAAACTAATAGACATTAGTTTGTTTGTTTAATTATTAATTTTTATTATTAATAAGACATTAGTAAATGGCACCAGGTATAAGAACTTTGGACCATGCCAATATCTCAACCGAACACATGTTAAAAACTTAACAGCTTGCTCTTTGGTATTTAGCATGCAACATGTGTCTTAAAAGAATAAAAACTGGATCAAAAAATATCTTTAAAGGAACATGATTTGAAAAAAAAAAGAAATTTATTTCTGAAATGCTCATTAAGAAGTTGCGAAGTGGCTTTTCTGTGGGCCTGCAGTTTTGGAGGACTGTTCCATGGGACCACAGTTAATCAGTTAATTGGATACCGACAGACTGGTAAGCTCCATGTTCAGTGTACACACTTCATAGTTAATTGCCATGCCCTTGTTTTTAAGATAAAGTCAAAAAGTCTGGAACTCCTCACTTATATAAAGGAAAAGAATATGATCATTGAGGGAAAGCTGAGAAGGTTATTTGGGAAAAGTCTCCAAAAGTGTAAGGATGACCTGAAAGAATTTTAACAGAATTTAACAGGAGAAGATACACTGGAAAGACATATGAATTAAATGCAACAAAAAAAATAGATGAAAATTCAAATCAATAGATGAGATGGTACAGGGGAAGAGACAACAGGCATACATTCTTCTCACAGTTTTAATGACATCATAGCAATATTGCCAGAGTGACTTTCCTGACTCATAAAGTAAAGCACAGTAAAGAAGGGAAGTATACAGAAATAGAAAAAAATGGATGTATTTAGAAATCATTGTAAAGTCATAACCTACCCACCTCTCATGTAATTTGGAAGGAAACCAAATAGGATGAAGGACTTGATGTTTGTCTCTCATGTCCCACCTCCCAGTTTAAAACATCCATCTTTCCTCTACATCCTTGATGAAAAATAACACAAACAAAACAAAACAAAAATGCAGTGCAATTGAAAACAACTTTTCTATCCAAGGTCCCACTTGTCCAGAAATGAAGAAAAATGAAAGCTTGGCCTATAGAAGAGTTCCAGGTTCAGGTGGTAAATGAGAAGTGATTTTTTTTTCCTGGGCTATCATTTAAAACAACATATTTTTCTATATAGTTATATGATTCTTCTCTTCTTAAACAATGGGTATTGTTTTTAAAGAGGCCAGAGTTTCCTAATTTTCACAATTGCATTATATTTGCTATAAAGTTATCTTCTATCCAAAAGTACCTACACGTATCATGAAAAAGGCCCATTCTTTACCTTACTTCATGTATCCCCCTTGAAATTCTGCTTTACACTGCGTCTGATTATCACACTCTCCTGGTTGCCCTCTACATCCCAGGCTATCCATTCTCTGGCTTCTATGCTGGGTCATCCCTCACCTCCATGATCACTAAATATTGGAGTCCTCAAAGCTCAACCATTGGATGTCTTCTCTTTTCATTCCACACTCATTCTCTCGGGGATTAAACCTACTCACATGACTCTGAAACACATCTACCAGCTGCTGGCTCCCAAACATATATGTCCCAGTCTGGATACTGCACTAGTGGGTGTAATACTGGTATCTACAACAGATAAACCACTGAATCTTAAGGCAACAAAAGCTCATTTCTTACTGTCAGTCTATAATAAGCATCCCTACTTGGCAAGTGGCTTTAGACCAAGTCTCTTCCTGTCTTGTGGTTCTTCCCTCCTGTGCCAGTAGTCCTTAAGGATGGGGAAAGAGACTGGATCATCATGCTTGTGAGGTGTTCGCAGCCCATGTTCACAGCCTGTGCCTGGAAGTGATGAATATCACCATGCTCACATTTTCAGTCTAGAATTACCCACAAGGACTAACTGCAAGGAGGCCAAGAAATACCTGGATGCCATGGAGGAAAAAGAAGGCCTAAGAAACATCTCAATCTTAGTATGCCCAAATACAGAACTCCTAATATTCCTCCTCAAAACAGACCCTCATTTTTTCCCCAAGGTCTTTCTGACCACATTAAGCAATGACTCATTTCTTTCAGTTGCTCAGGCCAAGCACAGTATTATCATCTTGGATTCTTAACTTTCTTTCACATCTCACATCCAGTCCACCAAGAAATCTCGTGATTCTTCCTTCAAAATATATACAGAATCAGATGACTTTCCTCCACTTTTGCTGCTTCAACCCACAGTCTAAGCTTCCAACCTCTCCCCCTTAAAATCATGGTGAAAGTTTTCAACTTCTACTCTTGCCTTCTTGCCATCTATTTTCAACACTTAGTCTGAATGAAACTTTTAAAAAATATGTTATTTGTTCATTTGGCAGAGAGAGAGAGGTAGTGAGAGAGGGAACACAAGCAAGGGGAGTGTGAGAAGGAGAAGCAGGCTTCCTGCTGAGCAGGGAGCCTGATGCAGGGCTCCATTCCAGGACTCTGGGATCATGACCTGAGTCAAAGGCAGACACTTAACGGCTGAGGTATCCAAGCTCCCCAAAACTTTTAAAATGCTAATCTGATCATGACTCTGCTCAAAACCCTCCAATGGCTCCATGTCTTACTGAAACCAAGATCATATCTGTTTTGGTCCACCAGGTGGGACTGGATTTGGGTCCTTATTCCTGTTCTTCGTCCCCTCACTCACTTGGGATTCAGACATATTGACCTTCTTGCTGCCCTTGAACATGCTGTGCAAGGCCTGTCTTCGATCCCTCCAACTGCATACCCCTCAACCCTTTATAGTTCACCACCATCTTCTCAGGCAGATTTACATCATTCCCCCACTTCACTGAGAACTTCCTGGGTCAATGTTTGCTTTACTTTCTTCTGCACAGCACTTACCATCCTTATACATATTGCATGTTTTAAGGCTGTGTATTTTTTGTTTGTTTGCTTTTGCTGCTGTATCCACAATACTGGGGAGTGTTGGTCACATGATAGATGCTGAAGACGTTTTTTTGTTTTTCGTTTTTTTGGTTTTTTTTCCCAATGAATAAATGAAACATTAATCCTTAAAGACTCAGGCAAGAGGCCTATTCCTACACCAACCAGCCAGTCTTCTGCTCCATCCTCTGGATGACCATGCTGCAACTTCTCTACAGATCCGGGGTCCAATTGTCCCTAAGTATTACCATAGTACAATGCATCATGGCAAAAGAAAAGAAGATACTTTTTATGGCTGAACACAAAGACAACTGGATTGGTTAATATTTGTTGACTAAAGCATTTGTTGGGCCATAGTTTGGGCCATGCTAGCACTATGACTCCCTCCCATCCTCAACTCATCTGCTTGATAGAGACAGCCAAAGCTACACTTTGCTACATGTACATGTTTTCCCTACTCCCCACTAATTTTGTTTAAAGTAACACCCAAAGTCATTTCTGAATACATCACCCTTGACCCTGAGTGGGAAAGATACAAAAACGGAAAAAGTCAAAAGTATCTCATTTTATTTGTACTTAAGCAGTTACTTTCCCTTGGAACATACAAGCATTAACATCCTATTTTCCCACAAATTTCTTTGACTCTCAACTACCACATTTTATGAGCTCTCAGATGAGATGAAGATTCAGTTACTTTGATTTTGAAATGCCTCTTCACTGACATTGATTATGATACCAAAATTAACTGTAGAATTTAGAATTTAGTGAATGTTTTGTAAACTATTTTTAGTTTTCTTTCCTTCTTTCTTTCTTTCTTTTCTTTCTTCCTTCTTTCCTTTTTTTTCTTTCTTTCCATATTTCATGATATTTGCAAGTTTAGTACTGCCAGAATTTTATATAAACTATTCAGGCAAAAATATCTTATTTGCTGGTACTGATGATTAATATTTTATAACATAGGAAAAATTAAAAATATATAATTGTCATGAATAGTAATGGTGCATAATGTGTATGAAGGTCATTACATGGTCAAGGAAAGATCTTAAAATAGCTGGCATTTTGATTAGCCCTGATTCTTTTTTTGTCTTCCTGTACATGGGTTCATTAATACACCTCTAACATATCATTAGTCTCACATTGAGAGGTTCTTACAAATCAGCACTTTAATTTCAAATAAAGACCAGTTAAGCAACTTTGTTCCTTCATCCAAAAAGGAACTATTAGGGAAAACAAGCATGTTGAATTTTCATTGTCTCACCTTCTATGGGAGCTGACCATTCCTTCCAAGGGCCATCCTACTTCCTCTGTGCCACTAGGCCATAATTTCACAGATTTTGCCTTTTGACAAGAAATGAACACCCTGTCTTCATGTGAATTCAAAGCACTGATCCTGAATACCAAGCCTGAAGGATATTAGAAAGGTAGGGGTGAGTCAGGGAGTCATCTCTGGGGAACTGGAAAGCAGAACACACCATTTTCTGGTTTGAAAAATGGACCTTATTTTTTACCTAAGCATTAGGAATATACATCAGCTTGTGTTAGGATTGTGTCAGGATTTGGAATAAAACACAAAATAACTTAACAAATTGGAAATGCTGCTTATACCTAGATCAGACTCAACTCAGTCCTATTCTTTCCCTCTCCCTCTCTCTGTAGTCTTTAAATAAAACTTGTGTTAGAATATGACCCATGCTCTCCTTCCCCCTTCTTCACAGTCTGGCCATCATAAGGGCTGGTCCTGTGAGTACCTGTGTTGCCCAGACGCACTACCTTCAGGGTAAAAATAATTCTTAAACATTTTCTGAAGACTAGTCTGGTCAGGGCATTGTGCTAACAGCTATGGAAAATACCCAGATAAGAAGTTTCAATTTTTATACTCAAGGTGTGTTAGTTTTTTTTAGGGGTTCACCAGTAAAATAACATAGTTGCTTGTTAGATGCTGGATCTCTGAACACAGGGAACTTATCTCTATTCCTGAGTCATTTCCCCCACCAAGCAGCAATGGATGAAAGCAGAAGAGTGTCAGGGGAAGAGAGATAGAAAAAGAGGGGTAGGACCCAATGCCTGCGGACTGCAGGAGGGTGCTGAGGGGTGGGGGCACCAAGGAAGAATTTCTGTGTGCCCTGCCAGAGACGGTCAACGCGTGATGCTCAGGGATAGCTCCTGTGGGGCTGGTCTGAGCTGTGACCTGGATGGAAGAGAGGATGGAAGTCTCTATGGAGATCACAGAAGAGGGTGAAGGAGCCTCCTGAAGCAGTTGTGTACGTGTTTGAAGTGTGTGTGCCTATGTCCACACTCATGTTTGAATATACATGTAGGTGTGTCTGGGCACTTTCTCCCTCTATTTTAAAGAAGATTTATATACTATTTATAATTACAGTGACCCTGAAACAACACACAGATTTGGGGCACCAATCCCCCTCCTTTTAGTCAAAAATCTGCATATAAATTTTGATTTCCCCCAAAACTTAACTATTAATAGTCTACTGCTAACCAGAAGCTTTGCAAGTAACACTGAGTCAATTAACACATATACTGTATGTTATATACTGTATTCTTACAACGAAGTAGTAAACCAGAGAAAAGAAAACGTCCTTAAGAAAATCACAAGGAAGAGAAAACACACTCATAGTACTATACTGTATCTATTGGGAAAAAAACCTGTGTATAAATGGACTCACACAGTTCAAACCGGTGTAGGTCAAGGATCAACTGTATTTCTAATTATGCCAATTATTTAACATGGTTACTTGAGCTATGGAATCAAAAGACCCAGAATCCATGGGGATAAACTATGAGTAGTTAGAAGGTTATGTTGAAGTGAAATCCTAATTGGAACCACAAAGGTCACCTATAAAACCCAAGCTGCCCCTTTGGCCATTTATGTGTTCCTTTGTTTCTGTGTTTTCTCTCTTGGGGCCATAGGGTCTTAACTGTCTCTTCCGGCGGGGGGCGGGGGGGCTACCTAAACACGACTTATTTTAATAGAAGGAACTGAAAGTCACTCACACTTAAATTGCAAATGACTAACAATTAGTAAAAGTCTTCTCTTCCAAGAGTTAAGTTTAAGGAATTCAGCTTTAGATGTTCCACAAGCTATATATTTACTGGTTGAGGGGAGGGTGGACATCTTTTAGGGAATGAGCATTCCCATATTGCTGAAATTACAACATAAATGCTCTTGCCTGAAGACCGGTAAGGCAGGGACTAGAAATGTATATGAATACTAACTCTTCTGTATACTGTGAAATAAGTGGAAAATATAAAGCATTATATAGCATTATATATTTGTAAAATATGTATTTCACACATTGGGTTATTACATTTTTTTTAAATTGTGCCCGTGTTAATACATACTATTGAGTTCAGATATTCTGCAGTTTAGTTCAGAATAACCATTTCATATAGACAGATACAATATAATTTTGTTAGGAATTTTAAAAAGAACTTCTAGTGTGGATTTTGGACATTTCAAACTGAATAATTAGAATTTTAAAAAGGCACAAGTAGTCTAATTTCACATGATAATGTCCAAATTGTGCTCTTGAGACCCTACTGATGAATGTGCTTTCTATGCATCTAGCTTGCTTTCAAGGCAGGGATTCTAGGTAGTAAGTGGAATGAATGATGATTCTGGAAAAAGACTCTGGCTTAAACCCTGACTTTAAAAGTAATGATCATAACAATAATACCATTTATTCAGTGGTTACTGTGCACCAAGCTTTGAGTAAAGTGTTTAAATACATTCTTTTATTTAATCTTTACAGTTTTATAAAGAAGACATTATCTTCATTTTACAGATGAAGCTGTGATTTTAAGAACTTAAGGAACACAGTTCATTTGGCTACTAAGTTATGGATGTGAATAAGTGAACTCACTTATTTCAAAAGGTCCTTCTTGCTCTCAAGCCTGGTGCTCAGCTTAGAGCTGGGGGTTGTGCATACAAAGAAAATAAGCCATGCTTTGTATCCTTAAGGCCCTTCCAGCCTTGTCAGGGACCTGGCCCTGCACTCCTGAGACTACAGTAGACTGTGATGAATGTCATGTGAGGGTGAAAGAAAATGTTTCAAGGGCTTAGGGGAGAATGCGCACAGTCAGACTTCCAAGTAGGTTAAGGAGGGCTTCCTGGAGAAGGCATTGCTCAAAATGACCTCCAAAGGTCAAGTAGAAATGACTTGGACAAGGATGGCCAATTGGTAAAGAGAAAATCATGTGAAAAGATTTTCCTAGAGTTTTGAAATCACCATCAGATCAAAAGTGTATGGTGTATGGTGTACGGTGGATAGAAGAGCAGAAGGGGTGGAGGGGGCAGAGACCAGATTATTGAAGAATTTATCTAGAAAATGTAAGATGCACAGCAGGATTTTAGGAAGGCTGGCAGGAACAAATTGGTTTTTAAGACACTGGAAAGTTAACTTTGTTAAGTTCCGTTTTGTCACCTATAAAATGGACAAAAGGATTTAGTAATGAGTAAATGAATTAATACATACAAAACAGTAGGTGACACCTATCCAGAGTGATTGCTCAGTGACAAATAGAGAAGAACCAGGTGCTTGTACACACTGTCCAGGTGGTAACCCATCTTATTTGTACTGCATCCTGAGGAATGGGAACTACTCTTCATCCACCTTTAGTCAAAGAAAGCAAGTGGAGGAAGGATTGAATATCGCTTACCTGCTCTCTTCTGACTCTAAAGATGCTGGCTGTGAAGGACTGATCATTGCCCATCCCACAGCAGTCCCACTTCCCATCCCACCATGTGCCCTTCTGGCCCTTATGGAGAATCCTGTATATGATGTTGAGGAAGAAACCAACCAAATTCACTGCACTGAAGAACGTCCTTCATATATTTGAATAAGTCTAAGTCTGTGTCTTATATTCAAAGAAATAGGAAATGAAATAAATATGTCTCCAAAAGCAGAAATGAGAGCACCCCATTTTATGACATCTGCTTTGTACTTGTGACTATAAAAAAGAGATTTGCAGCTGTGGTGCCTTCACGAGACTGCCATCCTGTGTGTGTACCCAAGTAACACAGAAGCACTGACTGTAACCATTTCCAAGTGCTGGCAAGATCCCATGAAAGAAAATTACCACTAAAGCAAAAGTTTGGGATGCAAGTCCTAGTTGAGTTACAGGAGCCATCACACTACTTGCTAGCTGCTGACATGTGTCCAGAAAGCACTCTTGTCTTTTCATTAAATCACCCATATGCTGTTGAAAAAGTCCATCCAATGGAATATAGCATATGGTACCTTCAAACTTTTGTGTACGGGTCTTATTTACTGAATTTTATTTATTTATTCAGAAATATTTAATGAATCCTAGTTATATGAGAGACATTATGATAAGTGCTAGAAATATAAAGTTAAATATAACATGGCTTTCAAGAAGTTAAGGTTAATGAAAAATATTTGGTTGAACCATATGAAATTGCCCTTTTTACTGGTAAATGCAGTCAAACACTGGTTGATGACAATAATGAATAACACATACTTATAGGGAATTACAGAAATGCAAAGTGAAGGACAAGAGCTTCCATGAGAGGGTTAGGGAAGGCTCTGCCAGAAACTGGTTTGCAAGATGAGCATATTCTGCACACTCTTGCCTTT
The DNA here is from genome assembly GCF_922984935.1 of Meles meles. Taxonomy (NCBI): domain Eukaryota; kingdom Metazoa; phylum Chordata; class Mammalia; order Carnivora; family Mustelidae; genus Meles; species Meles meles. The sequence continues at coordinate 97,043,507 of NC_060066.1, forward strand.
GAACTCACTCTAGACCTTGTCATTGCCAAGAGCTGCAGCCAGTAACCACTCTGAAATCTCTGACCCAAGCATACCACTAATGGAATATCAACTCTTTTCCTTCTAGCTCATACCTGAAGAATTCCAACTCCAACCCTACTGGAACATTTGATCCATTGATCCTACCACCTCTTCACTGTCCCTTACTCTCTCCCCTTCTTTCCCAGTTATACTGTATATCAACCAATTTAACCATTCCTTGCATTGCATAAATATTGCTGCATTGTTCTCACTTGGAAAACACCACATCCTGATGAAATCAAACTTTCTATCTAATGCAGGTCTGTTCCCATGCCTGGAGTAGAAGCACAACAACCAAAGATGGCTTCATTTTACATCATGCTCACACCCTTACTGCTTCTAGACATTACTATAGTTTCCTTGTCCACTCATTCTCTACATTCCTAGATGACTCTTTTACAACTTCTCTTTTTTACTCAAATCCATAGTACCTCATTCTCATCATTACTTTTAGCCAATTATTTCATTTAAAGAAGCAATCAGAGAAAAACTATATCTACCATCATATCTATTCACTGACCACATTGCCACCTGAATCCTTCAACAATGTTACATAGTCTAGTACTATACATGACCTGGCACTGTACATAGCTCAAACCAACCCACTGTTTGTGCCATAGATTCATCCCTTCATCATCAATTTACCCCTCTTTTGGATTATCCCCATCAGCTGTCATTTCTCCTGTCTTAAACAAACAGAATCTTATCTTGCCTTCTTTTGATGCTCAATTTTGCATCAAAATTGTTTTGAAGGTTCATCTATATTTGACATTTCCAATTAGTTCCTCCCCATTCTCTTAGTCACAGGCTTTCATCTTTACTGAACTACTCATATCAAAGACAACATGACTTCTTCGATCTTTGCTTAGATGAAATGTCTTCATAGTATTAAAACTGCAAGCTCCCCAAAAACCTCTTCATAACTCCTCTCTTCATTAGATTTTATAACATATATTGCCTTGAACCATAAAATATATGTGCATGTGTGTATATATGAATATACATAAATCATTTATTTTGTTTAGTGTCTCTTGTCTTGCCCACTAGAATTTAAGCTCTATGAGGTCAGGGATCTTTGCTTTGTTCACCACCATATCTCAAGTGCTCTGAAATGCATGGCATATAGTAGACATTTAGTACATATTTATGGATCAAAAGAGTATTTCCAAAAAAGTTCTGAGGTATATATATTTTACTCATACTTTTAGGAGGATAAGCATACTATTAAGAATTGAAATAGTGACCATAAAGATGAGGGCCCATATCTGGGCTCTCTACTCTTCCACTGGTCTATGTGTCTGTTTTTGTGCCCATACCATGTTTTCTTGGTGATCACAGCTTTGTAGTAAAGCTTGAAATCAGGCAACGTGATTCCCCCAGTTTTGTTTTTCTTTTTCAACATTTCCTTAGTAATCTGATGTTTTTTCTGGTTCCATACAAATTTTAGGATTGTTTGCTCCAGCTCTTTGAAAAATGCCAGTGGAATTTTGATTGGAATGGCATTTAAAGTATAGATTGCTCAAGTAGGAAAGAATATACAGTGGAAAACAGACAGTCTCTTCAATAAATGGTGCTGGGAAAATTGGACAGCTATGTGTAGAAGAATGAAACTCGACCATTCTCTTACACCATACACAAAGATAAACTCGAAATGGATAAAAGACTTCAACATGAGGCAGGAATCCATTAGAATCCTAGAGAAGAACATAGGCAGTAACCTTTTCAACATTGGCCAGCAACTTCTTTCAGGATATGGCTCCAAAGGCAAAGGAAACAAAAGCCAAAATGAACTTGTGAGACTTCATCAAGATCAAAAGCTTCTGCACAGCAAAGGAAATAGTCAACAAAACAAAGAGGCAACCCACAGAATGGGAGAAAATATTCGTAAATGATAGTACAGACAAAGGGTTGATATCAAAGATTTATAAAGGACTTAAACCCAACACACACAAAACAGATAATCACATCAAAAAATGAGCAGAAGACATGAACAGACACTTCTCCAATGAAGACATACAAATGGCTAACAGACACATGAAAAAGTGTTCATCGTCACTAGCCATCAGGGAGATTCAAATCAAAACCACATTGAGATACCACCTTACACCAGTTAGAATGGCCAAAATTAACAAGAAAATAAACAAAATATATTGGAGAGGATGTGGAGAAAGGGGAACCCTCTTACACTGTTGGTGGGAATACAAGTTGGTGCAGCCACATTGGAAAACAGTGTGGAGATTCCTTAAGAATTAAAAATAGAGCTTCCCTATGACCCTGCAATTGCACTATTGGGTATATCCCAAAGGTAAAGATACAGTGAAAAGAAGGGCCATCTGTACCCCAATGTTCATAGCAGCAATGACCACAGTCGCCAAACTGTGGAAAGAACCAAGATGTCCTTCAACAAACAAATAGATAAAGAAGGTATGGTCCATATATACAATGGAGTATTATGTCTCCATCAGAAAGGATGAATACTCAACTTTTGTATCAACATGGACAGGACTGGAAGAGGTTATGCTGAGTGAAATAAGTCAAGCAGAGAGAGTCAATTATCATGTAGTTTCACTTATTTGTGGGCATAAGTAATAACACGGAGGACATGGGGAGATGGAGAGGAGAAGGGAGTTGGGGGAAATTGGAGAGGGAGACGAACCATGAGAGACTGTGGACTCAAACAAACTGAGGGTTTTGGAGGGGAGGGAGTGGGAGGTTGGGTGAGCCTGGTGGTGGGTATTATGGAGGGCACATATTGCATGGAGCACTAGGTGTGGTGCATAAACAATGAATTCTGGAACATTGAAAAGAAATAAAAAAAATTAAAAATGATTGAAATAATGGTCTAAGTTACTAAAACAGACCACATCTCATCTTGTCCTCTACAGATGATACTGCATTCCTTTATTATTATTCTTTTAATCCTAAGGGGAAAATACTCTTTCAATGCAGGAAACTTCAGTAATCAAGTTACATACTTGAACTATTCTATGACTATGTAAACTCCATGTCCTATTCATAGATAAACATACTCAAGAAGTCAGAACTATGTAAGCTAAGTTCAGAAAATAAATTATAAGGGTTAGTTTAAACATATAAAGCAACAGGCTCTAGCTACTATAGTAAACAAAGTTGAACAATCTTTCACACAAATGGTTATAGGTTATAATAATGCTATACAATTGCATTGTGAGTAGGCATCACAAATATTTGCTAAAGAGTTTATAAAATTGGGGAAATACTGTTTATTTTGCTACATGAAGAATAAGATACAAAGGTCTATGCACAGTGGGATCAGAATCATACAATAATGCAAAAACAGAAGATTTGGCATTAAGTGGTATGACTATGGATGATTTTTAAACTTTATTGTGACTTTTCTTTATTTTCATATTTGTTTACAATAAGTGTACAGGAAATTGAAATAGAAAAAAGATATATTTTACTTTTTTTTATACTTTCCTTTATGTCATTTAAAAGCAATTAACAATTTCCCTTCTACTCATGCATCCACCAGCTAAGCATTGTCAGCAGTCCCTTGCATAAGCACTTACAAAAAGGGTACCTGAAGGTTCATTCTGGGACTGTCAGCTCTTTCAGCTCAGATATATTTACAGAAAACTTCAGGTCTGATTAGGCCAGGTTTCTCTGTACCCTTTGATATATAAAGGCTTCTTCCTTCTCTCCCTACCTACTCCCTGCTGAATGGAGCACTGGGTGTTGTGCAAAAACAATGAATACTGTTACACTGAAAAAATAAATAAATTTAAATACTGAAAAAAAAAAAAACCTGCTGAAAGGATGATCTTGACCCCTCCATGAAAGAAAGGACAGGAATGCCTCTTAAATAGGTTTGAAGGACTCAAAGCAGATACTCTTGGCCAGCCTTACATATTATGTTGTCCTCTTTAGTACTCCTAGTTTACTAGTCCCAGCAGCTCATGGTCAACCCTGGATTTAGTTCACTGTTATCCAATGTGTATAAGGACAATAATGCCCAGGAGACATTTCTGAGTGATGAAACTCCAACTTTGGCTTTTATATATGATCTCTGCTTGTGGGAACCCTAACACAACCTTCTTCCTTGGTAGATTGATGACTACTGCTCTTCTAAGTTCCACTTGTAAGCTTCCTACTACTTATGTTTTTAAACCTATTCATAAATATCTCTATAAATTATGTAGGATGTGAATTCATGTTTGCTTGACAGATTAAAAATAAAGTCAGCAAAGTTTATGACTTGCCCAAAGTCACACAGTATAGATGGTGGTTTGATCTAGAATTCTGTAGGGTGACTGGGCCATGGAAAGTTGCTGTAGAAGGTATAGGAGCAGACACCAATATCCAGAGTAGGACTGGGATAGGTGACCAATGATAGAATGTTCAATATGAATGTGGTGATAATAGCATCAATTCTGACAAGATAGGAAACAAGAAGCCAGTGGGAAAGGTTTCTCAGGGTACATGTGGCAGGAAAGGTAATTCGGGATCTTGGTAAGTCAGCATAAATCTGTATATTATCAACAGAAAGAAGCCAGTACAGCATCATACAGAATGGGATAGTCCAAAAGTAAGAACCAAGTTGTCCTTGATGGATGAAGTGGTTAGTTACTTATTTTTACTTGTCTTTATTTCCCTGAAAAGTGGGCAGAACACACATTTTTTAAATTTTTTTAAATATTTTATTTATTGACAGAAATCACAACTAGGCAGAGAGGCAGGCAGAAAGAGAGGAGGAAGCAGTCTCCCTGCAGAGCAGGGAGCCCGATGTGGGGCTCGATCCCTGGACGCTGGGATCATGACCTGAGCTGAAGGCAGAGGCTTTAACCCACTGAGCCACCCAGGCGCCCCCAAAACACACATTTTAAGTGGCATGAATCTGAAGATCTGTCAGGAAAAATAGTGGGTGGGGGGTGTGTACCTGGGTGGCTCAGTGGGTTAAGCCTCTGAGGTCATGATCTCAGGGTCCTGGGATAGAGCACCACATTGGGCTCTCTGCTCAGCAGGGAGCCTGCTTCCCCCTTTCTCCCTGCCTGCCTCTCTGCCTACTTGTGATCTCTCTGTTTGTCAAATAAATGAATAAAACCTTAAAAAAAAAACAAACTGAAAGCCCAGGGGAGAAAAGACCAAATGTAGGGGAAAAGCCTAGGAAATTGATCTTGCACCACACTCTAACATGCCAAAACTTCAGGATGAGCCAGCCAAAAACCTAAAACCTTCCATTCTGAGAGCAGTAAAGAAGCCAACAGTTCACTTGGTTAACCAATAGAGGGATGATTTAATTTTCCAGTTCCCATACTGTAGGTTTGAGTTAAGATGACAGAACAATGAATTATCTGGGGGAACAGCATGCACCTTAAAACACAATGAAAAATGATTATATATATTCACTGAGCACCAATTTAGAACATGATGTGATGTTCCCCATGTGAAATTTTGCTTTATATTTTATGGTCTGTTACTACATTTAGAATTCTGGATATTCTCTTCAACTCCATTGCTCGCACTCGTCGTGGAGACCAGATTACTGAGAAATATCAAAGAGATATGTCCTTAGTGTAGCCCTGAACACCATGATATGGGTCCTCCTATGGATGGACCGTGCCTCAGTGTAAGGGGGATGTAACGTGATTTTGACTTTCTGAACACTTTCAGGATACCATTCTTTTCCTATCTCTTCATTTTTTTAAGGATTTTGAAACTTTTATTGAATTTTAAAACTCTATCATTTCAAAAAATTCAAATAGTTTTAAGAGATTTGCATTTGGAAAAAAAAGGCATGCATGCTCTATTCTTTTTTAGCTTGGATGTCCAATCCCACATCCCAGAGATGAATACTTTCAACCCTTTTAGGAATTTCTTCAAACATTTATCTTCCATCTCTTTATCTTTCTGTTTGTTGTCTTATGAATTTTAGACATGATTACAGAATTAACTATCCACTAAGGGAAAGAGTTAACCCTTCAATCCTACCCTACTTCTGTCTCCCCTTACATCTCACTTTGTGATGATGTAAACATCATCTTCTTCTGTTCAGTGATTAATATCCTTACAAATATTTATCCAATTATTTGAATTTACATGTATTTGTCTTCTTATATATCTATTGCTAATTTCTTCCTAGCATTCCAACAGATTTGCCAAAGGCTAGCAAGGTATTTTCCCAAATGTACAAAAGCAATAGCAAACAGCCTACCCCTTATTTTCCCCATGGAGGGCCCCCTCACACAGTTATGCTTCTCATGTGCAATCAAAATTGTAAACAAGTCTTCTTGCTTACTCCTTACAATGTACACCAGTGACATTTCCTGACTGTGTGACTATAAATTTTACAAGGATATTTCTCAGTCAATACATACTCCCAAATCTCCATTTAATTGACCTGTTTTTCTCCTCAATAAATAAGCTGCTTTTAATTAATGATAACTACTTTCTACTGAAACATTTTAAGTGAGTTTAGATTATTTGCAGCTGCGAATAACCTAATGATGGGAATGAGTTTCTTATCTCTATTCAAGTGCACTGTCCCTATAAATAAGCTTTTGGCCCCAGTATATCTCCAGTAGAAAGATTTTCAGAGGGTTTTGCCTCCTACCATGAATATCAAAAGGATGCAGTGAGATCTGAGGCTTAAGGCAAGCCACAGGAAGCTGGTTAGTCATTTACTATCCAACATTGCATATGGCTTGGAAAAATGTAATATCTAATGTCACTGACATTTAATACTTTTTTCTCAGGAATCTTTAATTTTTTAATAGAAAAATTTCCCCAAATATTTAGAAATATCAATATTTGTTGGGTTTCAAAATTGGAATACATAGGACAGATATCATACATAGAAAATATCAAAACAAATAACATGGAGGATATGGGGAGATGGAGAGGAGAAGGGAGTTGAGGGAAATTGGAAGGGGAGATGAATCATGAGAAACTATGGACTCTGAAAAACAACCTGAGGGTTTTTAAGGGGCAGGGGGTGGGAGGTTGGGGAACCAGGTGGTGGGTAATAGGGAGGGCATGTATTGCATGGAGCACTGGGTGTGGTGCAAAAACAATAAATACTGTTATGCTGAAAAGAAATTTTTTAAAAAGTGAAAAAAGAAGAAAAAAACACAAGAATGGTGTAAAGATTTTTCATACAACTTTCTCAAAATTTCATTTGCATAGAGACTCAAAAACCACAATTGGAATGGTCAGATTTAAAATAATATTATTAAAATATTTTAAGAGTTACAATAAAAACATTTCTTGAAATAATTGCTGAATTAGTTATAGAGTCTGAAAACAGATTTACACATTCTAAAGTGTGTTGAGACCAGAACAGAACTGCTGCTAACCTTCTCTGTGTATATAGGGAGAGGGATTCAATCTTCTTTCCTGTCATTAATAGCCCTAAATGCAATCAATGGGCCATATACTTTCTAATCTATGCCTGGGGCTTTAAGAAATGTCAATAGAAACTGTGTTGGAATATCAAGAGCAGTGAGTTTACCAATGTGTTTACCATTCCTGAGAATATGCTCTCATCAAAAGCATATTCTAAGCCAACATGCTTTGTCAATTCCCCAATATCTTTGAATTGCCTGTATGCCTAATATCTTCGTGAAGTAACCAGTCTGGTTTTCCTTTTTCCAAGTGGATTGCACAAACTCAAGATAGCACAGAACTTAGCAGTGGCAGAGGAAATATTTGATCCATCTACACCTAAGGACTCAATGTCTGTTTCCATGCTCAGAAGTGTAGCAGAACTGGGTACTTCACAGTAAAGATTTGGCGTTAGAACAATCCTTTCAAAGAGGTAGAAACTGTTATTAATTTGAGTATGTCGCCCTTGTACTGCAACTCAGTGGAATGTTCTCAAGATCCACCATGTGCAATAAAGTATGAAGAAATAAGTGATTCAGCCTGACCCACATCTCAGGTGTTTTATTTTTATCATTAAAGTGGATACTCAGCTGTGAAGGTAGTTCTTCTCCTAGCAACAGCAGTGCTAATTTCCTCCTGGTCTTCTCTCTGGAAGGCTGAAGTGTTGGTATATATGCTTTTTGAAGGTCCACAGGTCACAGAATAGTCTTTGAATATTTTCTCCCATTAAGGGTCCAAAGCTTTCAAAAATAACTGGCTTTCTCCTTTACATCTTCCCTTGGGGCAGAAACAAGAAGGTGAAAGCACTGAGAATGTCAATTTTTATATGTTTGTTCCAGGAAAATTTTTCTGTAGCACACTTGGAACAAGAATTGTCTGTAACCTGAGCAAGTACAGATAGCCCATCACGTTTTAAAACTGGGAGACCCTTGAGAGACAAACTTGATGCTGTAAATTATGTGACAATTAAGGAAAACTCTAGTGTGGACTTTGAGGGTCAATCATTCTAAACCAAGGAAGCACAATAAATTTAACCTTGGGTGAACCTAGACCCTCCCAAGGGTGCACCAGGAAAATTCTGGTCAAAATACATGCCCTGGAAAAGGAGTTATTGTCTCTATTCTTTTTTTTTTTTTTTTTTTTTTTAGATTTTATTTATTTGACAGAGAGAGATCACAAGTAGATAGAGAGGCAGGCAGAGAGAGAGAGAGAGAGGGAAGCAGGCTCCCTGCTGAGCAGAGAGGCCGATGCGGGACTCGATCCCAGGACCCTGAGATCATGACCTGAGCCGAAGGCAGCGGCTTAACCCACTGAGCCACCCAGGCGCCCCTATTGTCTCTATTCTTTAGCAAGTCAATCCCAAAGCCTTGGGCTGGTACTTAAAAAGAGCCTGTTCCGTATTTTGAAGCCTTCCAGTTATGCTGCATCCTCACACTTCCAAGGTGAATAAGTGAGATGTGCAACCTGAAGTAGCTTACCTAGGGTCAAACCTAGTTAAGAGGTGAGCTGGAACTGGATCTGTGTCACAGTCTACAACGTTGTGTGATGTGTCCATGTCTCTGATAAATATCACTTCTCATTTGGACTAATTCAATTGATTGAACTTACAGCAAAATAAATCAGTTGACGTTCCCCTTCACTTTATCAATGATCTAGGTGTGTCCAACTCTATAAATGGTCAATATTAGTAACTATTTTCATTTTCTTTTTCGATGAGTACCATCACTAGATTTAGCATGTGATTGAAGTTACGCAAAAGTCGGAAAGATTCAATTAAGCAGGGCTCTACACTTTCTAAGTATTAAGAATTTAGGACTCTAAATGACTGACCATTGATTTACCATTAATTGAAAACAAAATGGAATTTTTCAAAGCCTGTGTAAATTTTCTTAATTTTTGCCTCATTAAAAGTTCTGTATAAAACCTGCCATTTTGGGGTCACCTGGGTGGTTCAGTGGGTTAAGCCTCTGCCTTCCATTCAGGTTATGGTCTCAGGGTCCTGGGATCGAGCCCCTCATCGGGCTCTCTGCTCAGCGGGGAGCCTGCTTCCTCCTCTCTCTCTGCCTGCCTCTCTGCCTACTTGTGATCTCTCTTTCTGTCAAATAAATAAATAAAATCTTAAAAAAAAAACAACCTGCCATTTTCTTGTGAAAGAAAGATAAATGGTACATAACGAACATCTTACTGGTTTTCAAATCAGGCCTTAAAATCTTCTAGAGAGTCCTCCAAAAGTACATAATATCTCTTATCTACCTTTAAACAGAGGATGGAGATGTAAAAGATAACAAAACTATCAAAGTTCCTTCTTCATGAACTTCTAGTGAATCTGAGATTTACAGCCCTCTTTCATAAATATAGCTAATGTTAAAAGTACTTTATTCTGTTAATATTCTCTTCTCTTGGGAAGTTTCTTAGCTTAGGTTAGTTGAAAGCTACCTTTTCTTTTCTATTGTAAAGGTGGTAATTATTTTCACTTACACAGATTTTGTTGCATTAGAAAACATATAAGATAAGATGGGCAACTAGTCATCATGTCAGGAGCCTTAAAAACCTTCATGTTTTGACACAGCAATTAGACTTCTGGGAATTTAATTTAAAAAATACACACAGAAAATTACTCACAAGACTCTTCATTGTATTTTGACAGTAGAAATAGTGGAGACATTAGGGAAATGGTTAAATAAGTTAGGATAAATGTACTCACTGAATATTAATAAGGCATTAAAGTCATGTTTTTGAGAGCCAGCTAATGATATGAGGAAATGCTCATAATGAGATGTTAGGAGAACACAGGATACAAAAACCATTTACATCTTGATTCCAGTTCTACCCATGGATCGATCACTCCACACTTGCAGGTCAACAAAAATACTGATAATGAGTGGAGGACATGGAGTGATGTAAATTTTATTTTTTTATACCTTCTTAAATTGTTACAGGAAACATGTATTATTTTTATGCTTCAAAAAAAAAACAGTATCAGAATATTTTTTAAGTGCACTCTATGGTAATTACCTATTTTTTGTCATGTAGCAAGATATCTGTAGTTAGGAAAGAGCACAGCACCTGAATTTTTAAGTGTGACAGATCTGATGGTTTGTGGTCACATCATGTACTAGAAACAACAAGGAGAGACACAAGTTTGCAGAGCAACGGGCAGCGTGTCTTGCAGATGAAGTGGGTGATAGAAATTCACCTCACATTCCTGTTGCTTTTCCCTCAGTCTCACTTCTTTCACTGTCAGATCTGATATTGGGCCAGATAAATTTTTAAGGTCAGACATTGTCTTTTCAAAGTACTTGGAAATTGTACTTTGCAAACCAGAAATTTAGGCATAAATTCTAGATTTCATAAGACAGCATTATTCTTGTTTGTAAACTATGAATATACTTTCTGCATGAGAAAGGCTGATAGGCCATCTGAGCTGGGTTTGTGTACAAATTATCTACAGCTTGAGAGAGGATAAGCAAAAAAAAATAAAAAATAAAAGATCCTCTCACAGACAAAAATTACTAAGACGTTACTATTATTAAACTTCCCTTAAATACTGAAGTTAGGAATTGCTAAATCAAACACTGTTATTTTCGACCAATCATAACTTGGCAAAGCTTCTGTTCCATAAAGAGCTGAGATGCAGTGGGGAAGGGAATATGAGCTCTCTCACTTACTGACACACCCGAGACAGATACATTCATTCATTCTCCATTAGCCATACACATTCACTCTCCTGACCAATGCCTTTTGGCACCTTCTGAGCATCAGACCCTGGAGATCTTTATGAAAAAGACACCATTCTCTTCTCATGGATCCTACAGTTTATTGGAGGATAAAAACCACACAGGTAGTTGTGATATGTGATAAATACATGAGAGGTAGTTACAACGGGCTGTGCAAATCCAGAAGAAAAAACATTTAATTGTCTAGTAACTGCTAAACTAGGACATGCAGGTTAAGAAGGAGTTTTCTGAGCAAGGAAAGGGAAGAGGGAGAGAACACAGAGAGCACGTCAAGGGCAGGGCTCGGTGGTGTGAAGACATACGGCTTGATAGAACCATGACTGTCGGGGTGGGATATGGTCTAGGGGCAGAGGGAGCATGACTCGGCCTGAGGAATGGGGATGTTAAGGATCCTGCATGACTTGCTAAGTATGAGTGATATCCTTACAAAGATTATTCCATAATTGTTGGATGCTATAATTATGTTTTATCTACATAGTCTGGAATAGCTAAATCTAACCCTCTATTAGCAACTTTCTCCCTCCCACTTCCTTCTTCAGCAACTCATACCATATACGAAAACATACCAGCATCAGTCTGCAATAAATCTGCTGTGTTTAACTTATAAGCACAGATTTGAATGTAAACTGAACCAAAACAAGAAGAGAAAGAAATGGCACAAAAATGCAGTTTCAGTTACAGTTACCCAGAGTGTTTGGGTACAGTTACAAAAAAAGTGTTTGATGATGAAACTATTGCTCTCATTAATTTCAAGACTCAGCTCTGTAAACCAATGATGATTTCACTAAGGAACTCATGAAATGGTGTCCATATCATCTGAGAACTATAAAACACAAGGAAGGTAAATTTTAATCCATCCACATTTTATAGATGAACAAATTGAGGCTTTCTGCTGACTTGTCCAGGAATATACAGCTAGGGGTATTATGGCCAACACTGGGTCTATGCCTCTGGGCCCACAATGCAGGCTCCTCCTACTGCCCCATGGTACACCACCGAAAGGCAGGTGTTTCTAAGATAACAGGTCAATGCAGTTTCCCCTTGTACAAGATTACTACCAATAAATAGCCAAGGTGCCCTGGAAGAGTTTCGATAAGCAAGTCTTTGTAGACCTCTCCCAAGTGCTGCCATGACAGGTGCTCATGGATTGTGCAGTAGGTTTCAAAGAACCAGGCTCACATCCAGCAGCTAGCTCTCTCCTGATCCTGGTCGGCTGGCTGCTGCTCAGCCATGACCCCAGCCGAGCTGTAAATACTCCAAAGGGCAGAGCTTGGGGCGTCTTCTAAAGCACTCTTTCCAGCTGATGACCACGATGAGAACAATCATTCTGTTAGTTATCAAAAACGATCCCCACGCTGCCAAGAAACCGTGAGGAACATTAGGTAATGTCTAAATTTAAACTTTCTCTTAATTCCAAAGTTTCCCCCACCACCTTTCCAGGCCTACTTCTTCTCTTCCTTTCTCTCATTCTCCTACTTGTGTGTGAGTCAAGTTTTTCAGATACATCACCTCTGTACTCCTGTCTCCATCTTCTGCCTCCCTGTGTCTCTTCTGATTCACATGCTTTGGCAGCTCTCTCTGATGATATTAGAGTTTTTCCCCCTCACTAGCGCTTGGACAAAGAAAGTTCAATAAAAAAAGAGAACTAGATGACTGAGGTAAGTGAAGGGAAACATTAGGTGATTCCGTGGCAATCAGAATACTCAGGTCAAGCATGTTACAAAGAAGTCTCAGGGACTCGAATGACAAAGACCCAGCCAGCAAACTCTGCCTGCCTGAGATCTAGGGCAAGGTATACTGCCTGCTATCCAAATGAATTAATACTATTCCTGGGCAAAAACTAAATAGGACCATGTCTTAGGAGCCCAAAAATGTTTCAAATTTTTCCTAGCCAGTATTTTTTGAGAGTTCTCTATTTAAGCCATGGGAACATTTGCCTTATTTGTACGTGTATCTTGATAGTAGCTTCATTTTCAAGAATGAAAGGGTTAATAGCAGGAGAGCAAATCATTAAGAAGGGAAGTCCGTTCCCTACCAAGAATTCCTCTGTGACAGAGTCAAGGAAGTCTATAACCCAGCTTTGAGCCTTAAATCACCAATTTTAATGTAGATGCACATAATTTTAATTTGCCCTTAAGGTAACTGACCACTTCATGGGGCTAGGTTTGGGTTTTACTTGTGGAAGGAAATAAAGAAAAGAAAAGAAAAATCTTTAATTATTTCAATGACAAGTAATAAATTACAATCTTCTAGATAATTACAGTGGATAGAATTCGACATGGGGGGTGGGAGAGACCAGTATATGAGTATTTTATGCCATTGTATATTTTATATTATTTGGCCTGATGATTTCACAGTGACATAAATGAGAAAGCTCCACATGCATCTTAGCTCTGGACATGAGACACACATCTTATTAAGGAGATGGGGATCATCAGTTCCTGGTCAACCTAAGCAAGGATAATTCTTAAGAAAAGGAAGCTATATGCCTCTGTGAAATGTTTCCTTCTTAAATCCAAACCTCTTAAAATTCATATATCAGAACTCTCTTTCTGATACCACTTAAGCATGCAGTGTTCATGCATTAATGTTACAACATGAACCAGTGCACTGGTGAAGAAGCCCACATGCCCCCCTCCTTTTTTAACACGTTAGAGAAGTGAAGAATGAGAGCCCAAGGACACCAGAAGTTCCAGCCCCTGTCCCTTCCCTATAGGACCCACAGTCCTGTTTTCCAGAGTCAAAGAGAGCTATGGCTCCACAAAGAATAAAAGTCTTGACTCAGAAATGTAGTGGCTCTATTTTTTTTTTTTTTTTTAGTTTATTTCACTCATAAGGTTTTATTTTCCCTTTGGGAGCAATTTCATATTTATGACAGAAAATTATAAAATATACAAATTATGACCAAAGTACAAAAGCCTGAAGAACCTGTGGTTTTACTTCTTGCCCATTATTGATAGTTTATCGACCTGCCATCGCACATTTACAGAGATACTTCCAAAGCCTGGATGTCAATGCTCTATGAAATGGTACATTTCAAGACAAATACACAGGGCAGTTGGGAAGGGGGCAAGTGATCAATGAGCCTCCCAGCTCTTCTCAACAGGAGTTTCTCAGCTACCGGCAAAGCCCCTCCATTCTGCATCTTAGCACCCAGAACATGAATAAGCCACATATTCTGCTCCTGAAGCATTGGAAATAATTCAGTTTGTCTATTTAAGAGTTTGGAGAATCTGTAAAGCATGTAAATTAGAATCTGAATCATGAGGCTCAGCATAAAATAGGATGTTCCTCATAATTAAAAGATGAAAGAGGTCATTAGATCTCTTCTCTAAAGGTCTCTAAAAATAGGAGAGAGATTCTTCCCTTTGAGTGTTCTCAGCCCACTGGAAGCTGGTTTAGCTAACCACTAGGGGCTTTCCGAATCTCTTACTTATGGTATTGTACTATTTGATAAGCTGCTTTGTTTAGTTATTTTGTGATCAGTAACTTTTTCTAAATGAAGCTTCAGTCTCTTTATAAATGAAAACAGATGTTAATTGAAGCTGTTAAGATATGAAACGAAGCAGATGTGAATCTACTTTCTTGCATACCTGCATCTCACATTTCCTGGGACACAAATGCTGAAAAAAAGACATTTGACTTGAAAGATTCCTCAAACTAACTTTAATGATAAGGGTGAATATGTTTAATACTGTGACCTATCAAATTATATTGCCCTTGACTTTAATAAAATGCCCAAGTTACTTTCAAAAACAGCATTTTATGGTATCAGGTACAGCACGTCTTATCCTACTATGGAATGACTATCTCTAAACCCTGACACCTGCTGCCACTGAAGGAGCCTGGCATGGATGTCCCCTCACCCAGAGGGCAGCTGTGTCAGAGGAACAGCCGAAGTGTTGGCTTTTTTCCCCCGCCCAGTGTCAGCCATGCCTTCTCTGCCTGAAGGCTTCACCTTGAGAAGTGAAAAGGCAAAGACCTGCATTGAAGATAGTCAGTGTTCCTGACCCAGACAGAAGAATAAAATTAGTTTAAGCCTTTCTAAAAGACAGGAAAAGATCTATTTCTCTTCAGAACTACACTGTCCAAAACAGTAGTCACTAGTGGCTATTTACACTTAATTAAAATTAAAAATCCCATTCCTCAGTCACACTTGCCACCTTTGTTGTACTTCAAGAGTTCTGAAGCCTTATGTCAGAAAGCACAGATGAAGAACATTTCCATCACTGCAGAAAGTTCTGCAGTGGGAAGTGCTACTCTAGAAAATTTGGTACTCTGTAAGAGAATGGCATTTATCACATTGGAAACTAATTTGCACCTCATTGTAATTATTGCAAGCTATTAATACTGTTTCAAAAGTCTCCTTTCTTAACCTCTTGGAAACCAGAGGCTCCTATTTCTCATCCCCAAATCCAAGCTGTTCTTCCTGGAGGTCGTCTCTGCTAAGCTTATGACAGCTGTTTAGGAGGGCTCCCAGGGAAAGTTTTATGGGCTTTTCGTTAGAAATTACAATCTTGTTTTAGGAGGAGGTAAGGAACGCATATACCAGCACTCCTAGAACACTCGTGGTCAAGTCACTTTGTTGCACGTAAAAGGCTACCAGAAAACAGTGTAGCCTTAGATCACATTTCATGCTCTGTGGTGTCTTGGGTTACAATGTCATTTCGTTGTTCACCTTTGCAAAGCATCAGTTTTACTTCAAGCTTAACCAACTAATAAAAATAAACTCAAGGGGGATAGGAGAAGAATAAATGAAACAAGATGGGATTAGGAGGGAGACAAACCATAAATGACTCTTAATCTCACAAAACAAACTGGGGGTTGCTGGGGGGAGGTGGGTTGGGAGAGGGGGAGGGGGTTATGGACATTGGGGAGGGTATGTGCTATCGTGAGTGCTGTGAAGTGTGTAAACCTGGGGATTCATAGACCTGTACCCCTGGGGATAAAAATACATTATACGTTTATAAAAAAAAAGGGGGGGGGGAGTCAAGATGGCGGGGAAGTAGGAGGAGGCACCATTTCAACCTGTACCCTAAAGTGAGCTGATTACCTACCAAAGAACTCCGAGCACCCATGAAATCAGCCTGAGATCAGAATTATACACGTCTGGATCTCTACAGGAGCAGAAGACGCCAGTGGCAGGTAAAGCAGACTGGGAATGTCCAACTGATATTGGAAGATAAACAAAAGGGGAAGGGAGCCACCAGAGGTGACCAATCGGAAAGTAACACCCCAACACGAGAGTGCTCTGCGTCTGGGGACCAGCATTAACTTGGAGTCTGGTTGAAAGCGCTCAAAAAACAAACAGCAAAGGATCGCGGGGGGTAATAGTGGGAACCTGGGCAGTTAGGGTCAGGGACCTAAGTCCCCGGACCCAGGACAGCCTCCCCTGGCGCGGAGCCAGAGAGAGCGCGGTGGAGAAATCAGGTCTCTGTCCCTGAGCGGCCAGTGCACCTGAACGCCAGCGCGCCCGAGAACGAGTGGGGTCTGGCTCCCTTGAGGGGCTGGGAGCCTGGCCAGACGGCAATCCTGAAACGCGCGCGTCCCACACCCTCCCTTGGGATAGGTGCTCATAGGCACTAGCCTGGAGCTCTGGCAGCCGGAAAAACCAGACATTCCCGGCCTGGGACAGCGGGAAAATCTCAGTGTGCGATCTCTGCTCAGAACCTCTCTGGCGGTCTGGAGCTGCCTAGACAGCCACCGCTGCCCTGGTTTTGGGTACAACGAGGAGCTCCTGCATCCCCAGGCACAGTGACTCAGAATGGACTCTGCCAGCAGCTTTTGCAAAACAGTCTGAGGCTTCTCTCTGAGAGGGAGGTCGGGGTGCTGTTTGCTCTCCTCTAAACCTCCAAAAACCATCAAAAGCTGTCAAGGCGAGAGAAAGCAGATGAAAGAACATAAAAACCCCCAGAGAACAAAAGGCTGAAAAAAACAGTTTCCTGAAAAAAAAAAAAGAGCTCACCCCCTTGAGGGGAGCAGGAGGACCTAACTCAGGGAACATCATTGTCTGAAAACCCATGTGGCAGGCCCCTCCCCCAGAAAACCAACCAGGAAGGAAGGAAAAAAAAAAAAAAAAAGACTACAAGAGAACAACCACCACTACTTCATAAATACAACTTTTATTTTTAACTCTTTACCAATATTCTGGTTCTTTTTTTTTTTTATACATACAGATAATTTTTTAACCTATTTACCATCACACTGAGATGTCCAGTACATCAAATTCTTTAATAACCTTCTAACCCGAACTTTTTGATACATACACCCATGTTTTTCTTTTGTTTTTCTATTTTTTTAATTCTTTTTTAATTTTAACTTAGTTTAGTCTAGTTTATTCTTTTTTAATTTTTATTTTCTACTATACATATAGAGTTAAACTTCAAGGTAATCCCCTTTCCCCAATCAATGCTACCCCTATAGGCAAACCAGTTTCTAATCCCCCTGTAACTTAGGAAAGTTGAGTCCCTTAACAAACGCATCAAGATACCTTCAGGAAGAATCAAAATAACCTTCCTCACCCACACTGAGAATCTATAACCATTCTCCCAATTTTTCCTTCTGTCAGTGTTTCTGTGAATTTGTGTTTGTCCTGATAATATATAAACCTTATACTTGGGGTTCTTTCTGATGAGGTTCTTCCCTTTTTTTTTTGCTTATATATACATATTTTTTTCTCTTGTCATATACTTTTATCACTCTTTTTGTCTGTCTGTTTTTGTTTGTATACTCCACAAATCTTACCTTGTGGCCCATTTGGGCTGAGCCTTCTCTTTTATCTTCCCTTTTTTTCCTATCTCTCTCTCTTTTTTTTTTCTTTTTTCTTTCCCCTTTTTTTTTCTTTCTTCTTCTCTATTTCTTTTTCTTCTTGTTTTTCTCTCATTTGGGTGGGGAATCCTGATTGCACAGAAGCGTTCCAGGGTGCACATTGACTGCACCACAATCGATAAGTCCAGCTGCATCTGTTTAGTCATCTCTTACCAAAATGACTAGGAGGAGGAATACCCAACAGAAGAAAAATACAGAGGATGGGCCTTCTGCAACAGAGCTAATGGCTATCGACATAGACAATATGTCAGAAAAGGAATTCAGACTAACAATTATCCAGGCAATAGCTAGGTTGGAGAAAGCCATGGATGACCAAACAGAATTGATTAGGGCAGAACTGAAAGCCACCAGGGATGATGTTCACAATGTTAGGGCAGAACTGAAAGCCACCAGGGATGATGTTCAAAATGCTCTCAATGAGTTCCAATCCAATCTAAATTCTCTAAAAGCTAGGGTAACTGAGACAGAAGATAGAATTAGTGATCTGGAGGACAAACAGATAGAGAGAAAGGATCAGGAGGAAGCCTGGAACAAACAGCTCAGAAGCCACAAAAACAGAATCAGGGAAATAAACGATGCCATGAAACGTTCCAACATCAGAATTATTGGAATCCCTGAAGGGGAAGAAAAAGAAAGAAGTCGAGAAGATATAGTGGAAGAAGTTGTCTATGAAAATTTTCCCAATCTCACGAATGGAAACAACGTTCATGTACTAGAAGCAGAAAGATTTCCTCCCAAGATTTTAGATTCTCGAAAGTCCTCACGGCACCTTATCGTTAAAATGGGGAATTATGTTTCAAGAGAGACCCTCTTAAAAGCAGCTAGGACAAAGAAGCTTCTTACATACAGAGGAAAGCCCATTAGAATAACGTCAGACCTTTCCACAGAGACCTGGAAAGCCAGGAAGGGCTGGCAAAATATATTCAGAGTACTAAATGAGAAGAACATGCAACCAAGAATACTGTATCCAGCAAGACTGACATTTAAAATGGATGGAGAGATAAAGAGTTTCCAAGACCGGCAAGGCTTAAAAGACTATGCAACCACCAAGCCGACACTGCAGGAAATATTAATGGGGGTCCTATAAGAGAGGAAAAATCCTAAGAATATCATTGAACAGAAATACAGAAACAATCTATAGACAGAAAGACTTCAAAGGCAACAAGATGTCAATAAAAACCTATCTCTCAATAATCACTCTCAATGTGAATGGCCTAAATGCGCCCATAAAATGACACAGGGTTGCAGATTGGATAAAACGACAGGACCCATCCATATGTTGTCTACAAGAGACCCATTTTGAACCTAAGGATACACCCAGACTGAAAGTGAAGGGGTGGAGAAGCATCTTTCATGCCAATGGGCCTCAAAAGAAGGCCGGAGTAGCGATTCTCATATCAGATAAATTAGATTTTAAACTAAAGACTGTAGTCAGAGATACAGAAGGACACTACATAATTCTTAAAGGGACTATCCTCCAAGACGATCTAGCAATTGTGAATATCTATGCCCCCAATATGGGAGCACCCAATTACATAAGAAAACTATTAATCAAGATAAAGAGTCATATTGATACGAATACAATAATAGTAGGAGATCTTAATATGCCTCTCTCAGAAATAGACAGATCATCGAAGCAGAAAATTAATAAAGAAATAAGAGCATTGAATGAAACATTGGACCAGATGGACCTCATCAACGTATACAGAACATTCCACCCTAAAACAACAGAATATTCATTCTTCTCAAGTGCACATGGAACCTTCTCCAGAATAGACCACATACTGGGTCACAAAGCAGGACTCAACCGATACCAAAAGACTGACATTATTCCCTGCATATTCTCCGATCACAATGCTTTGAAACTGGAGCTCAATCACAAGGAAAAGTTCAGAAGGAACTCAAACACCTGGAAGCTAAAGACCACCTTGCTTAAGAATGCTTGGATCAACCAGGAGATCAAAGACGAACTTAAACAATTCATGGAAACCAATGAGAATGAAGACACCTTGGTCCAAAACCTATGGGATACAGCAAAGGCAGTTCTAAGGGGGAAATATATAGCCATCCAAGCCTCCCTCAAAAAAATGGAAAAATCCAGAATACACCATCTGTCTCTACACCTTAAAGAACTGGAGAATCAACAACAAATCAAACCAACTCCCCACGCAAGAAGGGAAATAATCAAGATTAGAGCAGAGATCAATGAGGTAGAAACCAGAGATACAGTAGAACGTATCGATGAAACTAGAAGCTGGTTTTTTGAAAGAATCAATAAGATCGATAAACCATTGGCCACACTAATCCAAAAGAAAAGAGAGAAAGCCCAAATTAATAAAATTATGAGTGAAAAGGGAGAGATCACAACTAACACCAAGGAAATAGAAACAATCATCAGAAATTATTACCAACAGTTATATGCCAATAAGCTAAGCAACCTAGATGAAATGGATGCATTCCTGGAAAACTATAAACTCCCAAAATTGAACCAGGAAGAAGTTGACAACCTGAATAGACCGATATCTAGTAAAGAGATTGAAGCAGTGATTAAAAACCTCCCAAAAAACAAGAGCCCAGGACCTGACGGATTCCCTGGGGCATTGTACCAAACTTTCAAAGAAAAAATAACACCAATTCTCCTGAAGCTGTTCCAAAAAATTGAAGCAGAAGGAAAACTTCCAGACTCTTTTTATGAAGCCAGCATTACCCTGATCCCCAAACCAGGCAAAGACCCTACCAAAAAGGAGAATTTCAGACCAATATCACTGATGAATATGGATGCAAAGATTCTCAACAAGATCCTAGCAAACAGGATCCAGCAGCACATTAAAAAGATTATCCACCATGACCAGGTGGGATTCATCCCTGGGTTGCAAGGTTGGTTCAACATTCGCAAATCAATCAGTGTGATAGAACACATCAATAAGAGAAGAGAGAAGAACCACATGGTCCTCTCAATTGATGCAGAAAAAGCATTTGACAAAATCCAGCATCCGTTCCTGATGAAAACGCTTCAAAGTATAGGGATAGAGGGAACATTCCTGAACTTCATAAAATCTATCTATGAAAGACCCACAGCAAATATCATCCTCAATGGGAAAAAGCTTGCAGCCTTCCCGTTGAGATCAGGAACACGACAAGGATGCCCACTCTCACCACTCTTGTTCAACATAGTATTAGAAGTTCTAGCAACGGCAATCAGACAACAAAGAGAAATAAAAGGTATCCCAATTGGCAAGGAAGAAGTCAAACTCTCTCTCTTCGCAGATGACATGATTCTTTATATGGAAAACCCCAAAGACTCCACCCCCAAACTACTAGAACTCATACAGCAATTCAGTAACGTGGCAGGATACAAAGTCAATGTACAGAAATCAGTGGCTTTCTTATACACTAACAATGAAAATACAGAAAGGGATATTAGAGAATCGATTCCATTTACTATAGCACCAAGAACCATAAGATACCTGGGCATAAACCTAACCAAAGAAGTAAAGGACCTGTACTCGAGGAACTACAGAACACTCATGAAAGAAATTGAAGAAGACACAAAAAGATGGAAGACTGTTCCATGCTCTTGGATTGGAAAAATAAACATTGTTAAAATGTCTATACTGCCTAGAGCAATCTATATTTTTAATGCCATTCCGATCAAAATTCCACCGATATTTTTCAAAGAGCTGGAGCAAATAATCCTAAAATTTGTATGGAGCCAGAAGAGACCCCGAATTGCTAAGGAAATGTTGAAAAACAAAAACAAAACTGGCGGCATCACGTTACCTGATTTCAAGCTTTACTACAAAGCTGTGATCACCAAGACAGTGTGGTACTGGCATAAAAACAGACACATAGACCAGTGGAACAGAGTGGAGAGCCCAGATATGGACCCTCAACTCTATGGTCAAATAATCTTCGACAAAACAGGAAAAAATATTCAATGGAAAAAAGACAGTCTCTTCAATAAATGGTGCTGGGAAAACTGGACAGCTATATGTAGAAGAGTGAAACTCGACCATTCTCTTACACCGTACACAAAGATAAACTCGAAATGGATAAAAGACCTCAACGTGAGACAGGAATCTATCAGAATCCTAGAGGAGAACATAGGCAGTAACCTCTTTGATATCAGCCACAGCAACTTCTTTCAAGATATGTCTCCAAAGGCCAAGGAAACAAAAGCAAAAATGAACTTTTGGGACTTCATCAAGATCAAAAGCTTCTGCACAGCAAAGGAAACAGTCAACAAAACAAAAAGGCAACCCACGGAATGGGAGAAGATATTTGCAAATGACAGTACAGACAAAAGGTTGATATCCAGGATCTATAAAGAACTTCTCAAACTCAACACACACAAAACAGATAATCATATCAAAAAATGGGCAGAAGATATGAACAGACACTTCTCCAATGAAGAATGTTCATTCAAATGGCTATCAGACACATGAAAAAATGTTCATCATCACTAGCCATCAGGGAGATTCAAATTAAAACAACATTGAGATACCACCTAACACCCGTTAGAATGGCCAAAATTAGCAAGACAGGAAACAACGTGTGTTGGAGAGGATGTGGAGAAAGGGGAACCCTCTTCCACTGTTGGTGGGAATGCAAGTTAGTGCAGCCACTTTGGAGAACAGTGTGGAGATTCCTGAAGAAATTAAAAATAGAGCTTCCCTATGACCCTGCAATTGCACTGCTGGGTATTTACCCCAAAGATACAGATGTAGTGAAAAGAAGGGCCATTTGTACCCCAATGTTTATTGCAGCAATGGCTACGGTCGCCAAACTGTGGAAAGAACCAAGATGCCCTTCAACGGATGAATGGATAAGGAAGATGTGGTCCATATACACAATGGAGTATTATGCCTCCATCAGAAAGGATGAATACCCAACTTTTGTAGCAACATGGACGGGACTGGAAGAAATTATGCTGAGCGAAATAAGTCAAGCAGAGAGAGTCAAGTATCATATGGTCTCACTTATTTGTGGAGCATAACAAAGAACATGGAGGACATGGGGAGATGGAGAGGAGAGGGAGTTGAGGGAAACTGGAAGGGGAGATGAACCATGAGAGACTATGGACTCTGAAAAACAACCAGAGGGTTATGAAGGGGCGGCAGGGGGGTGGGGGGGTTGGGAGGTTGAGGAACCAGGTGGTGGGTAATAGGGAGGGCACGTACTGCATGGAGCACTGGGTGTGATGCCAAAACAATGAACACTGTTATGCTGTAAATAAACAAATAAAAATAAAAGAAAAAAAAAATTGGAAGGGGAGGCGAACCATAAGAGACTATGGACTCTGAAAAACAACCTGAGGGTTTTGAAGGGTCAGGGGTGGGAGGTAGGAGGAACCAGGTGGTGGGTAATAGGGAGGGCACATATTGCATGGAGCACTGGGTGTTGTGCAAAAACAATGAATACTGTTACGCTGAAAAAAAAAATTAGAAGAAAAATAAATAAATAAATAAACTCAAGATAATATCTACATTTGTCAAATGAGCCTGAAACATTTTCTCCAAATCTAAGTGAGTGATAATGTCTTTGTTTCACAAAAAATTCCACTTGTAATAATGAGACTATTCAAATCTCTTCATGAGACTGCAAGAGTCAACTATCCAGCCAACATGTATTCATTTTGCATCTACTGCACACAAAATGTATGTGATGGAAAGACATAAATAGATGGCCCTGTTTCTTAACTATTTTGCAAGGGAAATACACTTTCATGAGTGTACGTATCATTAAATTCATTTATTTCAAAATCCAGACTATTTAAATTTATTTCAGGTTTTTAAAAAGCAAACAAAACATCTTGAGTTAAAGTATGTATGCATGAGGGCACCTGGGTGACTGAGTCAGTTAAGGGGTTGCCTTGGGCTCAGGTCATGATCTCAGAGTCCTAGGATTGAGCTCCAAGTGGGGCTCTTGGCTCAGCAAGGAGTCTGCTTCTCCCTCTGCCCCTCCCCCTGCTTCCCCTGCTTGTGCTCTCTCTCTCTCTCTCAAATAAATAAAATCTTTAAAGAAAATAAAGTATGTATGCATCACAACTAACCGAATAGTTGCTAAAATATTATGATCATTTTAAAGGGTTGTAGACTACATCTTATGTAATCAATCAGACAAACAAAATAGATATAAAGTACTTCCTACATGCCTCAAATTTCAAATACTGCTGAGGGGAGGGGCACTACAAAATGAATCTAAAACAGGAAAGCAAACAACCCTGTTAGGAAAATTAAATTTAAAAAGGTGTTTTACGGAAATGGTGGTGTCAGTCATTTCAAATACAGAGATTGAAAATCCTTTCAGAAAAAGGAGAAATCAGGGTATCCTGAAATTGTATAAGAGTGGCTTGACAGACAAAGTACGATGTCAAGTGAGCTTTAAAGAAGAGAAGGAAGTGGGATGGAGGGTTCCAGGGAGCATGAGTCAATTTAAAATTCAAAAATTGCCAAAGGGACAGCCAGAGGAATAGGTGGATATGTTCTCTGAAGAAGGTAGGGGAGGGGCTGAAGCTGAGCACATGGGTTGGTGAAATGGAAAACAACAGCAATCGCCAAGGTGGCCTCGCTACTGAGAGCCATGACTGTATGATGGAAGTGCATTTAATGTGTTTTATAAAGGGCAGAACTCAAATGGGCAGCCAGGGACCACACTTCACATTGTTGTGGTTTTAACTTACAAGTTTTTCCCAAAACACTTGGATTAAATGTCAATATCTCAACTTAAGGGGGTTTCACAGAACAAAAGCTGGCTTTCCCAATTGTTTTGAATACCTGGAAGATGTAAAAGCACTGGGCTACAATCTGTCGTGGCAACAATTGCCTAAAGCTGAATAGTTGCAGACAGCCATCTGTAAATGGGGATTCCCATCACTATTTTTAAGCTGGGCTGCTGCTGTTGGGTTTTCTCAGTATAGGGTTATAAGGCAAGTGATTTTTTTTTTAGTATATGTGCTGCCGAAGCGAGCACAAGGCAAGTGATTTTTTTGATGCAGTATTTATCAAATCAGGAAAATGAAAGACCAAGAGGTCCCTGGATTTCAAGGGATGTGAAACAAAGCTTAAGTCTCTGTGAACATAATGAATATTATTAGATGTATAATATGCAAAGGTCATCACTTGGCTTTTTACATGCACATGCATTGCGTGACCCCATAGGGGTATGGGTGTGTAACTCCTGTTGAAGCCTATTGACCTAAGAGATGCAAAATTAATGTGTTGTTTTATAAAGGCTAATCTGATTAGTAACATGATCAGAAACAGAAATGCAGTTGAGGAAACCAGCCAAGAGGTTGTTGCAATCATTCAGTCCTGGAATGATGAGGGTCTGCATTAGGGGAAAAGTAAAGAAAAGTGAAATGAAAAGGATCAACTTGGTATAAAATTAGTTATTAAACATAAAATTCAGAAAAAAAAGTCAAAATCACTCCAGCAAAAATACTATAGGGATTTGTTTTACATTAAGGATTAAGCTCCTGAACTACAATATTCTTTTCTGCCTTCACTCAAAATTCCCATATTGCTTAGTGTTCTGACCTGCCAAACTTGTTTGTAGAATTCAATGACAATGAAAAACTCGTGGGTCACATAAGGGACTTGGAGCAAGTTCTGCTCTGCTTCTCCTTGCCGATGTGACTTGGTATCATCAAATTCTAGGGAATGTGTTTTATATCTCAAAATGCCCTAGATGACCTCTATAATCTCTTTTAGTGGAAAGTTCTTATCTCTCCTGCACTGTCTCCTTCTTTGTAATAATGACTCCTACTCTTCCACAGGTGAACAAATGCAGTTTTTACATTATAAAGATATTAATTCTTATTTTATTTTTTTTAATTTTATGTATTTATTTGAGAGAGAGAGAGAGCATGAAAGTGGAGAAGTCAGAGGGAGAAGCAGATTCCCCACCAAGCAGGAAGTCCCAATGCTCTCCCGATGACCTGAGCCAAAGACAGTTGCCCAACTGACTGAGCCGAGCCACCCAGGGGCCCAAGATATTAATTCTTTTGAGAAAAATCTGAAATTCAGTTATTAGATGGTAAATATAATAGCTCTTTTGAGAAAAACTGAAATTTTATCAGAAGTTCAATATTCTTTTTTTACACTTTTAAATTATCATTAAGAGGTAAAACAACTTTCAGTGCCTACTGAAGCAGAACATACATATACACCAAGACTCAGCAATTCCACTCCCAGTCATCGCCCAAGATAAGTGTGCATATATGTTCACCAAAATACATGCAAAGGAATGATCATAGGAACACTTTCTGTAATAGCCCAGATTGCATACAAATTTCAAACATCCAGCAATAATTGAACGATGTGGCAAATTCATAAGACAGAATAGCACATGGCAATGAGAATAAAGGAACTGTAACAACACACAAGGACAGAGGTGAGTGTCGCCAGTTTAATGTCAAATGAAGGAAGTCAGACAAAAATGAATATGTATCAAACTGGTCTATTTATGTGACATTAAAAAACAGACAGAACTAATGCAGAATGTTAGAAGGCATGCTAGTGGTCACGCCTGAAGGACTGCTGGCCAGTGGAGGCAGAAAAGGGGCTGCTAGGCTCTGCTTCTTTGTTGGGGTGTTGGCAACATGGGTGGGCTCACTTGCTGCGCATTCACTGAGCTGTATTTCATTGTGTGCACCCATGTTAGACTTCTTACATCCATATGGCAAAAGCTTACTAAAACACAGAAGAAAATGTCAACCCCAAGTGCCTAGCTTCAAAGTTCAGAAGATTGGTAAATTTACTTCCTAAAATTGGGAACTTTGACAGAAAAAAAAAGTTTATTGAATACTAGCACTTAATATACTTATAGTCTTCACTATTTTTTTTAAATTGCTCAATATTTAAATCTCTGGAGGTCAATTGGCCAAATCTAAGTTGTGAAAAAAATCCTGCTATGATACACTTGAAATTATGTTTTAAAATATACATGAATTTTTTAAAAAATTAATGAATATTTAAAAATGTAGAAATCTTTTCATTTTGAATAAGCTCTTGGCCTTCCAAGAGGACCCAAGAAGATCAGCTGGACCTCTGACACCTCAGCTGCTTAAGTGGGACCCAGGACAAGAGAAAGTTGGGAGCAGGGGGAAATGGCCCTTAGTAAGGACAAGAGGGTAGGAAAGGCAAAATCATCCATAGTGTGAAGAGAGCACAGTGCACTCCACTCCTTTCATTTCCAGGTGAATAGTGACAACTTTGACTTTTGAGAAAAGTGGAGAGAGAAAGGGGAGGGCAGAGAGTCAGTTTTGATAACATAAAATTCTCTAATTCGACCAGCAGATGGATAAACTAAGAGTGTTCAAGCGAGCAACAATGAGTTACTGCCCTCGGTCCCCTGTGATGGAAGAATGGACGTAGGGAGGAGACAATAGCTTGTTAACAGCTCCCCAGAAGCCAGGAGAGTCTCCAGAGGGATGCCAAGGCCAGTCCTCTGCCTTTCAAGACAGCCAGGCTCAGGTTTCAGCTTCCCATCCCTGATGGAAAGTAGAGCTGGGGAAGCATCTTTGAGGAATGCTGGACTAAGAAAGCGGTGTTGGGGCCAGCCTGTCTGCTCTCTTAGCCCTGCTGGCTCCCTTCCTTGGAGGCCAGCCCCTGCTGAGTGTGTAACAGTAGGAGACCCCACTCTATATGCCTCCCTTATAGCTGATTGACTGTAATTGAGATTCAGGGATTCAAATCTATGTCAAGTTGTTTTGGGGACTGTTACTGATTGACTAGGAGAAAATGGACCAGAGGTGACCATTCCACTAAGGAAACCAGAGAACAAGGGTGAAGCTGTAAGAAAGGTAGAAAGAGAGCCCCAGCCCACTCAGACACAGAGAATGATCAGTACCATCACCTCCAGCTGCCGAAGTCCCCAGACCCACATTCCTCCAGTCTTCCCCAGCATGTCTCTCCTTCGATTATGTCAGTTTCAGTAGGTTTCTGATTTTTGAGACCCAACATTTCTTCAGATACATGGGTTTTGGGCTCCAATGGGGATTGAGCAGAAGGAGGAGGAGGTGAAGGAGAAATCAGACATCCCCACTCTGGTGAGCAGGGACCTCAGGAGATGCCAAAGCATCAATAAGGAGGAGAGGATTCCAGGGGGAGGGAATACATTAATTTGAATGCTTTCTCAAGAAAGCTTTATGATTTTAGCTTTATTTTTCTCCCTGATGGAGATTATTCTTTCAGGAATAGGTTGAAGTCCACTGGTGGGCTATTCTTTGTCTCTCCAGCCAAGGTCCCACCTCACCTATGACAAAAGATAGCACTTGAGCCAGGCAAAGAACAAGTACCCACTCCAACTACTGAGCCACTGTAGCAACACTCAAAGGGATATGTACTATGTATGTCTCCCAATACATTCTTTCATGTCCATTTCAATATGAAAGAGAAAAAAGGGAGGAAGTTGAAGCTTTGAAAACCCTCAGAGTGATGTGTTTTCTAGTGCACCTAGAGTACTGTAAGAATGGTAATCCACCGTGTCCTGATGAACACAGGCAGAGGAGAGCAACGAGCACAGAGGTGCTCGGTGAGGAGTTTGGGAACCTCTACCCTAATCCATGAGAGGAAGCCATTCATTGAACTGAGACCATCAGGGGTGGATATAGGTGGCCACCCAAAACAAGAATGTCCCTTAATAAGCTAAATGAAGATGTTTCTTGGTCATATGTGGCATCATCATCTGATATCTTTATAATGGTCTGTGAATGAAACTATGGCCCAAATGTAAATATTTTCACAAACATCCACTAAGACCACATTCCTCCATTTTCAGACTTCTCTTCCTAAGAGTTGAAATGGACTCCAGGATCTGAAACGGATTATTATTTATTAGAATCTGCAGAGGAAACTCAACTTTGAGATAATTACATTGGAGAAGTTACTCTGTCAAGACGGTAACAACTCAGAAAAACTGAGAGAATATTCATTGTAAAGAAAGACTTCACCTTGTAAAATGGTCTAAAAAGTAAGACTTTTCTAATTTAATAAACTATTTTTTTCATTTTTAAATTTAATTTTATTTTTTCAACGTTCCAAGATTGTTTATGTACCATACCCAATGCTCCCTGCAATGCGTGCCCTCTTTAATAGGATGTGAACTTTTTCAGTAAGATTCTCCCAATTTTTGCTAGCTTGAAAGCTTGAAAGCTAACTGTTAGCTAATTGAAATGGAAAGGAATCAATGATTTGTAAATACATTAACTTTAATTATGCATAATTTGGTAAATTAAGGCCATGGCTTAATGGTGTACATATTCAATTAAGTAAAAAGGTTTCATTATTGTTTTTGATTGATGAGGATGATAGAAATAATGACTAACCATTCCTGAGTACTGTAACTATGCTAGGCACACTTTAAATTTATTAGCTCATAAATGCTCAAACAAATCTTTTGAAGTAGCAACTATTATTATTCCCATTTGCAAATGAGAAATTGAATGTTTTAGTTCAGTATTTTTCAAAGATAATTGTACTAAAAGATTATTCTCTCTTTAACATTAGATTTATGGGTTCTAGGATCTTCATTTTGACAATACAGCACTGATATGGAGTATACTTCTTCTGAGTAACGTGTTTTAGTAGAACTTATTTCAATTAGGGCTCAAACGCATTAAATAGTATTGACTTCTTTTCCTTACAAGTTCTTTCTCATCAACAGAGTACACCCTCTTGGGACAAAGATGGGGTCAACCTTACTGTCCTCTTCTCACAGAAGATAGAACATAGTGTAAAATCATATGGCCATGTGGGGATTAGAAATTGGGATTCCAGAATCTTGTCTCAACACACAAAAAATACATGTAAGAGCACCATTTACACTTTCACTCTCTATGATGCACAGATTAAGTGCAGAATTTGAAGATTTCAGATGAAAAGTTCTCTCATTTCTTGTTCAAGGGTGCACACTTAATAAAGGTTCTTGATCTTATTCCCTCCACTCTATTTTAAGACTTCCTTCAAGAGTTAGTTTTTCTCTTGTCTGCACATTCAGTTTATCTTCTTGCATGAGTCCTTCCCAACCAGTTCCAACTCACTCTCATCTCCAATAAAATAAACTAAGCTAGACAAACAAAAGAATCAACTCCCTCAACCCTGCATTGCTACCTAGAAACTTTCCTATCATTTCCCTCAGCCCAGTGCCTAACACATTACAGCCTCTCAACGTTATTTGTCAAATAAATGGATGGGGTGAAGGCAAGCCTCATTTCATTTTTTTTTTAATTTTTATGTTTTTATTTTTTTAAATTTTTTTAATTAATTAATTTATTTTTCAGCATAACAGTATTCATTGTTTTTGCACAACACCCAGTGCTCCATGCAATATGTGCCCTCCCTATTACCCACCACCTGTTCCCCCAACCTCCCACCCCCAACCCTTAAAAACCCTCAGGTTGTTTTTCAGAGTCCATAGTCTCTCATGGTTCGCCTCCCCTTCCAATTTCCCTCAACTTCCTTCTCCTCTCCATCTCCCAATGTCCTCCATTTCATTTGTTATGCTCCACAAATAAGTGAAACCATATGATACTTGACTCTCTCTGACAAGCCTCGTTTCATAAGAGAAAACACTAATTGAGTTATCTTTAATTAGATGCACAGTCTTTGTCCTGACGGAGTTTCACATCAATTCTCAGACACCATGTCTTAGAAATATCTAGGTAGTCTTTACCAGTTAGAACATCTAAAAAGAAGACTTTATTTTTCTCTATTATATTTTTTCTAGAAAATCCTCTGAATATTTTCCTGTGATTTAACATTAAAAACTTTTCTCTCCACTTTACCCAGAAGTTGTCTCCTTCTCATCCTCCCCTCAAGCCTACACCCCAGGTTACCCATTATTGGAGAAGAAGAATAAAATGGGTACCTACATTGGCTTTGATCTCCTTACCCATGGTGTCTTTCTAACTAGCTTACTCAGAGCTAGTAAACTTGCTTAAGTGAGCTAAATGTCAGCAAAGAAATAATTGGTGAGACAACCCTAAAACAAAAAAAGCATGCCTTGAACTGAGGAGCCATAAACAGAAACTTGCTTTAGAACCAGCCCCCTCAACCCCCTCGTACCCATTTTAAGGCACAAGCAATGGCAGGGTTTTAAAGACAATGAGCCAGCCTCCTTCTTCCTGCCTTTGCAAATGTAGAAATCTGTGTCCCCAGCCCCCCAAAAATCTTAGCCTAAAGATCTTGCCCCAGTATTAGATTTTTCCTTAGGTATGTGAGATTATAAATTAAACATGCAGAAACAGCCATTCTTTTAGGATACCAGAACATACTAATTGACACCATTATGTCTGCCCTCTATACTAGATATTATTAAATACCCTATCCAAGTTATTCTTTCATTCAAGGTTGGCGCTTTTCTCTGCTATAAGTTTCTGTAAAGTGTCTATCCCTCTTATCATTCTTAGCTTTGGATTATTAGCTATTCAGATTATTTGAGGTATTTTTATATTTTCTCTCTTTACTTACATAATGATCCCTTAAAGGGCTTGAGAAAACCCTCTTTCTTTACATTCCTCTTTGATTTAACTAAATGTCTTGATCAGACTAGGTGTTCAAAATATAATTTGATTGGTTAATAATGGACAACTGGAGTAATCCCCTAAAAGGTTAATATTAAGATTCCTAGGCAGAAGAGGCCTGAAAGGAATTTCAGAAATTCTCTTATCTCCTTTTTCTCCCCTCTCCTCTCTTTTCTCCCTACACATCCATTCCCCAGCCCACCCACCCCCCCAACTTTCTTGTGACTTTATATAAATCTTTCCAACTTTTTTTTCTAGAAGATTCTCTGGATATCTTCCCAGAAGTTGACATGAGAGTCTAGTCTTAAATATTATAAATATAAAATGCTCATACTGTGAGTTCAGTCCCAGGACCTAAAAACTGTTGTTCTCACAAATGTCTAGCATTATCTTTTCTTCTGTGGATAAGGCCATAGATTCCAGTTCTATCCTCAGTGGAAATGACAATTATGTTATATTGCAATTAGCTCTCCATTCCTCAAAGACAGGTGTCTTTCCAAAGCTTTTTTTTTTCTCCTTCCTTGGAAATATCTGTTGTTATAAATTCAAAACTGTAATACATAGGAGAAAAATATAATATATATTATATACATATACATTTATATAATAAATATATAATACAAAGGGTATTTGAAAAACTATTTCAGGAGCTAAAATTGTTTGAAACTAAGCTAAAATGATTTAATAGGTTTTCTTATTTCTTTGTACAACTACCATTTTAAAGTACCCATCACTAATTAAAGAAATATTTGTCAAAACATATCAATTTGTTGAAATATATCAGATTTATTTACAGTAAAAAGAGAACTTGCAATTCATTTATTACCAAGGAATAAAAAATATCAATAGGTTTGAATCACTCCAATTACTGTTGTTAGATTATTGACCAAAGTTTCTGATAATGCAACCAGTAAAAGCTTCTACACTATTCTTGGGAGCATGCATTTTATACTAAATGTACAATTACCTTACATACTACCACTTACTCAAAATTCTCATATGCATAACACTTTGTTGGTCTGAGAAAGAAAATTAAAACATAAGATCTTTATTTTAAATGTATATATTTACAGAAAGCCTCAAAGCATTATTTAAACTAAGGAGATACTTGAAGGGTAATTCATTCAGCTTCAATCCATAAGGGAAATTCTATATTGCTCTCAGAAGGAAGATATATCTGCCACTCCAACACAACTCCCTACTCACTTCAAGCATATCCAATAATATACCCCAATTATAAAATAACAGTGCATGACTATATTGTGATTTCTTTTCAGTAAAGATAAACTCTTAAACATGTTGAAAAAATATATAAAATAATAAAATAAAATAATTATATTAATCCCTTCTTTGAGGAGCCTTCCCACCTCCTAAGACAGGTGAGAATAACTAGCCAACAGTCAGAAAGGACATGAGTACCCCTGCCTAGTTGGTCTGGGATCAGAGAGATACCCAAAGGAGAGTGTAAGATTAGACTCCCTTCTTGGGCTTCACAATCCCTTTTCTTTTTCTTGTCTGTGAGGTTGTCAAAAGGAGTCAGCAAAGAACTAAAAACTGATATTATTGGCTATAATGGGATAAATAGCAAAACTCCAATTGTGACTTTACTCTCCTGTCCTTTGAAAACTCAACTATCTGGCAAATGCACCTGTCCTGGGCTTCCTTTCACCAGATTGCTTACATGATGGTGGTGCAGAAAGTCATGGTATCTTTAGATTATGCTTTTTGTTACCAAAGTTAACATTATAAGCAATTAAAGGGAAAAAAGTTAACATTACATACGGGCTATTGCCATCTCCATAAACATACACAATAGTTTCCCAAGATAGAAGAAATATTTTTAGATAAATCTAACTTATTTTGAAAAAAAAGAAAGAAATGTTCCATTCTAAATAGCATCCACCAATCTAGTATTTTCCTACTTTCTCTTCTAGAATTCATTTGAACTCATCTGGTAGCTCCCTTTCAGAGAAAATCTTAATACATAGCACATATCAGTATATTTGAGCACTGTGGGGACAGTATTCTTCTTTCCATTCAGTTGTTATAGTTTTTGACTTTCCCCTAATACTCAATAATTGAAACTTAGAAATTGATTTCAGAGAAAAAAAATTCTATCTAGGAAGAAAATTTTCCAAAGCATCTCAAAGGCTGAATTTGTGGACACCTGGGTGGCTCAATGGATTAAGCGTTGAGTATGCCTGATTATGCCTTCGACTCAGGTCATGATCCCAGAGCCCTAGGATCCAGTTCTGTATCAGGTACCGTGCTCAGCATGAAGTCTGCTTCTCTCTCTGCCCCTCACTCTGCTTTCACGCTCTCTCTCTCTCTCTTTCTCTCCTTCACTCACTTGCCCTCTCTCTTAAACAAGCAAACAAATAAATAAAATCTTTAAGGAAAAAAAGGTTGAATTTCTGCATTTCAAGTCTCTGTAGCTATTGCAGACATGTTCTCATGTTCTAGGCAATCCATAACTGAAAGGGCTCCAACAATATTAACTTTGCTGCATCTCCCAGAATGTCAAAATATCTCTTATAAATCTTCATCTCCATTATTTGTGATTAAATATTCAGACAAAATTAAGTGCAACAAAATTCTCCCTATCCATCTCTTCTTTTTAATTGATGACAGTTACTGAGGGGAGAAAACTATATCCATTATGTATCAAAATACCTAATTCAAGACTTTGACAACTTTGACTAGTAAATACATTCTGAGTTTTCCTGTGCCCTGGAGTGTTAACTTATTAATCAGTAATCTTCAGTCTCAGCCACTCTAAGAATGTGTCACTCTCATGTTGATTCACAGACACCAGATACCCCAGCAGGCAGGTCCTGCCCACAGAGCACCTTTTCACCCCATTCTGCTACACCAACCACTGAGCTAAATCTTGCTGATGACACACTTATTGCCAGCAGAACTGAATTTGTGGCATTCAATGGAAACTGCATGCATGTGTCTTAGGCAGACTCCCATGTCCTCTGCACTGAATCTTGTTTATCCATGCTTCCGCACAGGACACGTGCATGCCCGTCGTTATCTGGTCTCTGCACAGAAGTGCCAACCAGAGCATATTATAAAATTACTTTCACCCCTGTACTTATCCTTCATGGATTTCTAATATTTACCTCTCACCTCTTTCATCACCAACTTTTCCATAAATTTGTGTGGTTTTCCAGCAACCATTCTCATTTTTAAAAAATATTTTATTTATTTATTTGACAGAGAGAGAGAGCACAAGTATGCAGGCGGGGGAGGGGGAGGAAGCAGGCTCCCCACTGAGCAGAGAGGCAAATGCAGGGCTCCATCCTAGGACCCTGAAATCATAACCTAAGCCACCCAGGTTCCCCAACCATTCCCATTTTTATGACTATATACTTGGAGAAAGGGAAGGAGCAAGGCAGACAAAGCCCTTTTCACTTAGGCAATGACACACTTCTCCCTGTCCTCCCAAATGAGTCCAAACCTTTTTCATCTTTCAAGGACCAAGCTGGTCACTTACATCACTTCCCACCCACAGGATTAACCCCACCCCAGGCAGGACCTAACCGAACTGATTATCATACACTTCCAGCCACACTCAACAATCATCAATGGCTCCCCATAAAGTTATACAGGGATCCGGGTGCTGCTGGGGCACTCAGTGAGGGTAACTGGATGCCTGTCTTTTTCCTAGACCTTGGCCTCTTCCCTGTTCCTCTTACTGTAATTTTATTCAGATACCATTCCTGGATGCAGCACTCCCACCTTGCACCTGAGTGTTCACACTCAAGGGCTCCTCAGGAAGCAGGTAGGCTCTCCTTTTCTAGCAGCCACACCTCCTTGAAGTGAATAGTCTGCCGCCTCAATTTCTGACAAGTGGTTCTAGTGCAGAGGTTGATAATACGTCCCTAGAGTCAGGTACACCTGAATTTGAAGTTTTGCTGTGCCTGTTAATTATGCCATCTTGAATAAGCCCATTTAACTTCTCTTCAACCTCTTTATAAAACAGGCAAATCACAGTGCTGATATTGTAGGGGTTAAGAGGGTCCTTTGTGCAAACCAAGGGGCCTGTGTATTGGCTCAATACACAGAAGCCATTGTTATCAGTCCCTGCTATCATGTTCTGCCCACCTGTATGGATGTCCTTTTGCTTGGACAGGCCTCAGGCTCAAGTGATGATATGGTAGTGCCATACCCCTCAGGCCCTGTGCTTGTCCTACCCAAAAAAACTGCTCAGCCAGGACAGAAAAGCAATCATTTTATCCCCAGAATGATTTTCATGAATGCATGCACAAAGCCAAGCGTTAATAGCACTTGTCCTGCATATCAGGAAGATGTTGGGAAATCTTTATAAATATGCTTTTGAAAAGTATACAAATCATGCAGTATGACTTATTTAACTCAACTAAATTCAGAGAAAGCTAAAGTGAGACATTTGATGTAGCTGAAGTGGTCCAAGCTTCAAGGGAAGAGGACTCTTTATCTAGGAAGACAAAAGGATATGGATCTTAAAAGGTAAGATGAAACAGAAATGGTTTCCCATTACACATGTAATGAGAAGATGTGTGCTCCACTTTGTAACAAAGTAATTACACAAATGTTTCTACTTTGTTCAAAGAAAGTAGAGAATGCCTCTCAGAATGTGCTTATAAGGATCTCAGAAAAATGATCTGAAGTAGAGAAAATTAAAACCTTCCAGTTTTTTTGTTTGCTTATTTTTTTGAGGACCTCTCAGGCAGGACTTCTCAAGTTTAATACGCACACAAACTACCTGGGGATCTTGTTAATAAACAAATTCTGATTCTAATCCATTAAATTGAAGGTGTGGTCCAAAGGTCTGCATTTCTAACTAGCAAGTGGGTACCAAACTTGGGTCCCGAGGCCCTGAGTCTCAGTGGCAGTGCAAAGTCAACTGCAGATCCACTCTGGCAGGGATTAACTCCAACTTCCCTTTGCCAGGGAACACACACGCACGGCACAAATTTTATGAACTCTCTCACAGATGATTCAGGGTCTGGTCATCTGGTTATCCATACTGTGGAACTGGAGTCTAGAAACACGGTCCAGGGCAAAGCCAGAGCAGTGCGCATAGACATAGTCAAGAGGTTCCTGAGTGACCATTAGAGAAAATGTGGGGGACCCCCGGTCTAGGCTGTCCACTCCCATTCCTGCCACTGAAGGTAATTCAGCGTGAGGAGGGGGCGTCTCCTTCACCCTGATTACCCGTTCAGCTGAGTAGTGTCACTCAGTTCAATGTGGGAAAGATCGCAGTACATCTCTTCTACACTACCTCCAATGCCTTGACCGCAACCATTATCTCCTATGCCACTGATCGCAACTGCCTGACTTTCCAGATGACTTCTTCAAATTCCATCCAGGTAAAAGTCCCTCAAGGTCACAAGGTGTGGCAGTCCTGAACCATTTCACTTTTCCTCTCTTGTTCCTCTCTGCCCCCTCCCTGCCCCCTCCCTGTCCTGTCCTCTCTTGACAGAGCCTTCTCAACCATATTCAAACGGGTTTCAGACTGACTCTCCTATTTTAAATGTAACATCAACAAGACAAAAAAAATGAGGAAAGAACAGAAAAGAAAAACAGAAAGGGAAAAAAGTTTCTCCATTCCAGGACCCATATTCCTGTGCAGCTCCTCTTTCCAGGCCTCAAGGGCAATCTTGTTTCCAGTTGCTCACACTCTCCTCTGCCCTCCCCTCCTATACCCCGCTGATTCAGTCCTGCATCCACAGAAACCCGCCAAGCTTCAGGAGAACTGCCCTCACTCAGTCACCAGTGATCAATCACCTCATTGCTAAATCCAAGGAACATTTTGTAGGAAAGTAACAAGTAAAGATCCACATAATTGAGGTCAAACTATGGTAGTTAGTGAAGACTGAAATCTTTTAATGGGGGGGGGGCGGGGAGTCACTTCAAAAGAAGGTACTGCTCTGAGAACACAGAAGTTTTGCCTCCTGGCACCAGACTTACAATGGTGTTTGAGATAATACAAGATTTCTTTTATTGGAATTTGTCCAGAGGGGAGAAGTCCCTGGAGGGCATCACTTCTTTATCTTGGAAAATTCTTTTCCTGACTTAGAATATAGGCTCTCAGAATATAATGTGGGTAACCAGCCTTGTAACAGCAAAGAAAAAATTTTTTTCTGAGTTTTCTCTCCACTTTCAAAACTCAGTAGATATTCATCCCTTCTCAGGATTTTGTGGAAAAAGCCTTTTTCTTTTCTTTTCTTTTTTCTTTTCTTTCTTTTTTCTTTTTTGGCCATGAAGTCAATATTTCCCTATTTTACTCTTTAAAAATCTCCCGAGTTCAGCTGGAATACAAGAGTGTTTGTAGAAGCCTCCAGTTCATTTGGTGGTGTTGCTGATGAAGTCTTCAGGATCTATCACTATAGATGAGATGATGTTTGAAACAAACGTTTTCCAAATTCCAGTTTTCAATCCCCTCTTGCACCCAAGAACCCATGTTTCGGGATCCTGAATAAGGTGCTGCTGCATGAGTAACATTTGGCACCTTTTGCACTTTGGTTACCTGTGCCCTTCATTTTTTGGAGAGATTTTTTTTTCCCGTCAGATCTCTCCCAAAAGAGAGAAATGGGGAATCTCCTTGTGGTGCAGGTCAAACATAAAGTGTGGACATGTCAGGAATTGTTGTATGTTCAGTTTGATTGTGAGCTAGAGAAAACCTCCAGGGCCACATCACTAGCTTTTTTCTTTTTCTTTTCTTTCTTTCTTTCTTTTTTTTTTTTCTTCAATTTAATAAGTTTTAAATGAGCCGGAAGTATATACAGTCATCCAAGATGAGCTCAACCATGATCATTCTTACTTGGTCACCATGAGCATGATGCTTTCTTAAAATGAAGTTACTTAATGCTGTCTGCGCATGCTTCCCTCTAAGACAGAGTTGACTCCATCTTTCAGAGAAGTGTGAATGATGGTCTTGGCTGGAGCAAAGTCACAGATGCCTCAGCAGTCTGGGTGTGCCTTCAGTTACCACTCCCTGAGGCCCTTCTGGCTTCCACAGGCCAGGGCCTGGCACCCAGGGAAGGGCCAGGGGAACACCTTTCTAGCTGCCTTGTTACAGAATGGTTTCAAAGTAGAAAAATCCCAAGTTTGTCAACCAGTTTCTTGCATTCCTCTGTGTTCCCACAGCACCGCCTACAACATACTGATTGTAGGACTTCTCTTGCGGCAAGGTTTAGACTGGTTTGTTAATCAGTTTATCCAACTGGATGAAATTTTCCTGCAGCTGAAAACCATGTCATGTTATCTCTGAATTCTCTCTCTCTCCCTTTTTTAAATTTTTTTTATTTTTTTAATTTTTTTGATTTAATTTATTTATTTGACAGACAGAGATCACAAGTAGGCAGAGAGGCAGGCAGAGAGGCAGGCAGAGAGAGGCCTCTCCCTTTTTTTAAAAAACAGGATTCCTGTTAAGATTTTTTTGAAAATAGCAAGTTATCACTTGGGTTTATACTTGTTAAGGAAAAAAATAAATTGCATAAATTAAAGTATGCCTGAATTCTATAATTGCAGTTAATTTGGCGAAGCACTTGATTGATATATGTTATTTGACAAAATGAACAAGAAAATGTCTACAAAAATAACATTTTGTGAGATTTCAATGGGGAGAACCAAACGTCAATGAAGCTTTAATTTACAGTGTTTTTCAGCAGCGAGGTAGCTAGAACTAAAAATCGAATGGAAACTTATCATAGAATTTCTCTTGGTTTTGATTGGTAGGTTAATTTATGCACCTATTTCTGCCTCCATCTTCCACCTCCACTCTCAGATTAGGAAAACACCATTTTACTTTTGAAATGCGTCTGCTGAAACTCTGCCAGACAGTTTAAGTGGAGAAAGATTTATTACAAGGTATTAGATCACTGCAAGCATTACTGGGGCGATGAAGGGAACCAAGCCTGGATGTTCTGTGGCCGGGAGCAATGCAGCTGGAGAGTGCCTTACCACATCCTGAGACCTTTCTTCCAGCAGCTCCTAGTGGCTACCACCTGCTGCTCAACATCAAGGGCTGAAAGAACAGGACACTCCTATCTCTATCACAGTTTCCCCAGAAGGTCAATACACTTCCCAGCACACAGCCTGCACCTTGAGTTGCTCACTTCATCATTCCAAATTACCATGAATGCAAGTTTTTGCCAGAACCTGGGTTTTCTAGTCTCATGAAAGAGCCGATAAATTTGTCTTCCTCCTTCCTTTTCTCCCTCCCTCTTTCTTTCCTTCCTTCTCTAACACTTTTTTTTTTTTAAAGCTTTCCAGTTTCCATCACATAAGACACAGTAAGAAGGGAGCTGGAGAGGGTGCTTGGTGATCCAATCTATGATATCTGCTGTCTGAAGAAAAGGATAAAAAGACCCTCAACCTCAAGTTCTGCTTCATGGATGTGCAACCTGTTCCAAATACAAAGCCCTGTACTTGCTTTCAAGAGACACAGGGCAGATTTTATATATTGACCAAATGCATACAGAGCTTGCAAATAAAGATGAATTTCTCTCATTGTAAGTGGAGTTCATTTTTTTGTGTGCTAAAGCACTTCTTTTCTGTGAATGATCTACACATGTTCTTTTTCTAGTTTTAAGTGGTGAATGGCCTATTTCTTCTTATTGATTGATGAGAATTTTTATATTAGGAGAAACACCCCTCTGTCAGTAATATGTAATATGTGGTGCAAAGATATTTGTCCAGTGTGTCATATGTATTTTGACAGGTTTGGCCTCTGTGTGTGTGTGTGTGTGTGTGTGTGTGTGTGTGTGTGTGTGTAGAGGGATATTTTACCACATTATTGGGTATACCAATATACTTGTAAAGAAATGAAAATCAGCAAGTTACTATTGGTAGGCAAATAGTAGATCTTATAGTTTTCACACACAGTCCGTAGCCATCTGAAAAACACCTGTAAAATTGGATTTCTTTATTGGATGACATCAAGTGTGTTTATTTCTCCCATCAACAATATTTTTTAAGAAAATGGCTTTATGCTAAGACTTATAATTGATGAGTGAAAAGAATCTTCACGGGATTAGCAGAGAGGCTAGGTGTTGCCATGAATGGCTGTCTAATGTTGGGTAGGACCTTAGTAAGCACTTCTAATAAATTCTTGACTGTAATATTTCAAGCACGGACAGATTAATTATTATTGAAAAAAATGATGGTGACCTTGTATTATGTTTAGAAACTTCAGTGTAGCTTTCCAGTTAAAATTAAGGATAATGAAAATAGGTTGGATAGCATCTACGTCTCTGAGAAGAAAACAGTAAAATCACAGTTAAATTTCTATGTTAAGCAGATGTTGAAAACTCTTCTAAAGAGTTTCAACACGGGGTGCCTGGGTGGCTCAGTGGGTTAAAGCCTCTGCCTTTCGCTCAGGTCATGATCCCAGGGTCCTGGGATCGGCCCCGCGTCGGGGGCTCTCTGCTTGGCAGGGAGCCTGCTTCCTCCTCTCTCTCTCTCTGCCTGCCTCTCTCCCTACTTATGATCTCTATCTGTCAAATAAATAAAATCTTAAAAAAAAAAAAAAAAAGAGTTTCAACACTGTGGCATCTGGGTGGTTCAGTATTAAGCATCTGAGCCCCCCGAAGGGCTCAGGTCATGATCCCAGGATCCTGGGACTGAGCCCTGCATTGGGCTCCCTGCACGGTGTGGGAGCTTCTCCCTCTCCCACTCCTCCTGCTTGTGTTCCCTCTCTCACTATCTCTCTCTGTTTCAAATAATATAAATAAAATCTTAAAAAAAAAAAAAGGGTTCCAACACTTAGTCTGATGTGATAGAAGAAATTTTCTTACAAATACACTTAGCCTGGGTGGCTTAGTTGGCTAAGCATCTGCCTTGCACTCAGGTCATGATCTCAGGGTCCTGGGATCCAGACCCTCCCCACATTGGACTCAGCAGGGGGTCTGCTTCTCCCTCTCTCTGCCCCTCCATGTCTCTATCTTGTTCATTCTCCCTTTCAAATAAAGAAATAAAGTCTTTAAAAATACATTTAGCTCTAAAAGTTTGTGAGAATGCTTTGAAAAAGACAAAAGCTAAACCAAACGGAATAATCAGACACCATATTGTGGAACTACTACACTGTCAATGTCATTAACAGCAGTGGGATTTAAGTCAAATAGCTTCCTTGGGGTTCAGAACCAAACTGTAAAGCAAGTCTGGAAGAGGGCTGCTTGGTTATACTTTAGCCCTGCTTTGGGAAGGATACAGTATGCTCTGCAGGAACAAGAGGCTGGAGAAAGGAAGGCAGATGTAACTTGTGCTCACTTCACAAGAAATGCTAAGGAGGCAGGACGGTGATGGGACAGGCAGTGAAAGCAAGTACATAACCAAGGTGCACTGGAAAAGTGATCACATTTAGAGAAAGCCTTGTGGTCAGTGTGGGAAAGTAGACCCAGCCTTGCAAACTGGGCAGGAGTAAGTGAGAAGAAGCATTTGGGAACCATGTCCAAGTTGGGTGATATTACTGGGGAGGGAGAGGAGGAGGAGGATG
This sequence comes from Meles meles, assembly GCF_922984935.1. Taxonomy (NCBI): domain Eukaryota; kingdom Metazoa; phylum Chordata; class Mammalia; order Carnivora; family Mustelidae; genus Meles; species Meles meles. Next base: position 97,085,508 of record NC_060066.1, read on the forward strand.
GAGCACAAATAAAACACATGAATTCATCTGGTTTTCTAGACAGTGGCAAAAACAAATAGACTCCAAAGGTTTGGTATAAATAAATGGACTTTACAGTGACAGGCAAGCCAGCAAAAATGATGCGATACTATGATTACCCTTGCCATTTGTTTTTGTTCAATCAGAATTTAAGTGTAAAATGTAATTTTTTAAATTTTTAAAATGTAAAATTAATGTAAAATGTAAAATGTAAATTTTTTAAAATGTAAAATTACATTTTAAGTGTAAAATGTAAGCTAGGGTCTAAGGAAATAGTGCAAGTTGTATCTCTTGCTCACTCCCATTCCACAAGACAAATTAAGAATGGGACCACCTGGGGTCCTAAACCGTGGCTGTCACTAGAAGACCCCAGGAGATCTCCCCTGTGAGATACACACTGCAGGAACCTATTATGCAAAGACAAGTTTCTGAGGCTGTTTTCTGGAAAGGGGCAGCATAATCAGCATGACCCAAGTTTCAGTTTTTTTAAGAGCCAGACTCATCTTGAGTCGGAGATGGAGGACACAAGGTTTTCTCAATGGGCAGCATTCCTCAGATGTTCTCAATGAGAACCCACAGGCAAACTTAACCATGCAGTGTCTTTACAGCCCAGAAGCAATCAGGTCCTGTTGCCTGGACTTGGGTCAAAGTCAGTCCTGACTTTGCAGAAATCCTGTCCTTCCATCCAGTGGCCTGATGTTAACTGTAAAAGTCACTAGGGAGGGCACCAGGCATGCTAAAAGGGGCTGTTTGGGCACTGTATACTTTTTAAATTTATGGATTAAATTCACAAGTAAAACAGAACAAACAGAGATAAGGAGTATACTTGTCTTTCATTGGAATAAAAATAAAATCCTCTAAGAACTTGCTGATTTTCATTTTATTCACCAAATCAACAAATATACATTAAACGACAATGTGCCAGGCACCATACTATACACTGGGGACACTGCAGAGAACAAATCAGTTTCTGCTCTCACAAAGTGCACATTCCAGAAAGGGCCAGAACTTATAAATGAAACTAACTAGTGTGAGGATGATAAAATCAAGCATCAATCTTGTAATAACTATTTTCCAAAATAAGCAAGTGGGGGAAGACCATGGAAAAGACATGACAACAAACTGACTGGTGAGCTGGACCCAGGTGAGACCCCTTATCCCTGCCCCTTTCCCTGTAATGTGGGTTCCACCTGCCTTTCTGGCTCCCAGAGCCTGTTCCAAGGACATAGCCTGGAAATAATGATGTAGTGTTGAGAATGCCTTCATAGCATACTTAACTGAACCTGGTTAAGGCCTCTATATAAACTTTTAAGATCTGGCAACTGGTGCAAGGATCCACTTATCTTGCAGCAGCCCCAAGACAAACCTCTTACATTCAAGCTCGCTCTGCTCACTAAAACTGCCACCTACCTATCTGACGTGTTCTGCCTCTTTTTTCCCATCTCTCCCTGCTCCTCATGTTCCAGGGACCAATTCCTAATTTCATCTGGGAAACTCCAGAGGGTTGCAAACCAACAGCCAGAGAGATCATTGAAGCACAAGCCAGTATATAAATATTGGGCCCAAGTGAGTTTTACAAACACCTGATCCACAACCTGTCCCTCCTCGCCTCTGCCATTCTTCCAGTTCATCTTGCTCTCACTTCCCTAGGAGGCCCCCATGTGACCACAGGAAAAGCCTCAGAGGACTGCAGGTTTAATTATTTCTTATACAGAGGAAAAGAGAGACAGCACTTTGCTGCAAGTCACAGCATTTACACTAGAATTCCTGTGAAACTCACTTCTTTTTCTATTGTTTTCGTATTGACTCCTTATTCTTCATTTGGTAGATTTCAGGGCTTTCATGTCTATATCAGATTAAAACTTTGTCCTTCCTTTCAAGCACAGGAAAAAGTGATTTTTCAGCATTTCTCTGTTAATTACAAAACAAACAAACAAATAAATAATAAATAAGTGCCGATGCACCAATTATCCCATTCTAATCAACAGGCTTACATTTATACTCCAGACAGAGAAGCAAACATCTTAATTCTTTTCAAAGCTTAGAGATCTCAACAGACAGAATGACTGATGCTGTTTAACGAGCTTAATAAAGTTTGTGTCCTTTTCAGCCAGATAGTCTTCCTAAAATTGTCTTTACATATCGTGTAAGATTTTCAATTTCACAAAATTTGCATATAATTTTAAAACTCAAAAAGGTGGAGAGATGGAGATAAATTTAAGAACCTGTATTGAAACGAATATTTAGGCATAATGCATAGACATTTGACACTGACCCCAGGTTGTGTCATAGTACAGAGGGAAAAAGAAAATTATCTGATTATATAATTTAGGCTAACAAGGATAAACATGTTGATCTTATTTGTGTCTTTAGTTGAATAGGAGAGAACAAAAATTTCAATTCATTACCTGGTTTAAAGAATTACAAAAATAAAAAAAAAGTAGGTAAAATTATAAAAGAATTACAAAAATAATTCCACTCAATCTTAGCCAATACTGTCACTACTCAAATAAAGATCCTGACAAGGACTTTTAAAAGGTAGAGAGAACAATTTACCACCATTTATTTGTGTACAATTTCCATTCAAGTCCAGTGAGGGCAAAAGGCCAACTGAGCAAGGGTAAGTGAATCAGCTGCTGTGACCCCAGGGTAATTTTTTTAAAGTCTTTAGCAGAGCTCCCAAATATCTCAGACGGGGTGGCTGTGTGTGTGTCACATGTGCTCTGCATCTTTTCCCTGAAAAACAGAAAGCATTTACCTCATAGTGACAGTTTTCAAGAAATAATTACTGAACAAGTTTTTAAATTCACGAAAATCACTAATCCTAAGGGTACATTAAAAACAAAAACAAAACAACAACAACAACAACAACAACAACAACAACAACAACAAAACTAGTGTTGTTCCAACAGTTTTTCTTTCATCCCTGTGAAACAGAGAGTTGGTACCAGAACCCAATATCTCAATGTCTAGTCAGAATAATTTTATAAAAACTACTTAAGTGCATCATTGGATTAATTGTAGTATTTTACTATAACTTAAATTTTTATTATATTACCTATTTCTCATTTGAGAATTATTATGTGGTATATACTATTAAGCAGAGATCTTAATCAGTAAACCACTCCAGCATTCTGGTTCATCTATAACCTGGACAAGTGCATGGTATCTTAACTCTTTCCAGAATGACATTTGTGTCCTGGCTCACTCACTTTGTACCCTCAAATGAGAGGCATTTGACACATGGTAGGTACTCAAAAGTTGTTAAGTGTGGGAATGTAAAATGATACAACCACTTAGAAAATGGTTTGGCAGTTTCTTATAAAACGAAAAATACTCTTCCCATGACACCCAGCAATTATGCTCCTTGGTATTTACCCAAAGGAGGTGAAAGCCCATCTACACAAAAACCTGCACACAAATGTCTCTAGCAGCTTTATTCATAATTTTCAAAACTCGGAAGCAACCAAGATGTCCTTTAGTAGGTGAATAAATAATTGTGGTACATCCACACACTCCAGTATTACTCAGTGCTGGAAAGAAAGAAGCCATCGAGTCACAGAAACATAGGGAAGAATCCTAAATGTATGTTGTAAGTGAAAGAAGCCAGTCTGAAAAGGGAATGTACTACATGATTCCAAAGACAGGACAGGACATTCCGAAAAAGGCAGAACCACGGATGGAGTAAAAAGATCAGTGGTTGCCAGGGGTTGGGTGTAGGGAGGGATGAACAGGTGGAGCACAGTGGGTTTTAGGACAGTGAAATGATTCTGTATCATACTGTAATGGTAGACAGATGCCAGTATACATTTGTCAAAACCTATAGAATTTACTAGATAAAAGGTAAACTCTAATGTAAAGTATAGACCTTAGCTAATGACAATATATTGTATTGTATACAAATTGTATCAAATGTACCATATAAATATATGACGTCAGTGTCAAGAAAAATGGAGGTTGGAGAAATACCGAAGAACTCTGTACTTCTCATTCAATGTTTTTTATAAACCCAAAACTGCTTGGGAAAAAAAAAAAAGTCTACTAACTAAAAAGTAAAAGTTAAAAACTTGATTAGATGTGTTAAGTGAAGATATACTGAAATAAAAGGAGTCGGTTGGGTCTCACAAGTACCTTCCTTCGAGGAATCTTCACTGAGCTAAGTACCAAAGGTAGAGTGTTCACCGTACCCTAACGAACAGTGATTGACCCAGTCCATTCAGGGGATGCTCCCTCACTTACAGAGGCTTTCTTTGGGTTGGAATTCCCCTACCTACAAAGAGAGCAGAAGTTCATTTCCTACACTAAGCAAGGTAAAACCTGCTAAAAGCTAAAATAGTGTCTAGAGCCAAGGGAGCTGAGGAAAAGGAGAGGGGAATTTAGAATCAAACTCCTTTTCGGCTCAATAAGAAAGCTATGAATGAATAGCGGTGGGTCACCTTTGGCTCAGGAGGTTAACCAGCAGCTCCTTTACTGGGAATCCCTAATTAACTTCTGTGGGGAAATTTCCCAGCTAACTGGTGTTGATTGTAAATACAAACCCTCCTTCCAACATGTACAGATGTTAATGTGCTATTTTAAAAGTTCAGGGTACTTATTACTGAGTTGTCAAAGGCCCATTAATTATCCACTATACTGTATTTAGCTTTTCTCTGGTAAATCTTTTTTAATTGCCCAGTCTGCATTTACGGAGCATCTTTATTTAACATGCTCCCAACTCAGTTTATGTTTATGCCTTTTCCAATAGCTCATTAAATGGAGTTCTTACCAGTACTATCAGAATCTTCAGTGAGAACTGTCCAAGCCCACTTAAGTGCTTTCATTGCGTTCCCTCATTATAGAATAGTTTCAAGTTCCAAATATGTTTCAAGTCTACCCTCATTCATATCTTTTCCCTGCCTCTGAAGAGTGCATGATATCTCCTTCTCCAGTATTTCCAATATTTATGCTATTTTATAAAAGGTAACCATTTGGTAACCATTTGAAAATACATCCCTGACTGTGTTCCTGAGCTTCCACTCCCCAGTAGAATTAAGTCCAGATTCCTCAGGAAAGCAAGGAGGCCCTGGTTAGTTTGGCCAGAAACTGGAAACTCATCTGTTGATAATCTTTCCCTCACACTTCCCATTTCGGCGCTTTACAGAACACACCATGAAATATCTTTGTCCCTTCTTTTCATTCTTCTTGGAACTCTCTTAGGTCTTACTCAAATAATTTTATGTGGGCATTCTTACTCAGTTTTTATGAAGGCTTTTTACTCCCGACCATCTGAGCTTTATTAAATTATTTCTGCTCTTCCCAGCAGGTCCTAACCTACATAATTACATGATCAGATGTAAACATAGAAAAACCCTAACCAAGATAGAGATATATATGTTTCTTAGAACACATTACTTGGGATAAAAAATCCAGTAAATCAGAATCTAATTAATGTCAGGAACATCAAAAAATATTTGGAAATTGTCAGTCTCTCTGGAAAAACTACACTTTGCAAAGATACCATTGAACTAAAAGGAAAAACAGCACTGCGTGTTTTTCACTGAATGCCACACACACACCAAAAGCACCCCCCCTGCCAAAAACCAAAACTATAAAAAGGACCAAGCCCTTCCAAAGCAAATCATATCTACTTGCGGGGGGGGGGGGGCATCTTTTAAATTGGCAGAGGGGAATTTTTTTTTTTTTTTATAAATAAGCATTTGGATTTGCCTTTACAAAAACTAGTTCTGTCTGATTCTGAAGATTCTGAATTGTGTGAATTAGGGAATGAATTTCTAGCACTTGCATACGCTAGACTTTTATAGAGTTGGTCCTCTGAGATAGGTCTTAGGAGTTGAATTTGAAGTCATGTCACATAGACACAAATCTCACTGGTCTCAGAAAAAGAGATGTGACTGACAGAGGGGTTCTGCCTTGCATGCTTGTAACTGAATTCATAATTCATGAACATATGTGGAGGAGAATGCTGGTATATGCAAAGCATGACTGCGTGCAAAATGAGGATATAAATACAGGTTAATTACATGCTATTCACATGAGGCTGGAGCCTACTTAGTATTCTTCAGCGTCATGCATTTCCCAATGGAAAGAACATGTATTTTACTAGTAGGTTATCAAATGAAAGTGACACATTATGGATAAAATTGATCCATAGTCTCTGTTTTTGAACTTTCGTGTGAAATATCAATCAATTTGGAATAGTTTATCAGAAACCTAGCCCTGGTCAATAAAGCAAGAATATTAGTTCTCACATGAGTATTCAATAAGGTGTATAAAAAAGAGTTGATAAGCTCCACGAGGGACTTCAAAAATTATCTAATGTAACTCCCACCCACCATTTTATAGTTGAGAAATCAAGAATCAAGTTTGGCCTCTCTCCTTGGATATGTCTCTTTCTTGGTAGCCAGAGCAAAATCTCAAAACCGGTCCTAACTCATTTCCACTGATGACATGGTAAAACTGAGCCCGTTGCAAGTTTCAGCAGTTGCCAGTATGAGAGGGCAGGAAATACTCCTCCCACTGGTTCTCTTGGATTAATCAAATAGTAAGATAGCGTGGGAAAAGCACAAGATGTGGAAACTGAAGTCATGATTGTGAGCGCAGATGCTTGCTAATTAGCAGCTGTGTGCACTTGGGCCAGTCTCCTACCTCCTCTGAAACCCAGGGAGTTCATCCTCAAATAAGAACAATAGTAATAACTACCTTGATAGACTGAAGAGAAGATTGGATGGTTTAATATGAGCCAATGTATTTGGCAGGCTGCAACAGCACTTAACAAAGATTTAGTCCTTATTGTCATGATCAAATACTATTTATTAAACCACCAAATAAACACAGCATGTCACTAGGCCTTAAGCAAAGCAGAAAGCAGGGAAGAACAATGGGCTTTATTCACATTAGGGGTTTTATCTCCCAAAGAGTGAGTTTTTACCAGCAGGTAATCTTATTTGTAAAATCCATTAAGTCAACCTGCTTCCGCAGTGAAACAACCCACTGCTCTTTCTCTGGTAACTTCTAGTAAATTTTTTTCTTAGTATTTTGAGACATTTTACTTAGGATTTTGTTCTTACTTCTTGCGAACTGAGTTCTGAATATTACCTAAAGCTGCTCTGTCCAAGAGAAATATAAATTCAAGCCGTGTACGTAATTTTAATTTTCTGGTGGTCACATTTATAAAGTATAAAAAGTAACAGGTGAAATTAATTTTAACAATATATTTTATTTAACCCAATATATCCAAAATGTTATCAGTTCAACATATAATCAGTACGGATAATATTAGTGAGAAGTTTATCACCCTCTTTTTTTTTTTTTCCACACTAAGTCCTCAAAATCCCAAGGGTATTTGACACTTAGGACGCACATCATGGGGAATAGCCACATTTCAAATGTTCAACAGACGTGCAGCTCATAGCTACCATGTTGAAAATCCAGTCATGAGGGTCTAGAGCCTGGCAAGGTGACCACAGCTAGTGGTAGCACAGACCTAGAAAAATTAACTTAGTAACTCTCCATGGAAACACTTAAGAACACTGATGGAAACAATCACATTCTAGCACATAGATGGGGGCAGGAGCCCTAACAACATAAGTGACAGCATAGCAACGCCAGCTGTTGTACAAAAGGGAAATTAGAATACTATTACTTTGAAAAGGAGCATTTCTGGGAAGGTCATCCTTTTTCTATTTTGTTGAACGTGACCTCAGGAAACTGGTAACACCTTTACACGAATATACTTTTGATAAGGCAACAGTCTCATTACCTTTTTATTCTACAACCCAGACACTGACATATTTTGTAACAATGTTGACTGTTCTACTTCTCACTTAGGATGGCAAATAATAAAACATGAAATCTTCACAGGATGTAGCCTGCCCTATGGTTCGGGGTCATTGGGAGGAGCTGAACTGTATGGAATGGGTTGGTCCTCAGAAATCTTTCCATATCATTTTATAAAAATACCCTGGGAATTTCTGGCCAGGACCTAGTCTTTCAGTCTTGGAAGGCTAGTTCCATTTCCTTCTATTCTTCCCTTAAGTCCCCCTTCCCCTTGCAGCTACAGAGGCTGCTTGATCTATCAGACTAAAAGCTGGGGTGAAAGATGCCCAGAACCTAACTTCCCTCTCAACTATTACAGCAGCCAGTGAGAATGATGTCCTTTGCTCACCCTGAGGGTTGCTGCTTTTTCAGAAGCTTATAAATAGTAAGGAACACCACCAGCAGCCCAGCTCCATGTCTCTGAGGAAAGACAGCAATCATTGTGTCTTGGCCAGAACCGCCGCCCTGCATCCCTCTCCCTTTTCTCTCTTCTCTGTCTGCTTCCTCTGAATCCAGTACTTTCCTTAGTGTGTGTTTCCCTCTCTCATCACACCTTGTCCACTCCATTCCAAGGACTAAATGCCATAGGCCTGAGTACATATAAAACACCGAGGGGCACCTGGGTGGCTCAGCCAGTTAAGCATCCAACTCTTGGTTTCAGCTCAGGTCATGATCTTATGGGTTGTGAGATCCCGCTGCTGCTGGGCTCCGTGCTCAGCAGGGAGTCTTCTGGAAGATTCTCTCACTCTGCCCATCCCCCTATGTGTGCATCCTCTCTATCTCTCTCTCTCAAATAAATACATAAATCCTAATAAATAAATAAATAAATTAATTAAAAAAACCATAAGAGGTGGGTGACCAATGTCTTGAACTAATTTCCTAGAGATCAGTTGTGAACAGCAAAACTGTAAAGTAATGGATTTTTAATAACTTTCTTTGTCAGTGGAAGATTTCATATCTTCGCTTATAGCATTGCCTATAAGAAGATCCCACTGTAAACCATTTCTAAGCACCAGCCCTTGCTTTCATAGTAGGAGAGCTGACTTGGGTGAGAAAGCCAGTGAAAACATCTGTACCAACCTCAGTTTCCATTAATATTCAGCTGAATAACTTTTCCCTGACCATTTCAGTTAAGAGGGATTGTTCTCCCTCTGCTTCTCAAATGTCAGTGTGCATACTAATCCCCAGAGGATCTTGTTCAACCATAGGTAATGATTCACTAGGTCATGGTGAGCCTGAGATTCTGCATTCCTGAGACACTTCTGAGAGATGTGGACACTGCGGGCTTCAGATCCTACACCTTGAGTTGCAAGCCAATGGCTCCACTCTTCACATAACATCACAGACAGATTTGGAGGTATGAACATGATATGCCTCCTTTCCTCGACAATAAATCTTTTGAGAGCATGTTCTTTTTCATATGTGCTCCTTACAATGATTTGAAGCAGGTGTTTGTGGGATCCATGATTAAAAGGTCGTTTATTTTTGTCATTCTATTCTCAGCAACTGATTACAGTAACCAAGTCATGATTTAGTCAGTGGACTGTTAAATTTGCACATATCAACAGCTATTGAGTGAGAACCTACCTGTTGTGATCCCTGCACTTTGCTCTCCACTCCCTGGAATCAGAATCAGACCTCCAGGCTGAGGCCTTACTCTTAATATTTGACCAGGCAGAAATTGTATAATGAGACTATAAAAAAGCAAATTTCCCTTCAGTTTTATATCATGAAGCACAGTGTTACACTTTGCTTTCATAATGCCCTTGATTTTAGATTCTCACTTACCTTATTAGCAAGTTTGTTCCTGGCCCTCCCTTGAATTCCCAGGTTTCTATTATGCTAAATTTGTGATGGCCACTGTCTGTGTACTAACACAGGACTCTCAAGTCAAATACCTCCAGACTACAGACCCCACTGGTCTTCTCAATATCAAGTTGACCTAAACCTAAGAATTTTCACAACTGAAGTTTTTCCCCTTTGTTCCTAGAACCAACTCGTCTAATGAAATCTTGGCCTGGGTAGTAAAGCCTCGCTTTCAGCTTTGCTATGATGAGTTTTATAGTGGGTGTCAGTACAATTTTCCCATTCATACTAATAAGGATTGAAATTTCACCCTCTGATTTTGGAAAAAAATTCTACGTTTTTTTTTCATTTCTCTCATGCCCTTCTCTCATAGCCAGATTTTTCTTCCTCAAGCTAATGAGTGCATGCCTTATTTACAATACCTTCATCTTCTATGAGCAGATCAAAGAATGGAACTCAGTGATAGTTTCCAGGGTATTTGCTCACGCTTCCTTGACAGAAACTTCAGGTTTCCTCCCTCATTAATTTGAGTCCAACCTTTATTTACTTATTTATTTATTTACTTATTTACTTATGGGGGGGGGGTAGAGGGAGAGAGAGAATCTTGAGCAGTCTCCATGCCCAGTGCAGAGCCAGACATGGGGTACAACTGCATGACCCTGAGATCATGAACTAAGCTGAAACCAACAGTGGGATGCTCAACCAAGTGAGCCACCCAGGTGCCCCATGATTTCAACCTTATCTTAAAGTAGGTAGACATTATGTCTTTAAGTGACCTTAACTACTGACAACTTTTCAAAAGTATGAACACAGATAATATTTATGCCCTTCTTAGAAAACTGTCACATTACCTGTTCCTGTGTAGATCTCAATGTTTCAAACCCAACCATCATCAAATCAACAAAATCTGTGTAGGACATCTGGGACTACTACTCTTAATAGCACATCCCCTGGAAATATGAAACCCTATGGGACATACTTCCTAATTTATATTAAAATAACAGATCCAAGTACTGCAAATCTCTTTGGAGAGTCTTCAGGAATTGACCTACATTCAAAAAAAGTAATTGTTAACAATTTTACTTTTGTAAAGCAGGTAATTAATTAATGAGCTGCAAATCTACCAAAACAAGGAAATCTTTACAAATCCTTTCCTCTGCTTTGCTAAAGGATCATTTCTTCATTGTTATTGTTACACTGATACAGTGACTGGGCCATAAACCAAAGATGAATGTAATGGAGGACAATTTTGCTATGGTTCCTGATACAAGGGCTACCTTTGTTTTGATTATTGACTCTCTGCTACCAAAAAAAGACCTGAAAAGTAAAGAATCCCCATATCTTTATTCATGACTATTATCTAAGCTTCAGAAAGAAGTACAGTGGCTTTATAGATGGATGAAATCTCTCAGATTGTTAAGAAAGGTGACTTTGTCCTTAAATACAGTGTACTTGATGGGAAGAGAAGTTAAAGTCCACCCAAGTCTTCTAAGACTCGTATTCACTGTAGATCTTACTTTTTCTATATATGCATGATTTTCTGTTTGACTAATCCTCACCACCCCACACATTGCCCACTGCTCTGTTTATATAAAAGGATTCCCCTGACAGGAAAACAGGGCATGTGCATAAATTAAACAAAAGAAGTAGAACTGATTCAAACAGCCTACTTATGAATCATGAAGATGAAAAAATAGTTTGACACACTTCAGATCACTTTAAAATAGATGCTTAAAATTTTTTAAAAAATTAAATATCTGAAATTCATCATGGGATTGAAAATTGTTCAGCTTCATGACAGATGTCTAACATCCTAGAGATCCAGGCAATTCCTATCCAGCAAAGGTTAATGTGCTGCTCTCTTGTTCTAGCAGAGAGTAACAGATCCCTATTCCTTAATGAATACAGGCCTGGAGACAGTCTCCGTATAGAGCTTAAATCCAATTTCTAGCATACTAAATCAGTGACAATGTAACCCAGGACAGGCTTTTAATTTTACAGCAAACCTAGCTCTGACAACAGCCTTCTCATTGGCATCATGGATAGCTCTTTTTAAGGTCGTGAAGCACTGTTCTTATTTGCTAATCATAGCACCCCAGTAGTGCATACCTTACTACCTGAAATAGAAATGGTAATTTTGGCTTCCCAGGTCTACATGGTAGATATCTTAGCATAAGTGATATGGACACATTTCCCACATCAGCTTCAAATGCTTAGATATGGGTTTTTGTGAATATGGTGTTATTTGATTATAACTAAAATTCAGAAATGACACAAAATAAGTTACATTACACAAATAAGCTTAAGATTCTCTCTTCATGTATGAAATCGTATCAGTTTCTGGACATTAGACACTAATGTTATCCACTCTGGCAAGTCCCTCATAGACGCCCTTTGACTTAGGTAACCAGAGAAATGCTATAATGATGGTCTTGGAAGAACACGTACAGACTCTGTGGTTGGTGCACATACTCTGGGGACTGGGCAAATAGAAAGAACTGTAAGAAAAGCGAAATCAGCATTTGGGACCTGGAAAGAACCTTGAATGTTACTTTTGACCACCCATATCATACAGATAGAAAATGAAGACTCAGAAGAAGGAAAACAAAAGTATATGTAAACTTTGTCAGAACCCAGGAACTGTGCCATGTCATCTTGCTTCCACATAAGAGATCTCTTGGGTGACGTGCCTGGGCTCTGAGCTACCAAACAGCCAAGTCATCTCTTCTAACTTCTCACATACTCCACGTCCCCAAAGGACAGCTGCCTTTGTAAAGAGGAACCATCACTGATGGTCTAATTCTGACCCATCATTTTAGGATTGGAAAAGATCTACTATTGTCATTCAGATTATTGCTTCTAGAAAATTTCTGGACTGACTTATTTCCATTTTAACCTTTCTTTAGTTTCTTTTGCAATTAGTAATCTATATTAGCTCTGTATGTATACAAGGCAGGTAATTACTGTTTCATGGTGATAAGAATTCTGGTATTGATGGGAGTGTTAGTAGTAATAGCACATGCTACAAACTTTCCGTGCATAGACAAAATAGAAGTACCAGAAATACCAGAAAACAGAAGTACCAGAAATCATCCCATACATAAATATATTTTAGATCATAAATAGAGATCCAAAGAAAAGAGAGAGAGGGAGCGAGGGCCGGGGCCATGGGTGTATCTTTTCTAGATAACAACACCCTTTCTGATTTACAGCACCCTTAGAAACTCAAGAAGCAAACAAACAAGTAACACGTTCAGCCCTTTCTCAAAAGAAGAGAGAATATTGTCTGGGCTTCATTCCCGGGTCAGTAAATATTCACTGAGTATCTCTTTTTATTTCATGTAACTTTCACAACTACTAGAGGAACTTCACAAGCACTTGCCTGTGGTCTTGCCTCCTGACTGGCCATGCCATCAATTACCAGCGACACCAGCATATAGCTAGAAGGAAGTCACTCAGTGGTGGTCAGAATTAGGCAATGTCATTCAAGAGAATTTGTTTTTCCCTGACATCCACCAACACACAACTATTGTATAAAATTACATCTGATAAGCACTGTCCCACGACTAGCAGCACACTGCATCATATATATATATATATATATATGATAATGCATAAGAATATAAATCCAATTAAATCCAGTCCTAATCCCTAAGTCTTGCTCCCATAGGCCTAGTTAGAGCACTATTCAAATTCTAAAGCAAGTCACTGGATTAGGCAGTGAGTCCATATAAAGGGGAATCATTCTGTTTATCTGTTACTCAGTGATTGGTGCTATTTAGTATCACAGGTAGGCGATTTCATTTGAAATGCAAAATACAGAACATGTTTAATAGCAAGTTGTGTACTTGGATATTCAAACATTAAGACTTTTTTGTAAGTGAGTGAGCAAACACCTTCAAAGCTACTGACCCAGGGATTTATGGGTCAAAAATGACCCATCCATTTGTATAGATCTTACTTTTAACTGCTCCATGAAGGAAGTCTGCAATTCCATCAGAATATAAGAAGCATTACATTTTTTTTCACCCTTGTGAAGTAAACAGGATATAGTTCAAGTGAATGGAAAAAATATAACTTTTGCACTAGTTATTGCAAAGATACTGAAATAGGTATATCGACCACACAGATTTATGCATAAATTATTCCAACTCATATAGAATCCCCAGTAAGTGCACAGAGGACTGCCTAGTTTTGTGTGGATTTATATCTGTTAGGTAACTCAGAGATTTAAACACCAAGCTCAGCACTCAAGGAGGTTACATAGATTTGTGATGCTCCAGCAAAACACCAGGTCCATAAACCAATGAATAGATTTCAAAGTAACATAACTGCAGCATTTCAAGCAAACTCCTACTTCTTTCATCCATGAAAACAGCAAAAGTTAGTCCACTATGTTTGGAGCAGCATATAATGATGGAAATCATAAAAATCTCAAGGCCGGAAGATAATCTTCTAGTTCAACCTTCTGCGTGATACTTATTTTTTTTTTTTTTTTCTGCAACTCTGCCTATAGTTTTGGAAACTATTCCAACAGTGGGGAACTCACTGCTTCTAAAGAATGATTGTTGATCTTTGGATGCCTTTGGCTAGTTAAAAAATGTGTCCTTACATTGATTTAAAATCTCTCCTGTAACTACCCTGCATCTTGTCCCAGAGGCCCTACACAAAAGTCCAATGCCTCCTTCTCCTTACAACCGTTCAGTACTTACAAGACAGCATTGAACTTCTCAGCCTTCCTTTCTACCTCATGATCCCCAATATCATCAACCATCTCTCATGTTGTTTTTTTTTCCTCCCACATCAATACTGAACTCTAGCCTAGAATCGGTACAGAACCCTATGGGCCTAAAGAGAAAAACACTTACCAGTCTCGGTCTCAATTTCCACATTTGCAAAATGGAAGATCTACCTCAAAAATCCTCAAAGAGGATCAAATAAGAAAGACATGGAAGTCCTCTGAAAATTGTGAAATGTTAACAAAAGAGAAAAACAAGTTTCTAAGAACCAAGAAACCCACATTTCAATGAGCTGAAGACCATGATATCCTAAGGAAAATCTCTTCAAAAAGTAGCAGAAAATGAATTGTTTTACTTTAGTATAAATCAATGAAAAATTTCAACCAATCTGTTTTTCTAAAAAAATCACTCTCCCTGGCTTTGTTGGACCTTTGTGGGGACTATTTACATACCCCAATTCTATCCAAATTTTAAAATAAACAAATTTTAATAAATAGAAAAGATATGACTAAAACAGAGAGAAATTGATGACATGTCTTCTGAAACTCAACTTTGTCCCATTCCTTTGGATACAACAATGTTTTAACCTGGAGATTCACAGACCTGTACCCCTGGGGATAAAAATACATTATATGTTTATAAAAAAAAAAATTAGAAGGGGAGGCGAACCATAAGAGACTATGGACTCTGAAAAACAACCTGAGGGTTTTGAAGGGTCAGGGGTGGGAGGTTGGGGGAACAGGTGGTGGATAATAGGGAGGGCACGTTTTGCATGGAGCACTGGGTGTTGTGCAAATAATGAATACTGTTACGCTGAAAAAATAAATAAATTTTTTAAAAAAAGTAACATTTTGTTAACAATCCCTCCTCCCCTCCCTGGCTCTTAGACTCCTTCAAGGATTCCTCCATGCTTTCAGGATAAAATCTAGGGGTGCCTGGGTGGCTCAGTGGGTTAAGCCTCTCCCTTCGGCTCAGATCTTAGGGTCCTAGGAGCCCTGCATTGGGCTCCCTGCTCAGTTAGAGCCTGCTTCTCCCTCTTTCTCTACCACTCCCCCTCCTTGTGCTCTCTAGCACTCTCGCTCTCCCTTGCTCTCACTCCACCTCAAATAAATAAATACAAACTTTAAAAAAAAAAAGAATAAAATCTAGATCCCTTTCATTGTAGACCCAACGAATTCTCCCTCCTCACCTCTAGCTACTATCTCTCACTCTCTCTCTACTCAAATCACACACTTAACCAGCCTTGTTCTTCTTGCCCAGCTCTACCCTGTTCCTTTACACAAAGTCATATCCAAGGCTCTGAGGCCAATGTCTCACTTTAATTCATACAGCAGATTTTCTCACCATTCAAACCTTCACTCAAACATCCCCTGCTCCAGGGTCTCACCTGAATCACTAAGATGGTCTGGGTTTTTTATTTCTATCATAGCATTTATTTCCTGGTATTGAAATTGTCTACTTTTTTGTCTTCCTCACCAGACAGCAGAATCCCTGAAAGATGATGTGTATTTTTTATTCAGCTTGGTTTACCTAGCAACTAACACAGTGCTTTGCATAGAGTAGGGACTCACTATATGTTGAATGAATAAATTAATTAATATGTCGTAGAGGGAACACAAATATACAGGAAAGTGACCACTGATCCTGCCTGACCTATATCAGAATTCAGAACTAACTCCAAATCAATAAAGTACTTTTTCAGTACTCAAAGGTATAACCTAGATGCTATTTCTCTACCCTCTTTATCACCTGCAAAGCACTTTCCACATGTTCACATACATTCCGCCATTTAATCATTAATGGCACTACAAGGCCATGTTATTAGGCTGGGGTTTATTTTTTTTTTAAAGATTTTATTTATTTATTTGACTGAGAGAGATCACAAGTAGGCAGAGAGAGAGAGAGAGAGAGAGACGGAGAGGAAAGCAGGCTCCCCAATGAGCAGAGAGCCCGATGTGGGACTTGATCCCAGGACCCTAAGATCATGACCTGAGCCAAAGGCAGCGGCTTAACCTACTGAGCCACCCAGGTGCCCTTGGGCTGGGGTTTAATGCAACAAGCTCAGCATGTCCACATGGTGTAACTGGCCTTAAGATCAGACAAGCTGCGGCCCGGTTGCTGTTCTGCCAGTTGACTAGGTGTGTTACTAGATGGATCTCCTATCCTGTTGAAATGGCAGTTCCTCTCCCACTTTGGCATGCTTGGTGAATGTAAAGTGTCATTGTCATACACTGTTGTCATTATTATCCAAGTTGGCAGTTCAAGATAAGCTAACTGATCCCAAAAGCACAAACTTTAGGGTAAGGTGGGCCTGGCTCCTAACTGTATCACATAACGGAGAGGGAATTTTGTGACAGTTAATGACTCTCTCTAAGCCAGTTTTCTTATATATAGAGAGATACTAACGGTTTTCTCTTGGGTTACTGTAAAATTTAGACGAGATAAAGAGTATAAAAATATTTATGAATTTTATAAGTGCTATATAAAATTGCTATTATTATTATTATTATTGTTTGGCCAGGTTTATGAATGACTTAGAACAATGTTTCTCGAAGTTCCCTAAGTGCCACATCATCACAAGAGTATTTAGTAATATACCTTTAAAAAGTTATTGATAACTGCACACCAGCTTATTAAAGGTTCTGAGAAGTCCTGCTATAGAGAGATCTGTTTAACTCCATTTAACTTGCCATTTTCCAATTTACTGGAATAAGGGACACATATTAGACCTATGGACTATCAAGCATGAGAAAAGCAGAAATGTTCTTTCACCAAGTGTTCTCCACAGGACCCTCATGATAGATAGAAACAAAAACCAAAATAGTAAAATAATAAAAAATATCTCCCATTCTACCATTCACTGACTCATTAACTTTTTTGCAATATGCCGCCTTGTCTTTAGAAGACAAACAGATATGTACACACTATACATACACAGGAAAAATTAAAGTAGAATTTTAAGAGTGAGTCATAAATTCTGAAGGAAAAGGGTATCTAGATATAATTGATCATGAGTATGGAGACTAAAAACTGTTCTGATGGGGCACTTGTGATTCCCACTGGCTGAACTACCCTCTTAGTAACTTCTGAAATCATATGAAATGAACAAGAAAAAAAAAGTACTTTTTCATTTGAAGGCACATTTCCTTTAAAGTCATAATTGCTCTTTTCACATGGTAGCAAAAGTTGACTTCATTATTTCAAATGGCTCTTTCTCAGAATCAACTCCTGTGACTTTAAAAGCTGCCATTAATTTCCCATTAGTAAACCTTAATTAAAATGAATATGTATCATTGCTTTCAGCAGTTGCATTTGTAATAAATGTATAAATACATTCAAATCTTGCCCAAAATGTTTTAAATAGCTGTTTCTGAACAAGCAAACACTTTGATGTTATTTCAAAGGATTGTATCTACGGAGGCTTTTAGAATTGTGCTCTTACCTAAAATAACTAGAATTTCATGGAAATACAAGGAAAAGTTACCAACCTAGCTAAAATCTATTTTATTGATCTTAGAAAGTAGCATGTTAAAACATGAGTAATGACCTCAGAGGTTTGAACCATTCAGAACCTTGGTGTTTCAGCAACATTTGTGTATAATGCGTGGAAAAGAAAAGCTAGAAGAAGCAGAAAGGTGCTCTAATTTAAGGCACCTCTTGGTCTAAGATAATGGTCTGATACAATAATCTAAGATGAACTGCATTTCACCAGCTTATCATCTCAAAGATGCATCTGCTACCAAGTTTCATTCCAATATTCCATACTCGGAAAAGCTGAAACAATTCAGAATGCAACTGAATTCCATGAACTTTCTGATCCCTTTCTCATGTCCTACATTAGGCTAAAGTTTGTTTATTCATTTGTTTAAACATATTTCACAAAGAGAAAGTGAGGCTGAGTCTTAGATCATATTTCCACCAAGTTACCCCACTAGCCTCCAAATATCTTAACTAGAATCACCGAGTTACCCCACTAGCCTCCAAATATCTTAAGTAGAATCCAAGAACAGTTAGATTAGATAATTCAGACTTACATATGAAGCATATTATTCTGAAAATATAGATAAGTATCTGAAAATATTTTCAACAATACTTCCTCCTAGACAACCATACATTAGCAGGAAAAATTTCAAAACCCCTAAGGAAAACATTGTAGAAATACTTAACAAAGAGGAGTCATGTGTGAACACAGTTTCTCCAAGGGTTGGGTTGATTAATGCCTTTGTTGGACAGCCTGTGCTTTTCCTTCTGCATGAAACCTTACCCTTCCATCCCTCCTCCCCCTTGATCAGTTTTTCCATATGGCCAGTTGACCTAGTGGCTATGGTCTCACTGACATGTATTTAGGCCCTTCCTTTTCTGAATTATTTCTCACTTTCTGCATTTTATGTCCTGAGATAACTAAATGTCATTTTTCCACTGGGAAATACAATGTTAATTAAAATTATTTTTCAGTTTACAGAATTTGATATGATATTTTTCACAAAGTAGCAATATGTTGGAAGCAATGAATAGTTCTTCAGTTAATATATTGAGAAGTGTTTGCATTATTGACATAAATGTAAACATTTTAAATGTGATTGAAAATAAGTGATTTCCAAATTCTGCATAAAGTTTGCAAAAGTTAGCAAATAGAATGTTAAGCTTCATTTTCCACATTATCAGATTAAAACTACTAATCATATACACCTAGCCACTAAACAGTTTCAGTAATTAACACAAACATTTGAGTTATTCATCAAACTTGAATAAGAGAATCAAGCTGTAAATCTTCATAACAGTCATTCATGGAACATAACAGCTATCACATTTAACTGACATTTCAAAGTCCTCTGGGTCCAAAACATGGAGGTTTCCAACATCAATTGTCTAACTGCATATCATACACCCCTTTTCCAGAAAGTATATGTTTGGAAAAAAAAGTTTCACATCATCATCTATGACAATGTTTTCTCTGCTTTATAAAGCAACGGTCTCAGGAAAGTTTGCAAAATAACCACATTTGCTCTTCTCAATGAAAACACTACTGTTCACCACAAATAAAAGGAGTATTTAGTCTCATTCCACAAATTCTCTGAGCCCTTTCCACATGGAATACCTCAGTAGAGATAATAATTTCTAATGTCTTTATCACAAAGGTTACTATGAATTAATTTGAAATGGACACCAGCCTAGCAGCATATAGCCCCACATTGGTGTACTTACAAGGAAGTTTTCTCATTTTACTTCGACTACACACTTATCAAGTCACTTGCAAGGAAGTTTTCTCATTTTACTTCGACTACACACTTATCAAGTCATTGGAAACCCCAAAAGCTCTGGAATGTTAACATCGAAGTGCTTCAATACAAGGAACTTTTGTAGGTATAAAATATTGCTTCAAAAAGCCATTAAAAACATATAATAGTTGGAGGAACATATTTCTGAGCAAACCATTTCATTGTATTCTTAAATCTAGGCAGTGACTGCTCAAATGACAGCTCTTTCTGCCCAGAGAGTTTAGCCTTGTATTCTAGTTTCTAAGTGGAAGTGATATCTGCATGAAAAGACTTGGTAGATCAGATGACAAGTAGCAGAGCAACCAATAAAGGTGCCAAGTACAATTAAAGTTTATAAGACGCACTACCCCTTTTCCAAGTGTTCTTAGTTGTATGAGAAATCAGAATATGGGGATATGGTAAAATAATCACAAAGTGCATCATAAAGGTAAGTCTGGGTCCCATAAAGTGTACTTACTCATATTTGGAGATAGATATAAATATAGATAATAGAGATATAGGTATAGTTGTTCTCCAAGAAAAAGACAAGTCTTCTACCAACTAAGCTTTTTACTTGGAGCGCAGTACTTCTCCAACAGTGAGAATTAAAAGGTGGGTACCTCCCAGCAGTAAGAATTCCCATATAACTAGAATTAGCAACATGGAACAAAAGAAGCCATCCAAATTGCAATATACACCTAGAATTCGACATAATAAAAAAGGATTTTTAGAATATGTGACAAGAATCTTCTCCTACTCACTGAAATAATGTCACTAAAAATGGGGAGGGGGTAGCATATAAACATAGAGAAGCTAGTAAAGCAGAGTTGGAACACAGAAGGGCTAGGTTGATCAAAACCACTTTGCTGCCTGTCCCTTGTTTCTCACTTCCCTCCCACCCTAGGATGTGATCACAAATCTTCAAAATGCGAAACCCAGTTTAAGAAAAAGAAAAAAAAAAACCCTCAAAGAGTGTGCCTAGGATTACTACCAGAGCAACCCTAAACAATTTCCGTGCAAAAGCAAAGCAGTGAGGATGTAGTAGCAGCAGCACATCTCCCTCTTCCCCACCCCTGATACGGTACCTCCAGATTTGCCCGAGCTGCAAGATGTGGATGAGTGACTGCAGGAGCCAGATGCAGAAGGAGCAGGACGCAGACCTGTGTTTGCCGCTGGCCCGGGTGGCCCCGCTACTGTTGCTGCCGCTGTTGGCGGCGGCGATGTTGCTCTTACTGGCGTTGGATGCTTGCCTTTGCGGCGTGGAAGGACGAGCCTCGCCTTCCGTGGCTGCAGACCCACTGCTGGCCACCGTCTTGCAATCTGCTCCTGGCTGCGGGCAGCTGGAGGCGGCTGCGGTCGTGGCGCTGTCCTCGGTGCTGAAATCGTGCACAAACCAGCGGAAGCTGAACACTTGAACGGAGAGCGAGCCGAGCACCACGAAGAACAGCGTGAGCCCGAACCACCAGCGCTGGCCGCGCAAGTAGTAGTCCACGGCAAGCCAGATGTCCGTGCCCACGTCCGCGAAGTACACGGCCACGGCGGCCAGGATCCAGAGGCAGTCCCACAGCGAGTAGCGCCGCTGCTCCCTGCCCAGGCGCAGGCACAGCGCCGCCGAGCCCGCCCCACTGCTGCCCGGGCCGCCAACGCCGCCGCCCGGGCCGCCCAAGCCCCCGGAGCCGCCGCCCGAGCCGCCGCTCCCAGCGCAGCAGCAGCAGCAGCGCGAGCAGCCGCCGCCGTCCGGGCAGCAGCCTCCCCCGGCCGCCTCCTCGTCCTCGGCTCCCGACCCCGACGGCAAGCCCGGAGCCAATCCCTGCACCGAGCCCGAGTGGTCCGAGTTCTGCAGCGGGGTGAACGCCACGTCGCTGCTCTTCTTCATTTTCAGCCTCCCGTCTGACTTAGCGGCCATGATGACTCCAAACCGGAGGAGAGCCCTCCTTTATCTGACACCTTTCCCCGCTGTCTCCTCCTCCCGCCACCTCCTCGCCTCGCCCCGGCTTCCCTCCCTGGCGGCGCGGCTCCCCCTCCTCCTGCTCCTGCGCCGGCTCGCCCGCCGCCGCCCGCCGGGCTGGGCGCTGGGCCGGGCTAGCGGCGCGCCTGGGGCCGGCAGGAGCGCCGCCTGGCTGCCTGCGCGGAGCCAAGCTGCTCGCGGCGCCCCGCGCGCGCCCCTGCCAGCCGCCCGCGCTCCTCGCGGTCCCAGCCCCGCGGCTGCCGCTCGAGCCGCCGCCGCCGCCAGCAGCAGGAGCAGCAGCGGCCGCCGCGGCGCTCCTCGGACCTGCACATTCCTCTCCTCCCCTCGCGCGCGCCCCCTCCTCCCGCTTCCTCTCCTCCACCAGCTGACTCCGAGGGAGAGGATGACCTCATCCCTTCTCTTCCAGCTGCCGCCGCTCCCACCCCGGCTGGGGAGGGGCGAGGGAGGAGGAGGGCCCGGGAGGAGGGGCCGGGACCCAGACGCTCTGCTGTGGTGGGGGTGGCATGCCAGGCGGTCCCGGGGGCCGAGAGTGGCGGCCGAGAGGTCGAAGGGGGACGGTCGAGGGCCCCAGCTCACGGGATTTCGGGGAACGCTGAGTGGGTATTAATGACACAGGGGGAGGGGCAGAAGGGCGTAGAGAGAAGGGTGTCCCAGCGTCCAGCCCTCGCGGAGGTCGAAGAAGAGTGGGCACGACCGGGTGTGGCGACAGCGAAGGCTCAGGGGGCGCAGGCCTCTTTGTATTCCGTTCTGATCTGCCGGTACCTGGAGAAGGGCTGGGTGTACAGCTAGGGTTGACGACGGTTGGGAGACGGGGTTTAACTCGGACGCCAGGGCCCTGAATCCTGGCAGCGGCAGTGGGTGTGCCCGGCCTTGGAAGAGCTGGGGAGGGTGAGGGCGTGCAAGGCCCCCACACGCAGCGAGCGGAGAGCAGAACCGCGAGCTGTGAGTGCTGCGGCGAGTGGGCGGGTCCGCGGGGAGCCCCAGCCCGCGCCCTCAGGGGAAGGAGTGAGCGGGCATTCTTGGGTGGGCCGGAGCCCAGGGCTCCCAGAGGTTAGGAGGCGGCCCGGGCCCACGCCTCCCGGTCACTACGCCCCGCGCGCTCTCAGCGTCCAGGAAGCAGCGGAGTCAGGGGAGCGGCGGCCCGGGAGGCTGCCCACGACCGTCTCCTCCCTTGAGTGGAAAGCGCAGCACCCCTGGCGGCTGCCCGGAGCGCGGCTGGGCGGCTGGGCGGCTGGGCGGGGTTGGCAACAGCGGGAAACTGAGTACCCGCGGGGGGTGGGGAGCGGAGGAGCAGCGAGTTGGCGCCACCTCCCTTACTCCAAAACAAGAATTACCTTCTCTTAAAGCTATAGGAGTTAAGGACTTGATGTGTGGTCCCACATTCCAGAAATGACTCGAATAAATTAAATCCGTGATCGGAGTGTTTCACCAAATTAGATATAAAGAGGATACAGGACACTTGGGGTTTTGAAAAAATTCTTAAAAACCCAATACATATAGGATTCTTTTTTTTTTTTTTTTAACAAGAAAACTTAGTCCGGTTTATCTCACTTAACTTCTGCAGTGTAAGAGACAGAGTGTAATTCTTTAATTACACTGTGACTCACATGTTTTAAGACCAGAGGGAAGTGAGGCAACACGTGTTACACTGCCATTAAGAGCACCAGTTGTGGTCTTCTAAATCTGGAAGCAAAACATAACACCCTCCCCTCCTTCCCTGTTGTAGACACAGGCTCAGTTTGAACCAGTGTGTGTGCCATTCGTAATTAGTAGCATCATGAAGTAGAAGTGCACAAGAACTTACGCATGTAGAAAAAGCCATCCCAGACATCTGGTGCTAAACCTTATCTGCTGTTTTAGCACAAACCTGAACAAACTGGAATTCTCCCCCACCCTTGGATGTGTCCTCCTTCATTCTTACAGATCCACGCCTGGAGGGACCTGGTGGGGTGCCGCGGCGCTGCCTTACTCGGCTTTTCCTGACTTTGTGCAGGAGGGTTTTGGGCCACAGAGCCCATAAACATGACGTGGCATGTACAGATCCGGGATTTCTAGCAAAAGCATGGCCAAGTAATGAATAAAGGTCAATGCGGTACCACTGAGTGAGTTAGAATGCCAGGCAAAGGGTATATTTTTAAATCTAGTTTTAAACTTGGATCCTCTTGGAGTAAGAAAATTCTTTCTAGAATAACACTCTGGTACTATTTCCCCAAGGTCCAAATCTAAGATTCCATCTCCAGGGCACTACAGCTGATCTTACTGTGTGCCAAACCATTGGGGAGAGGTATGATCTCTTAGGTGACCAGGTCCTAGGGGATGGAGTGTATTCTAGGTCAAACGTAGTGCTTTAAAAATACACCAGGTATGAAAAGGACCTACAGAATATCTGAGGTTCTAAAGGCCTGGAGCTTACTGAAGGTTCCTTTAGACCAGGGATGTTTCTTGTTCTGTTGGTAACTATGCACCTAGCACAGCACCTGCACAGACTATTTGCTCAATAAATTATAGTTGAATGAATGCACAGATTTATAGAAAGAACATTCCACAACAGGGAGAATGCCACATTCTGTACTAACTATGTTCCCATGGAAACATGGGAATTATGAGATTTATCCTTTTAGGTTCTAAAAAGACGTAACTAGTAATGGTTTCCTTAATAATACATTTATTCAAAACTGTCTAGACTCTTTTAAAAGTCTCTGTCTAGACCATCACTGGAAAGTGAAGGTGGAAGATAGTGGAAGGAGTGTTCAAGTAGGAGTTCAGAGGGTAAGTATTCACATCCAGGCTCTTCTACTTACTGGCCCCAGGATCTGGACAAATAGCTTAATACACAAGATTAATAGGAGGGTTAGATGAGATAATGCATATTTCTGGTTTTTGTATACAATATTGTTCTCAAGAGTCTGTAATCCCATAAGTCTATTATTCACATCTCAGGATGCAGATTTTAATATCACCTGCTCTATCATAATCACTGCACCTGCCAAGGAAGATGGACATAATGGTTAAGCACTCAGAGTTCAAACTCAGACAGAAGTGTTTATGGGCATGTTATTTAACCTCCCTGGCTCTCACGTTCATCTTCTGTAAAATAAGGATGACAACAGTCTCTAGTGTCCACAGTCGTTGCCAGGAATAAATTAAATGAAACAGGTAAACTGATACTGTGTCAAGCCCATTCAAATACTAAATACACAATATTCTGTTAATATTCTTCATGTTTCTTCCACTGTCTCATGTTTTCTGGTTTAACTCTAAAATTTTATGTTCAATTTGTTCACTCTTCCTAAATTGAGATTTCCTCAAAACATTGTCCTTGGATCGCCTGCATCAGAATCAGTTGTTTTTTTGATATAGTTTCCTGGCCTATCAGAACTGTAATCTCTCCTTTGATGATCTTGTCTTCCATTTTTTATCTCAGAGGTTCACTTCCCTTGTCCTAATCTAAACTGTGGCATTACCCAATTGCAAGCATCATCTCCACTGCAAGTATCCCACCATGATTAATCGCTCCTAAATGGTTAACTCACTCCCTCAAGTACCCTTGGATTCAATCCCACTTCATTTTCATACCCTTTAATCCATCTGGCCCTCACCTTTTTCCTTACATTGCTGAACTTCCATGGTCAGCCACCATTAGCCCAGCCTCAAACACATCTTCATCTCTGTCATCCCTCCTACTTGATAAAACACCAAAACTGTTTAAACCCCACTCTCCCCTGACTGTGGGTCTGAGCCCCTGCAACTGGCCATGGCCAGATGAAGGGTATAGCCATGCCAACTGAGCTCCTTGTAGATCCATTAAGGGAAGCCTGCAGCAGACCCCAGGCCCTTCAGCATCACACCATGCCTTCCTCATCCCTTTTCTCTTCTACTCTTCTAAATGATTATTTCTTTTATTTTCCCTTCTTAAACTTTTTTAAAGGTTTTGTTTATTTGAAAGAGAGATATTAGAGCAGGGGCTAAGAGCTGGGTGGGGGGAAGGAGAGGCAGACTCCCCCTGAGCAGAGAGCCAGATGCCAGACTTCACCCCAGGACCCTGAATTCATGACCTGAAGCCCAAGGCAGACACAACCAACTGAGCCACCCAGGCAACCCTCTTCTTAAATTTTAAATACCTCTCCTTTACTCAGCGGATGCGTCCCATTTCAGTGAGAAAAATAAAACAATCAGAAGAGAATGTGCAAAGCTCTCAGTACCTCCTGCCCCTGACCAACACTTGTACCCACATACTCAGCCTCCTGCCTGTACTAAGGGACCTCCCATCCCCTTTCACTGCTCAAAAGCACAATTCACACCTAACTTCAATAACCATGGATTTTCCCTCTGGGGGAACACCCCAATCAGTATACAAGCATGCTGTTATTTATCCATTAGTTTAAAAACAGTGCAAAACAAAAAAGAAACAAGTAAACACACACACACGCACACACACACACACACCAAAACTTCTTTTGATTCCAATGCCCTTTCAGCCACCTCAAAATTCCCCTACAGTATTTCACACAGAGTTCCTCTAGAGTTGCCTGGGCTGGCTTTCTTCAATTCCTCTTCTACCCTTTTGCATGCACTCAGATACACCCAGAACAGCCCCAGTGAAACTGCCCTCACTACGTGTGCACCATCCATCCCTATTTCACTTCTCATCTTCCTCGGGACCTTCAGCATCACTGACTGAGTTGACCATTGGCTCCCTGTTCTTCACTTGGCTTTCACTGTACCACACATTCATTTTTTTCCATCTCAAATCCTGCTTCTCTGCTAATTCTGGGTCCTTTGCTAATTCTTTCTCATTTCCTCTATCTTTAAATAGGCTCAGTCCTCAAATCTTTCTCTGTGTACTCTTGCTCCCTTGATAATTTCATGAAATCTTCTGTTTTAAAATACCATCTATATGGTGATAACTACATATTTTTTTCTCCAGGCTGGATATGCCCTGAACCCCAGAATACGCCAAACAGCTTTTTCAACGTCTGTATGCAGATGCCTAATGGACATCTCAAATTTAAATAGTCTGAAATTGCACTTCACATCCTCCCTCACCCCTCAAAATCTGTTCCTTCTTCCTCATTCCAGTTAATGGCAACTCTCTCCTTTTGTTTCTCAAACCGAAAAAAAAATGTAGAATCATCCTTGGCCTCTTTGTTCTCTTAGGCAGTATGTCTCATCTTCCAGAAAGTACATTTTGGCTCTATGTTCAAAATGTTCTTTGATTTGACCATTTTTTATCATTTTCCTTGATGCCATTCTGATTTGATTCGCAATTCTCTCCACCCTGGACTTCTTGCTTCCCTACTGGTCTTCCTGTTTGTTCCCTTGCTGCCCCACAGTCAACAGAGTAGTCCGAGTGATCCTTCTGATAAGCAAACTGGATCATGCTATCCATCTGCTTAATCAGGTTTGGTGACATAATTTGTGGGGCCAGTACACGATGGCCCCGGCGAGGGACAAGGAAGTCAATCTCCTTTCCCACAAGTCTCTGCTTCAGCCCACAGCGGACAAACAATCCTCAGATGGCAGCCTTTACGCTGAGACATGCTCAGTACTTGGATCCTAGAAAGGCAAGACACCCCTGCTGAAGGCTTCTGGGTCTGGCAGCCCAGGAAGAGGAAAGTTACCATCTTGCCTCACCCTGAAATGCCATGGAGCACACACCTGACTCCAACCCTCCCCACTTCTGTGCCCTGAGATCCACTAAAGGTGGAGGACAATGATGTTGGGACACAGAGGAGAGTGTCAGGGGGAGATCAGGCAGGGCTAGAACACCAGGAGGTGGAGAATAAGTAGCAGAGAATCCATCCAAAGGAAGAAGGGCGGTGAAAACAGCACCACTTGGGAGCTGAGGCTCTAAGCCTTTGATGTGTGCTTCATTGTCCCATCAGGATTCACTTGCAAAACAGATTCAAAGAGTCAACGCTGGCAAATGCAATGCAGTAAAGTGTGAGGCCCTTCTAAGCTTGGAGCCCTGTGTGCCTGCACTGGTCACACAATTATGACGCCAGCCTTGGCTTATCTTCATCCGACACCTTCTCATCTTTCACCACAGAAAAAGAACATTTTTCACCTTGGCATGCAAAGCCCTGCATAATCTGACTCCTGAGCAACCAGTGTCCTTTAGACCCTATTCATCCATTCCCTCCCTCCTCTGCATCTACCCTGCTGTTCTTATGATACCTCAAATACACCTAGAAGGATGCTGCCCACGGTCTTTAAAGATGCAGTTTGTGCTTTCTGGGGTGCTTTTCTCCAAGGATCTGATTTTGTTTTCTTCAAGTCTTCACATCCTCACTCATGAGATTCTTCACCTCCAGCGTGGTCATCCTTATTTTGAACAGAGGTCCCCTCTTCACCTTACTTCCCTTAATCCTTACATCTAGGTGAAGAGAAAGAATCTTGAATCTTTTGCCTGTCTAAGGCCCTTACTCAAAAGTCTGCTTTTGAACCTCTCTGAACCTCTCACTCAAGATTCTACCTTTTTCTATGGAAGCTAGTACGGGAGACAGGCTAACCTCCCCATTCTGCAGAAAGCCCACATGCTTGCCAGTTTGTACTGAGTTTATCCTGTAGGTTTCAACTTAGAAGCCATATCAGAATACGCATTAATATTAATGTGTGCCCCCAAAGATTCATATCAGGTGAGGGTGGAAAGCGGACTTTGTTAGGGTTTACCTGGAGTATGTTTCTTTCTTTCTTCCTTTTTTTTTTGTTTGTTTAAGCAATCTAATGTTAGAGAAGGAATACATGGACTCAGGAGAGATATAGGGAGTAAGACAGAATCAATATTAAATATTTTTATTCAATTTATTTGACCTTGAAATGATAGAGATGAAAAATAAAGTAGACCCAGCTATTCCCTATGGTCAGCCAGGAAAATCAGTGGTTAAATATTGATCAAATTAAGGATTCCACTTGTGTTATGGTACACAACACCAGTCAACACCAGTCTGTGGTGTTTTGTTCTAGCAGCCTGAGTAGACTCAGACTGAGTGATTATCCATACTTACACTCCTGTCCTGTGTTTTTGTTTATTAATAAGAATTTTGTTTGGAAAAAAAATAAAGTTAACCTTATATTACTGAAGTAACTGAGTGCTATGGAGACAGCAGTCTTGATGAATAAGCCAGTGGTATATGTACTAGACCCTTTCTCTGGAATCTATTCAGAAAACTACCAAATTGAAGATTTTTCACTTAATTATCAAACATAAGGGGGTTCACATCCAGTCGTTTCAAATTAGTGCAGAAGAGCTATTTGCTTTTACTTATTGGCCAGCAACCCCTCCTATGCACCAGGACACCCTTCACTGCACCATCCCCCAGAGGTGAGGAGATCTCCTCTCTTCTCCAAACATCTGGACTACATCTGTGCCCCACCACAAAACCCATTTTCCTAACTCTTGTCCATTCTTCAGTCTTCAATTTAATGAATAGAAGAACATATGGTTTTTAAATGTCAAAAAAAAAGAGAGAGAGAAAGAAAGAAGGGAAAGAAGAAAAATAGAGCTTCCTGGTGGCTCTGTTTGTTAAGCAGTTACCTTCAGACCCCAGGGTGCTGTGATCAACCCACCTCCCCCATTGCACTGGGGTCCCTCTTCAGTGGGGAACCTGCTTCTCCCTCTCCCTCTGCCCCCTCGCACTCTCTCTCTCAAATAAATAAATAAATCTTTAAAAAAGAAAGAAAAAGAAAAAGTTTACAACCAAGAGAAATAAAATTATCTCTGAGCGTGTTTTTCAAACACATTTGAAAAAATATAGACAGGCGTCTAACCACCATTTGAAAGAAAGAGTGTCAAATGAAACCCTGAGAGTTTGAAAGACTGTTCCTTGGTATCACAATTCTTTTTTTTTTTTAAGATTTTATTTATTTATTTGACAGAGAGAGATCACAAGTAGACAGAGAGGCAGGCAGAGAGAGAGAGAGAGAGGGAAGCAGGCTCCTTGCTGAGCAGAGAGCCCGATGCGGGGCTCGATCCAGGACCCTGAGATCATGACCTGAGCCGAAGGCAGCACCTTAACCCACTGAGCCACCCAGGTGCCCCGGTATCACAATTCTTATGGGATAAGCTAAGAAGATGTATTTCCCCCTAAAATCATAGATTCCTCAACCCTTCAAGATAAAAAGAGTGGCATCACTAATTTTGCATTTTGGAATGAGCAGTCTAGTAGCAGAGTGGAGAATTAAAGAGAGACCTTGTAAAGGACACTTTATGATGTATAATAGTCTACCAATCTCCCATGTATATGTTCTGTGCCCAGAGTCTAACACAGTGTCTGCCATACTAACAGGCACTTGATAAATATTCTGGGAGAAATGTTTCCCAGACAAATAACCTGTACTTCTTCTGAAGACCATGAGAACAATAAGCATGATTTTCAAAAACCTAAGTTCCAAAAGCACAGAGACATCTGGACTGCTCAGAAATCAATAAAAATTGGTTTTTAAGCAAATTGTGGAAAAGTACTATGGAAATTAAAGTTTAGAAGTAAGTTGGGGAAGGAGTGCTAATTAGTGCTAATGGATACAAGTACCAACAATGACTGCTAGAGGAAATTGGAGGGTTGCATTGCCCCAATATTTTAATTTCCAAATAAGCATAGCAGCCCAAGCTGATTAAAAGCAAATACATTAGGGGGCGCCTGGGTGGCTCAATGGGTTAAAGCCTCTGCCTTCGGCTCAGGTCATGATCCCAGGGTCCTGAGATCGAGCCCCCACATCAGGCTCTCCGCTCAGCAGGGAGCCTGCTTCCCTCTCTCTCTCTGCCTGCTTCTCTACCTACTTGTGGTCTCTCTCTGTCAAGTAAATAAATAAAATCTTAAAAAAAAATAAAAGCAAATACATTGGGATGCAATTTGGGTTTAAAATGAAGTGTCTTAAGAGCTGAGAGCACAAGTTTAGATTTGATGTAGAAAAAAAGAGGGAGACGTGTTTCTTTCCATACTTCATAATAGCCTCCAACTGGCAAGGTGTTCTTTGTTTCTGAAGAATATTGGTGAGTCACTGAAGTCTTAAAATGCATTTTCCCATCAGAAAAACAAAAACAAAAACAAATGGTGATTAAGTCCCCAAGCCAGCCAACAAAAACCTGTTTAACTCTGACATGGTTGAAATGTATATCTGCAATAGAAAAGCAGAAAACACATCATTTCCATCATTGTACTCACACAAATTTTAAAATTACTGTAGTTTTGAATAATAAAGAGTCTATTTTTATTGGAAGCTGGTACTTGAGAGGAAAGTCGAATGAAAAAAGCAGATGACCCCCTTCAGGAGAAGGAAATGAATTCCCTCCCTTCCCTTCCACCCTGCATGTGACCTGCATTTGGTGACTTGCTGCCAAACAATAGAGTATGGGAAGGGTGGGGTGTAATTTTCCAGTGGAGAAATCTGGCAAACATTCCCTTGGCTAGGTGATTTAGGTCAACATTCACAGTGATAAGTCATGTTGATAGCATGTACCCCTAAAAAATGGGATGAGGACACTTCTCATCTGTGGTCTTCCCCCAAACCTACAACTCCAGTCTAAACATGAGGAAATCATCAAACAAATCCTAATAGAGAAACATTCTTTGAAAATACTCAACCAGTACACTTCAAAACCCTCAAAACCATCAAAAATTAAAAAAAAAAAATATGTCTGAGAAACTGTCACAGCCAAGAGGAAGCTAAGAAAAAGAAGATCAAGTGTAATGTGGTATCCTGGATAAGATCCTGGAAAAAAAATTAGTGGATAAATTGTTGCAATTCAAATGAAGTTCAAAGTTGGGTTAGTAGTAATTTATCAGTATTGGTTTCTTAGTTGTGACCAATGTAACACACTAATGTAAGATGTAACACTAAATGAGAGGTATATATAGGAACTCTCAGTGACATCTCTATAACATTTTTGTACATCTAAAACTAGATTAGGAAAAAAAACATGTATTTTCTTATATAAGATATAAAAAGAGAGTTTTATAAAGATATTGAAGGAGACCCTCCCACTCTCAAGAGCATGAGAAATTGACAGCAAAATTCTTTATTCTAATTTTACTTAAAAACTTATAGTCTTTGTTTTCTATGATGCAGGAACATCACTGGCATTTTTCTTAATATAAGACTTGAGGGATATAGAAGACAATAAACAAAACTCATGTTAGACCAGAGGCATGAATAAGAAAAGAGTGGGACAAAATTTTGGTGAAGGCTTAGCTAAGGAATGCTAAGAGGAAAGAATAAGAATGTTATAATAAAAAGATGAAATTACAAGAGTGGATAAAATAAAGCAAAGGAGATGAGCCACCATAGTGTAGGGCAGCCAGCCTTGGATTATTTTGGTATTGAGGGTGGGCTAGACCCTCTGTCCCTGAAGTGCTACAGGAAATTGAGACTCTTCTTTTAAGAAATTTATGTGCAGTCCAACTTCACCCTGACACTTAGTGAAAAGAACAGCAGTTTTCAAAGTACCTAGACTCTATGTGAAGATTTATTAGCTACCTTGAAAGCATTGCTGGAGGTGCAGGAGAGAGTTGAACTGGTGGAGACAGAGGCACTGGTAGACACTCTTTTTGCACTCTCTACCTAGCTGGCTAGCATGGGTGAGCAAGCTTGGATGTGCCATCCTCCTGGTGCCTTCCTAAAGCAGGCAGCATGATCCATTCATGGCACAATCACACCACTTTTCAGAAAACAGTGAACATGCCCCGATGCTTTTATTCTCCAGTTGCCTAGCCAAAGCCAGCAGATATGCACAACCCACAAAGGGGACACCCCTTGATTGTATGGCCTTGCTGGCCAAGGGGCTAGCATTCCTGAGCTCCATGGGAATGTAACAATTAGAAAGACAGTTCTTAATAAGCCACTCCCCCCAAGCACTGCACAGAGAGCAGACTAAAACACAACTTCAGTACTCCTTTGATAAAGGCATATTAATCTGAAGCTTCAGCTTGAGGGACAGACTTCAGGTTTTCCACATATCTAGAGGTGAAGAAGGTCCTCCCTTCTTCATGAACATGGGCAAGGAGACAAACATCACCTTTATACAACCCTTTGACCTCACTGCAGCTCAACAAGACCTCCAAGAAAGGAGCTTATACACTCATCTACTTTTTAGAACTGCCACCCAAGAGACATCTCCTGACCTCCTGGTCTGTAGGCCAGCAGAGATTATGATTACAGTTCCACAAACTGTATATACTTATATATTTTAAAAGTTGCCACCTGAGGGTCTGGCTTCTAATCAACCTGAAACTTGATGCTAAATGAGATTCCTCTTGTTGGAACATTGACAAATCTTGGCACACCCTCAACAACAGGGTCATATCAAGAATAAATCAAGTGGTTTAAACAATCACAAAAGTTCGAGAGGCAACCAAGAGATAGGGCAAGGTTGAACGAGAAAATCGTCACCTACACAAGGTGACTCCTTCAAGACTGAGGGAGGTAGACATTTCACCTCACACATAGATACAAACCAGAGAATCCAGCAAAATAAGGAAACAGAGAAATATGTTCCAAATGAAAGAATAAGAACAATGAACAATGCCAGAAAAAGACCTTAATGATATGGAGATAAGTTATCTACCTGGTAAAGGATTCAAAGTGAATGGTCATAAAGACGCTCATTAAATTTGGAAGAAGAATGTGTAAATACAGTGAAAACTTCAATAAAGACATAGAAGATATTAGAACCAAACTGAAGTCACAGAGCTGAAGAATAAATAACCAAAGTGAAAATATACTATAGGGACTCAACAGCAGACTGGATCATACAGAAGAATGGATCAATGTGCTGGAAGACAAAGCAGTGGAACTCACCCAGATAGAGCAGCAAAAAGAAAACAAGAATTTTAAAAAATGAAGATAATTTAAGGGACCTAGAAGACAACATCAAGTGGAATAATATTTGAATTATAGGTGTCCCACAAGGAGAAGAGAGAGAGAAAGGGGAAGAAAATTTATTTGAAGAAATAAGGGTTGAAAACTTTCCTAACTTGAGGAAGGAAACAGACATTCAAGTCCAGGAGGCCCAGAGAGTTTCAAATAAGATGATCACTAAGATATCCACACCAAGATAAGACATTATAATTAAAATTTCAAAAGTCAAAGGTAAAAAGAGAATCTTAAAATCAGTAAGAGAAAAACAAATTGTCACATTTCTCAACAGAAACTTTGTACATCTTTCATATGCAAGATGCTAAGAGGAAAAAAAAATTCCAACCAAGAATACATTATCTGGCAAAATTATCATTCAGAATTCCAGACAAGAAAAATCTAGAAGAGTTCATCACTACCAAACTTGCCTCACAAGAAACATTAAAGACTTTTTTTAAGCTGAGTAAAAATAGCACTTATTAATAGCAAGAAAACATATGAAAGTAAAAACCTCTCTGATAAACGTAATTATATAGTAAAGGAAATGTATTAATCACTTAATAAAGCTACTATAAAGGTTAAAAGACAAAGTAGTAAAATTAACAAAAACTACAATAATTAGTTAAGGGGTATGTAAAATTTTTTAAAATGTAAAATGTGACATCAAAAAAATAAAACATGGTGGGGGAGTTAAAATGTAAAATTTTGGAATGAGTTCAAATTTAAGTTGCCATCAACAAAATAGACTGCTATATACATAGGATGATACATGTGATCCTAGTGGTAAGCATAAAGGAAAAACTTATAATGAATGCACAAATGAAAATAAGAAAGAATCTAAACGTAACACTAAAGAAAGTCATCAGACCACAAGCAAAGAGAGAAAAAACAAGGAACAAAGAGGAACTACGAAAACATCAAGAAGATAATTAACAAAATGGCAATAAGTGCATACCCATCAGTTATCACTTTGTTAATGAATTAAAACACATATATTTGCTGAATGGATATAAAAACAAGCAAACAAACAAACGAACAAAAACCAACAAGGCATACCTACATACTGCCTATAAGAAACTCCCTTAGTGTTAAGGACATGCAAAGATTGAAGGTAAATGGATACTAAAAGATATTTCATGTAAATGGAAACAAAAAGAAAGCTGGAGTAGCTATACTTATATCAGACAAGACAGACTGAAAAGACTGTAGTAAAAGACAAGTAGGGGGCATTATATAATAATAATGGAGTCAAACCAGCAAAAACATATAACATTTATAAATATACATATGTACACCTAACATAGGACCACCAAAATAGGTAGAGTAAATATTAATAGACCAAAGGGAAAAATTGACAGCAATACAACAATAATAGGTGAAACAACTTAAGTTTCCATCAATGGATGAATGGATAAAAAAGAAACAGCCACCCACCAACACCCCCCCCAACACACAGTAAAAATCAGACATCAAAAGGAAAGAAATCTAGCCATTTACAACAACATGGATGGACCTTGAGAGAATTATGCTAAGTAAAATAAGTGAGACAAAGACAAATA
Source organism: Meles meles (assembly GCF_922984935.1). Taxonomy (NCBI): domain Eukaryota; kingdom Metazoa; phylum Chordata; class Mammalia; order Carnivora; family Mustelidae; genus Meles; species Meles meles. The sequence continues at coordinate 97,120,525 of NC_060066.1, forward strand.
CTGTATGATCTCACTTATATGTGGAGCTTAAAAAAAAAAAACAAATAAAACCTAGATTCATAGATGCAGATATTAGTTTGTTGGTTACCACAGGGGATAGGGTTTGAGGGTGGAATGGATGAAGTAGATAAAAAATACAAACTTCCACTTATAAAATAAATAAAGCAAGAGGATATAATGTATACTATGGTGAACATAGTCAATAATATTATACTAACTTTGTATGGTGGCAGATGATAACTAAACTTATTGTGATGATTATGTCAAATAACAATGTTTTATATTTAAAACTAGTATGATGTATGTCAATTACATTAAAAAATTAAAAATATTAAAAATTGCTTGATGATCTTTGAAGAGGCCAAAGGATTAACTATGTCCAAGTTGTTCAATATCATGTATGGATTGTGACAAAAACTCATAAAGGAACAAAAGACTCTCAGTTTTTTAAAATAGTACTACTTCATAACTCAAAATCAAAACAAACAAAAAATGTCACCAGAAAGCCACCTGAGTTATATAGGACTCTCTCATTTCTTTACTAAAATTTTAAGTTAGGAGCACTGGGTGGCTCAGTTGGTTGTACATCTGACTCTTGATTCCCTCTCAGGTCGTGATCTCAGGGATGTGAAATCCAGCCCTGTGTTGGGCTCCATGCTCAATGGGGAGTCTACTGGAGATTCTCTCTCTCCCTCTACAGCTCCCCCCTCTCTCAAACAAATAGACTCTTTAAAAAATAAAATAAAATAAAATAAAATAAAATTTTAACTTATTTGGACTCCTACTTCAATCTCATGAGTTCAGATTATCCCTCTACTTTAAAATCTTTTTCCCTAAGAAAGAAAGATTTAATTTTTGCTGACATCTATCTAGTGTGCTTTGGAATGTTAAAAAATGGTGGCTGTTTGAGTCAGGAACAGCCTATCTGATGAATATATAGATGCAGAAAGCCTTATTGACAGACAGTAGCTGGTCTACCAAGACAAGCCTCCAGTACTAAGTCAATAAGCATTTTTGGAGAGCTGAGAAGAAATTCCTACAAAAAACCTCCTGTTTCTAGTATGTAATACTTAGTAGTATTTTATACTCAAACAGTTTTTTTGGAAAGAATATTTAGCTTGATGTCATTGTGCAGTAGTGACACCAGCAATCAGTCTAATGTGGGCTTAATAAGAGCATAGAGGCATATTAAAATGAATATTATGGGGGCGCCTGGGTGGCTCAGTGGATTAAGCCGCTGCCTTCGGCTCAGGTCATGATCTCAGGGTTCTGGGATCGAGCCCCGCATCGGGCTCTCTGCTCTGCAGGGAGCCTGCTTCCTCTTCTCTCTCTGCCTGCCTCTCTGCCTACTTGTGATCTCTCTCTCTGTCAAATAAATAAATAAAATCTTTAAAAAAAAAAAAATGAATATTATGTTTGACCATCTTTAGTTTTACCATTACATAAAAGAAAAGAAGGTCTTAAAGGCTGCAGGCAGTTCAAAGAAGTATTATTAAAAAGAAACAAAAGGAGTAAAAATATTCTACAGTAACAATGGAGCCAAAAAAACCCACTTCATTGTTATTTTTATGAAATATAGATGATAAACAGTGACTGTTTAATTGTCTTACATATTTTCCTTGTTTTACAGTCTTACATTTATTTATATTAAGAATACACAATATGAGCTATGAAATTTAAATATCCAAGGGTTAAAATAAATTATTGTCAATAAAGGCAGAAATATTGTTATATTTTCTCACACATATCATTTAATTAGTCCTACTATTAAATACTACTACTTGCCTCTGTTAACTAGTCCTATTGTTTTGTGCAAATAATAGCATGAATGTAACAGAAAGTAAATGATATAGATAAACATAATTTTATTTATTTTATTATTACTTTTTGAGAGAGAGAGAGTGCACACGTATGAGAAGGGGAGAGGCAGAGGGAGAGAGAGAATCCCAAGCAGGCCCCACACCCAGGGTAGAGCCCCATGTGGGGCTTGACTACAGGACCCAGAGATCATGACCTGAGCTGAAATCAAGAGTCAGATGTTCAACTGACTGAGCCACCCATGTGCCCCCTGAAACATAATTTTAAATGAACATCTATTTTTCATATTTTATATTAAAGCAATAACACATGTATACAATTCTTTTTCAGTGAGAGTACCCTTCCTTACAACAGACAGAAAGAGCAACCAGAAGCTAGATGAGGCAAAAATGATCCTCCCTATAGAGACTTCTGAGGGGACATAGTCCTGCAATTTCTTTTCTTTTACTTTCTTTTTCTTTTTTCTTTTTCTCTTTTCTTTTCCTTTGCAAACATGCAAAAACATATTTGGTCAATGTTCATCACACTCTGTGGACCAGTAAGTGCAAGAAGCTAAAAGAAAATTAATCCCAGGGGTGCCTGTGTGGCTTGGTGGGTTAAGGCCTCTGCCTTCAGCTCAGGTCATGGTCTCAGGGTCCTGGGATCGAGCCCCACATCAGGCTCTCTGCTCAGCGGGGAACCTGCTTCCTCCTCTCTCTCTGCCTGCCTCTCTGACTACTTGTAATCTCTGTCTATCAAATAAATAAAATCTTAAAAAAAAAAGAAAATTAATCCCAGGGCATTTGGGTGGCTCAGTGGTTTAAGTGACTGACTCTTGGTTTCAGCTCAGGTCATGATCTCAGGGTCAGTCTTCTGTCCTCCAGAACTATGAGGATCAATTTCTGTTGTTTTAAGCTACCCACCTTGTGGTAAATTGTTAAGATAGCCCTAGGAAAATAGTATACACATCTACCAAAAATATGCAGGGATGGGGTCATAATGATGTAATTATATTACTATCAGCCTTCCTGAATTCATCATGAATTTGTTATTGTTTCCCTCATTCCAGGTGTCAGAACCTGGAATTATTCCTTCCTTCATTCCTTCCTTCATTCGTTCGTTCGTTCGTTCCTTCCTTCCTTCCTTTCTTTTACAGAGAGAGAGAGAATATGAATGTGGAAGGAGGGGCAAAGGGGGAGAGAGAAAGAGAGAGAATCTTAAGCAGGGGCTCAATCTCACAACCCTGAGATCATGACCTTAACTTAAATCAAGAGTCAGATGTCTGCTTAACTAACTTTGCCTCCCAGGGAAACTGGGGTTCATTTTCCTTTAGCCTTTTCCTCTCACTGGTCCATAGAGTATGATGCACATTTGACTAAATATGTCTCTGCATATTTGCAAAAGAAAAGAGAAGTTGGAAAAAAAAGAGGAAAGAACACAGTAAAGATGAAGATAAAACATGTTTTAATAGAAGAAGAGGTACAAATGAGTGTATATGCATGGATGTGTATGCATGCTTGTGTTACACATCACTGCTTAAATCACAGGTCATAAAACAAATTGGAAATAAAGTGACTTCCTTGTTGCATAAGTTTCTATATGGAACATACACTTTCAGAGCCAACCATATTATTAGATACAGTATCCTTATTTTATCTAGTACCAGGTGTTTTTTTTTTTTTCAGATCTATTTTGTAGGTCCTTTAAGGTTGGAAAAAATGATTTTACATGTTTTATGGACTAGTAAAAAATCATATCTTTAATGAAAGTAATTCTGTATAAAAAAGTAACATGTTTTTACATGTTTTTGATGATCAAATGAAGGGAGGGTATTGTAGTCCTTTAACACATTTATAGACTTTGTTCATCTATTTTTATTATGCCCTTCACTCTTCCTCTCCTTTCCCTCTTTCTTTGCCTCTCTGTTTTCTTTTCTTTTTGCATCTTCAGATAATCAAGTGAAGTTATATGTGATCTGTGTTGTTGACCTGGCTCATGTAATATTCTATTTTGAAATTTTGTCTTCTAATTGTCCTGGGTACCAAGTAAAATTATCTTTAAGCCCCAGTGATAATTTTCTTCACAGAAAAGTTACTAAAATAAAAAACTAAGAAATAGAAAATTAATAATACTATTGTTAAAATAAATAAGAGTATTTTTAAAAAGTTTTTATTTTTCAGTTAGTTAACATTTAGTATAGTATTAGTTTCAAGTATACAATTTAGTGATTCAACACTTCATACATCACCTGGTGCTCAGTACAAATGCCCTCCTTGATCCCCATCAGCTGTCCTCCCACCCATCTCCCCTTTGCGTTCTTTAAAGTTAAGAGTTGGCTTCTTGATTTGCTGAGAGAGTATTTTTAATAAAATACAAAACTGGAATTTTAGTAAAGAAGTAACATCAATGGGTTTTTTTTTTAAATAGTGACTTTGGAATAAACTACTAAGTTGAGTCTAACTCTAATTCATGAATAAACAAAAATATAGATCAATTGAATTCAACAAAATCAATCTCCTTAAATTCTTCCTGATTTTTGAGACTGTCACTGTTCTGCATGGTTCTGAAAATACGAATGATTAAGGTTTTGTTTTGTTTTGTTTTTTAAATAGGCTTCACACCCAATGTGGGGCTGAACTCATAACCCTGAGATTAAGAATCACATGCTCGGGGCACCTGGGTAGCTCAGACTGTCTGCCTGCCCTGGGCTCAGGTCATCATCCCAGAGTCCTGGGATCCAACCCCGCGGAGCCAGTTTCTCCCTCTCCCCTTTGTTCCTGCTCTCCCTCACTACCTCTCTCTCCCTCTTGCTCTCTCTCTCAAATAAATAAATAAAATCTCTAAAATTAAAAAAAAAATCACATGCTCTATTAACTGAAGTTAATCACATGCTCTATAAACTGAAGTTTCAGTTTCATTACCAAGAAAGGGTCTAATGAGACTGAAGCATCTCTTCCCTGGGAGCCAGGAAGGTTGGGTTCTAAACGCTGTATAAGCCAGGATCCCCTTTTATGTGGCTGTAGCTGTTGGGGATCTCGGTTAATAGAGAAAGAAGTGGACAAAAGGTCTGGATCACAGAAACATAGGGGACTTCTGTGATGTCATTTTTCTAGCCAGCATCATGGGGACACGGTTTTTGTTTGTTTAAAAGATTTTAACCCACTGAGCCACGCAGGTGCCCCCCACCCCGCTTTTTAAAATACTTTATTTGTTTATTTGACAGACGAGATCACAAGCAGGCAGAGAGGCAGGCAGAGAGAGAGGAAAGGAAGCAGGCTCCCTGCTGAGCAGAAAGCCCGATGCGGGGCTCCATCCCAGGACCCTGGGATCATGACCTGAGCTGAAGGCAGAGGCTTGTTTAAAAGATTTTATTCACTTATTTAGAGAGAAAGCACGTGAGTGGGAGGAGGGACATAGGAGGGAGAGGGAGAGACTCTCCAGCACATTCCATACTGAATGTGGAGCCCAATGTGGGGCTTGAACTCACAACCCTATGAAAATGACTGAGCCAAAATCAAGAGTCGGAGGTTTAACTGGCTGAGCCACCCTGGTGCTTCTCATGGGGATAAGGTTTTGATGGTCTCCAACATTAGTCAAGTAAATAGTTTTTGCCATGGCTATATATTCACTCACTGCGATATTCCCTCATCCTTTTCTAGTCTAGACTTTCTTTGCCCTCCCTGCTGTGGCCTCTCATTGCCACAACAACCCACATTTGAATAGAAGCAACTTGAGCATTATTATGAGAAAGCACAAGTGTAACTTTAACTGCCAACTCTGCTTTGGACAACTCATCCCGTAATTTTCTTGTAAGTTCTTGTCTTCAACACCTAGAGCAGAAATGTTTACAATGGATCTGGTCTTATTCCCACTTTGGAACCAAGGGAGGTTACACTAGCTATCTTATCCTTCAATCCCCCATACTCAGAATCTAAGAGACATACAAAGTCTGAACATGCAAAGGTGAAGGCATGATCTTCTACAACAAAACAAGGTACAGGTTATCAGCAGTTCATCCTATTCAGTAAAGAAGGAAATACAGAAAAATGAAATGCTAACCTATGCCTAGTGCTCAAGAACAGGGAAGTAAGTACTACTCAAGCATGTGTTGGTTAGCATGGCTCCACATCGTTAAGCCCAGATCACCACCAATTCTGGCCAAAGTTCCTTTACCAGTCCCCTCTTTGCCACTTGTTATACAGTTAACTTGAACCATGTCCTCTCACCTTGTGGGTTCTACTCCACTTATGTGACCAGGAGGGAGGTACCCTCAGTTTTTTGTGTATCTCACTCTTCATATTCATGCAGTTCCTACATGAGGGGGATTTTCTGAGGAACCAGAAATGATGCAATAGCTCTGTCTTCTAGGATCTATTACTTCTAGAAACTGGCATCTCTCTTTCTGACCAGGAGCTGATCATCATGCATGTAGTATCACTCACCACCAAGCATGGTCTGAGTTTTTAAAATCAATTACTCCATTAATTCCACAAACACTGTATGCATACTTTCTAAATGTCTACAGGTGTGATCTGCATAGCAGTCTGCAGGATGTGAGCATAGTGGTACCTTAAGTGAGTCCAGATTTTAGGAGTCATTTAAGCCATGATTAAGTGAGTGGTTATGGCCATGATTTCATTCTAGACTGGAATTCTGGGTGCTTCCCCTTAGGAATGTTGTTTCTGTGAGCAACATCTCTTGAGCTCAGTTTCCTCACCTGAAAATAAATTGGAGATACTACAGCCTCTTTGTATGATGGCTGTGAAACTGCTATAAAAATTATGGATACTAGCTTGATCTATCTATCTATCTGTCCATCTATCCATCGATCTATTGATGTATCTACTAGGGGCCAGGTTAGTTGTGTGTGGTAACCTGGCCCCTGATAGATGAGCATAAAAGATGGAGGACCTATGAATTTTTCCTTCAAAATGCTTTAAGTCTAGTATGGCGAACACAAATAAATACCAGTAACAGGATGAAAAATTTATTAGTGATACATGTATGATAGGATCAGGATTTATAGTAGTGTATAATTAACTCTCTGGAATCAGGGATGGCTTTGTAGAGAAGATGTTTGATGAGTGTTCCTAAAGAATTAGTAGGAATTCTTCATGCAAGCAGAGAGGGAAGTGCAGTCCATGCAGATCCAGCAGAATTTGTAAGAGTAAAGAGGCAAGAAATAGTATACCATATTTGTTTAACTATATGCAATTATATTTCACAAGAAGATAAGGATATAGGAGCAAGAGAATTGTCAAAACTATGAAACTAAATGGAATAAACTCAAGAAGCTAGTGAAAATGGGTCTACTAAATCTTTGTTGTTGTAACATGTATGTTTCTGGTATTGATATGAGTGAATTCTGTTCCACGGCCCTTGCTCCCCATTACTGTCAGCCCTCCTGTAGATTGGATCCCTGGGCTTCCATCATTCAAAGAAAATGTAGAAAGCAGGTCCTGAAGTGCCCAGAGACCCCATGCTCACCTTTCATCTTCTCCTCCCAAATCACTTTGGCACCAGGAGCTCCCTTTGAAGTCTGAAAGAGTACTGGGCCCTGTTCCAGAGGCTGCTGATTTCCTTTTCCCTAATTAAGTTTCCAAGTTCCTTGAGAAAGAGTATAATAGCAAACTGAGGTGATTCGTGCGTGTCTCAGAAAATATGAAGATGTGGAAGGCAATAGAAATGGGAACTCCCTATTATTTGTCTAATAAAATTGGAAGTAATTGAAAAACACTATGGCTTTATATTTCAACTTAACTTCATAAATTATATGTAGATTTAAATTGTTATTAATTATTCTGATAAAAAGATATGACTAAATATAAAAATTAAAATAGGAAATGCTGGAATAATTCTCTTTTCTCTCATAGTTGAGCTTATATACATTTAAAAAATAAAAACCCAAACCAAAAAAAAATAAACAAAAACACCATACTCTCTTCCAGAATTATAATAAGTATTTAATGTTTTAATGGTTCTGCTGCTTCCAAAATGCTCTAGTGCATGTTATGGATAAATTGTGGAAACGTAATAAAATAAACCACTAGTCAGGAAGAATAAAGATGTGATAGTCTTTTACATGAACAATCTCAGAAGAATTTGAATTCAATTGAATTAAATTGAATCATGACAAATTTTTTAAGGTGGTGATAAACAGACTCTAGTGAGTAAAACATTCACCAAAATATATAGATATTATTTTGGACATTGGGAAAATATTAAGGAATTGCATAAATATATTCAAAATATACAGAAGATTGATATGAATAATTAAATTAAAAAGCATAAAAAGACTAGCAAGATAATTCCTCTACTCCAATGCAGTTTTTATTTTCCAAATTTATCAAGGTTAGGTCTAACTCTCTGCTTCACACAGGAACAAGAACAAAAAGAATTGTAGTCTCCCATGAAATAATTCTCAGAAGGCAGATTCAGATGGGACACTTGGTTCATTTTACCATGCAAGAGACATGCAATGGATATTAAAGGTTCCCCAATAACTCAAAAGTTCCTGGACTTGATTCCTGAGCAAATGTTCCATCACGTATTCGACACAAGTATGTTTTTGAATAGGCAAGTTATACATGAAATGGACATGTGCCTTATTCACATAGGTTCCAGTTCTAGTTGAGTAGGATGTCATTGAGTCCAAGGGCACAGAGGTCAATTGGACTCTGTTTTTTGCAATAAAGGGTTAGGTTTCCTGCTTGCGGGGAGTACTGTCTTCTCTGAATCAAGAAAATAGGGAGTTGACAGTTTTTTTCATAGGTGATAGGCATAGGTCCAGGAAATACTTTGTGGAGAGGAAGAGGATCTGGCCAGAGTGGGAGTGAGGGAAGTCAAGAATTGTTACTGCCATGGTTCTGGGATCAACAGCAGGAATAGAGATCAGCTCTAGACTCCTTAATGTTGTGTTGCACTTGAACCCTGAATTGTATTGATAATCAAAATTAGCTGAAGCCCTGCAGGTACCTAATTATATCAAAATGTTCTTGCCAAATAATCCTTAGGGATAGTTATGTTTCCAAGTGTATCAGAAACATGGGTGTAAAGACCTGTAAGAAATGCAGAATGTGGAGAAGAGGACAATGATCTTCACTCAGGAACACTGTATTGATGACCATGCAGTTAGCCACTACTTGGAATCAGGACAGATTTACTCACTCTTGGCCACTAATGAAAGGGTATGTCAACACTTAAAAAAAATAGGATTTGTCTATGGTTGTGCTTTCCAAAGAAGTGAGTAAGTTCAGATGAAACCAATGAGTGAAATGGACTTGCATTTTGAAATTTTAAAAACAAAAAACTCAAGTACACTACTTAACTTGTGCTGAAAGAACACTGTAAAAATTGTTGAAGGTGCCCGTGCCATAGAACAAATTATTGACAAAATTTCATCATTAAGAAACCTTGAGTAGTATTATTATATTTGTTTTATTTTATTATATTATATTTTATTATTTTATTTTATTGGTATTTTATTATATTGGTAACGACTATAATATATACAAGGTGATTTATTCAAGTGTGTATTGTTGGGAAAGACTCAACTGAACAAAACTCAATATCTTGTTGCATCCTACCCATCATCTAAATGTTATGGACAATAGAGGTAACAACTTTCTTCCAGAATAATAATAGCTAAAAGAGACAGGATCAAAGTGATCAGAATTAACTCAATAAATACTTGTCAGTATAAAAATACTTTCTTATTCCTCTATTGATCTTTTTACCCTAAGGAATTTTAAAGATATCCTATTTGTTTCCAGACTTATGTGGATTTTTTTGGAATGATTTATTTACTAAAATACCTCAGTTAAATATGTAAACACATATGTGACTATGTACCTCCCCATCCAGACTCTGCTCTATATGAAGTGCTAGAAATTTTGAAAGCAGTAAGAGAAATGCCCTTTTTATTTGTTAAAATTAGATACCCCATTCTTCAGTTTGTGCCTTCTGTTCCCTTTACAGATAAATCTTTTCTAGTTACACATTCACTTGTTCTTCCCAGCACTCCACTCACATAAGCAACTTGGGAATTACTCTCTTCTTGAAAAGCCTAGAACTATAATTCCCGAGCACAATCTCTAAAGTCAGAGAGTGCAGTTGGTACCCTCACTACTTGATCAAAATGAAAACAATACATTTGAAAGGGTATAGAGGTCAAAATATATTCCCTGCGTTGTTGATCCTCAGAGGATGAACACACTGATCAGACAGACAGGTGTGGTGAAGGCTAGTTCTCCTGCCTCCAGAAGTAATAGGCCACAAAAGGAAAGCATTCTTTATCAGTAGTGGGAAAGAAAGAAATAGATTAGTTAGGGCTTATGTAAGCCTGAAAATCAAATATGGTATGACAGGGAATTAATATTATACACAATTAATGGGAAAACCTGGTAATGAAACAGTGCTGATAGCTAGCTGATAGCTAGTCACAATGAGGTGGTTTAGGATAATGAATATTAATACCAAATAACCAGACTATACTCTGGGATTTGAGTTAAAATCCATTCCAGGCCCTACTGTAACAGTACAAAAGGAAATTATATTTCTGAAGAACTAATATTATGTCATTATTTGTCTACTTGGATTCTCTAAGGAACCACTTGAATTATTACATTTTGGGACACAGAGAAACAAAGATAAACTTCTGAGAGGACTGTATGGTTTTCTGTTGGGAAATATGGAACATGGTTAGTCAATAATCACTCCTGAATCTGATTTTTAAAAGCAAAAAAGGTTTTACTTCAATTCTGAAATTAACATCATTGCAACATATAGACTTTGTATTAAGCAAATGACTACTGTGAAGATAAGACAAGTCCAGACAAACATTTGGTCTACAAGGAAACATCAAGAGAGCTTGGGCAATATCAAGATCTGGATCTGATATTTGAAAGCTCCCATGTGTATGTAGAACTAAGACTTTTCAGGTTTATTTTTCTAGTTAATTTTCTCCAACCTCTATACTTTTTATTTCTGATCATAGCAAGAGGCAGATGCCAAATCTTATAAGAAAGGCTGTTCACAGGGTATTTCTAGCCTGTCTGAAAATAGGAAGTGCTAGAAATTTCATAAGGAAGTCAGTTCTTGTTAGCTTACAGATTCAATTTTTGCAGACCAAAGTGATTTAGATAATTAAAGCCTGGGATAAAACAATAAAATCATAATTATTAGCAAAGGTGGTGCTAATTAATGTGATGAGGCAGTAGAGTATAATGAAAGATCACTGACCATGGATTAAGAAACCAGGAATTTCCTTTAAGTCTGAAATTTGCCATGAGATCTTGGACAAATCATTTAACTTCTTTTAGGCACAATTTTGCAAACTTTAAGATGAAAAGTTTAGACTAAACCAGTGGTTCATATATTTAACTGCATAATAGCTTATTCAAAATAAATATTATGTGGACATCAAATAGTAAAAATGGATAAAAATGGCAGCACTCTTTGAAGAGAGGACAGTTGTCACATAGTATGTTTTCATTAAATTCTTCTTGAATGACTCTCAAACTGCTTTAAGAGGCAAGTGGGAAACTCCACAGAGTATCCCAGTTAAATTATTTATGAAAATTTGAATAAGGAGTTGCCTTTCTGACATAGAAATATCCGAAGAGAAATATAGAGAAACCTTGGGAAAATTACTGCTAAAATGGAGCATATGCATGATCTTTCTTAGATAACTAGAAGATTGCAGCCATTAGCATGCTTTGGTTGCCAGACACAGAAAGCATGAGGCAAACTGATTTGAGGAAATTGAGTAATATACTGGTTAATGTAACTAAATCATAGTAGACCTAGCTTCAAGAGAGGCTTAATCCAGAGGTCTTGGTTGCTAAGCTTGGGCTTGCTTTTGTTGCATTTCCTTGGCATTGGCTTCCTCTATGTATGTTCATGATCTGGACCAACTCCCTTCCTGCTAGTATCATAGCATCAGTTCAGATCTTAAATCTACAGCACACCATGTAAAGAAAGAAACTACCTCTTTCTGGTAGCCCCCAAAGAAGAAGAGGCAGTTTCTTTTCCAGAGGTCCCTCAGTAAGCATCTCAGTCTTCCTGGCTCAAATGTTAACATGTGTTCCGTCATAGAAAATCCCAGAGAGATGGAACACAGCGATGGAGCTAAGTCAAGGGTCACCCCTTTGGTGGGGCATGAGGGCAATCCTACCCAAAGGACACAGCTGGGAATTAATAGAGAAGAAAGAAAAGTCTTTCAACAAACATCCAGTCCAGTTCAGCTATTAACATTATTAATTTAATGCATCACCATATTTCTCCATATAGATCAAGTGAAAGATTTTTTGGAAGAAAAAAATGTATCTCCACATCTGAACATTATTCTCTCATGTCATCTTATTCGAAAGTCATATGGACAATGAGCTATTGAGTGGAAGGACAGGGTCTTAATTCAAAGTACTTAGGAGCTAACTTGAGTGTATCAAAAATATACACAGACTACAAATTCACAGCATAAGTCTTTATTTGTTTTTTTATTTACATATCATTCTAGCAAAGTACTTAGTATTATGAATGAATGGATTACATATTAAAGAGCTTTAAACTCATAATGTTATGAATGTATTGTTTTGATATTCTTCATAAATAATAATGGGACCCTCATAATTTCATGTGAAGAAATTTGGGAAATAAAATAGCACTTACTGAAAAAAAGAAAAGCACATGGAGAATAAATGTTGGGATGAAAGAGCAGGTCCACTGGCAAAGCTTCATGAGAAGGAGCTCATTGACATCACACTCCGTCAATCACCTGCGTGGAGGAGAGAAAACATATGCTTGCCTCAGGAACGGCCCAGCATAAGTCCAAGAGGCAGTTAGTAAACATACTCACTAATTCTAAGGACTAATCCCCACTTTATACGAAATCCAATCAGCTTGCTCATGCCCTGAAGATGAAGTAAATTGAGATTTTTAGTTACACTAAAAAAAAAAAAAAATCAAGGGTTACTAAGACTTTATCCAAACCACACATGCAAGAGATAACCCATTGAAAACCTGCCTTTTTCTCCAAGTTTTATTAGATAATGTGAGAAAGTCTAAGGGCGAGTTGAAATGTGAAGAACTTTATTTTCTTTTTTGCAAATATGATATGTTTGGTATAGAATTCTACAGCAGAAATAAATATACTGGCTCCTTGAAGATATTAATTGGTCTTATTATGTAGGAGAATGACAGTTACTGATATGGGAGCTGCTGTTAAAAATCCATAGAGAATGTACACACTTCTTTGAATATGTAGTTCAAAATAGTGAGAAAGTCTTGAACTGCGTGGCGGCAGAATGCCAAAGGAACATACAGAAGCATTATGCCAGAGAGAGGGGAAATGGTCCTTGGTTGGAGAACTTTAGAGTCCCTGGAGGAGCCAAAATGTGCTCATGAGCATTGGGTACTCCTTGGTGATAATGGGTGATGAGTAGGGGGCCTGGTGAAGCCCCACAACAATCCTGCTTCTCCTCTAGAGAGGGATGTATTAAGGGAGTTTTGGTCTCCTGGCCTAGGAAAGCTTTAATAGTTTTGCTAAGGCTTGCTAAGAGACTTCACCCTATTTTAAGTGACAAAAATCCTGCAGATTTCAATATTACAGCTTTATAAGCAGCAGCACAGGTAACATCAATGCAGGCACGTGAGACCCTGGTTTCTCAGCTGGCTCCTTGACTGACCAGTGAGTGAGTTCCACAATTAAGTCTTTCTGAGCCTTGGTTTTTCTGTCAGTGTAGTAGAGAGATCAATACACTGGCTGCAGAGTTTTCAAGCTTTTAAATGAAACGCATGGGAAGTACCTGACGGGATATCTGGTGAAGGGCTATTTGGAAAATGCTCATTCTCTTCCCTTTCCACCTGCATTTCATTCCAACATAGATTACTTTCTGATTTTTGAGCCAGTGGTGCTGGGTTGAAAGGATTGAGAAATAAAGCTGAAGATAAAAGCAAAGCAAAGAGCCCAGGTGAGAGATTTATTATTTCATTTTTGGGGGATGGATTATTTGGATATTTCAGAACAAGAGAAAATCCCTGCTTTATGTTTGCTATAAATGAGATAGTTCTTGAGCCATAGGCTTTCTTCCTGGTTCATAAACCTCTTGGATGGCAGGCAGAAGAGCCGATCAGAGAGGATTTGGGAGTGACACCAAAGCCAGGAAAATAGCTTGAAAAGGAACATTTCAGGTTTGAGCAGTGGTTCATATACTGTACATGCAGAAAGCACTACTCAAAAAGTTAAAACTGAACAACACTACAAAGAAGGGCCCCTTCAGGGTTGGATGGAGCGTAAATTCCCATGTCTGCTTCGTCTGGTGCCAGATCCCTCAGTAGGGCATTTTGATCCATGCAGGAAACAGGTACTCATCAGGAAGGCTAAAACTATCTTTATAAATTAATTGTTATTTAAATAAGAAAAAATTCTTATTTTATTTGGATTGGCCTAGGTTATAGACTGAATGTTTGTGTTCCTTCAAGATTCATGTGTTGGACCCGAAGTCCTCAGTGTGATATTTGGAGGCAGAGTCCTGGGAGGAAATTAGGGGTGACCATGACAATGAGGGTAGGGTCACGGTTCAATGTGATTAGTGTCCTTATAAGAAGAGACTCCAGATAGCATTCATTCTCTTTTCCCTTCACTCCCCGTTTACCCCCTTTGCCCCCTACCCCATCTCTTTCTCTTTCTCCATGCGCATGTGCTGAGGAAAAGCCATGTAAGAGCACAGCAAGAAGGCAGCAGTCTACTTGCCAAGAACTGAATCAGCTGGTGCCTTGATCTTGAACTTCCCATCTTCCAAACCCATGAAAAATAAATTTCTGTTTCTTTGTTTGTTTTGTAAAGATTTTATGTATTTGACAGAGAGAGAGATCACAAGTAGGCAGAGGCAGGCAGAGAGAGAGGGGGAAGCAGGCTTCCTGCTGACCAGAGAGCCCGATGCAGGGCTTGATCCCAGGTCCCTGAGATCATGACCTGAGCTGAAGGCAGCGGCTTAACCCACGGAGCCACCCAGGCACCCCTAAATTCCTATTTTTAAAGCCATCAGTCTGTGGTGTTTTGTTACAACAACTTAGGAAAACTAATACAGCCTATCTACTTTGAGAATTATAATAATAGGAAATCTCAATTTCTAAAATGTATGCTACAAAATTTGAACTGTTCTGTTTTTTGGAAATGTATAACAGCCAGCTGTATGAGGTCCATTATATTCAAAGTCTTTAGCCTGACATGATCAGGTCCCAAATGACTTTCTAGCCCCATTTCTCCCTCCGTCTCCTCTGTGTTCCAGGCAAGCCAGGGTGCTCCCTCTCCCCTTCTCCCTCTTCATGTGTCCATTGCTCCCTCTGTTCTCCATTAGCAATGCCTTTCTCTCATATCTGACAATGCCAAGCCTACCTCCTTGTACATGTCCCCTCTTTTATAAAGCCCTTCTTTACATTCTTTACCACCCAAAGAATGGGTGGTAAAGAATGTAAGGATATTACATTGGGTGGGTAGACCCCACCCAAAGGTAAAATATCAGTCAGGTGTCTGCCTTCATCACAAGTCATTATCCCAGAGTCTAGGGATCAAGTCTGCTCCCCATCCCCACTCCAGGATCTCTCTCTCTCTCTCAAATAAATAAAATCTTTAAAAAAATGTCAGAAAAGAACAAACATTGATTTTGGGGTTTGCATTTCATTCTATCTTTTCTAGTCTAATGTTCCATAATGATAGGTTCATATTTCTGTGAAAAAAAAATCTTGTCTATCTTGATAAAGGTTAAATGATGTATATTCCTTGTGCTGCACACAATATATGGCAGTTAGGAGGGGCTCAACAAATAAATACTATTCCTTTCTTTGCTTTTTTCCCCTGAAGTCTTACCTTGGAAAAACATATTTCAAATGCTTGCTTTCCTTCCTTAACTTTCCTTAACTTTCTTAACTTTCCTTCCTTAACTTCCTTAACCTTAACTTTCCTTTCCTTTCCTTCCTTAACTTCTTCTTAGAAGAATACCAGTGTATTAACTCTCACCATCCCCTGTAGGAAAAAACAAACAAACAAACAAAAAAACACCCAGGAAAATGAGACAAACTAAGGAAATCTCCTGATGGACAAATATTGTCCTTGAACTAAGAGACAGAGAGGGAAGGAAAAGTTGGAGATAAACACTTAAGTAGAGTTATCAGCAGAACAGTGGAAGGTATCTGTGACTAGGTCATGTGTCCCCAATGTAATAAGGGAGCAGAAAGTCAGAAGCTTACTGGCAGAACAAGAAAAATGAAGCAAGCACACAGAGAGAAGCTAAGAAACCAAGAGACAGGAGAGGCAGAGAGGCTGGTCCCCAAAGCTGACTTGTAACTTGTATCTGCTCTTCACTCACCCATTGATTTATCCAATTATTCTACACATATTTACTAAGAGCTTTCCATGAAGGAGTCTAGAGGAGAAAGGGAAAGCAAACAAACATAGAGTCATATACAAGTTGAGGTGTTGGTAAGTGATGTGAGCAAAGATAAAGTAGGGTAAAACAAATAGGTACAAAGAATAGGATAAGTGTTATTGTAGAGCAGGTTGCAAGGAGGGCATCTCTGACAGGTGACACTGAGCAAAAGCCTGAATGGGGAAGCAGCAAGATGTAATATCTGGGAAGGTATATTCCCTTGTTTCAATGCTTTGAGGCAAGAGGGTACTTAGAAAACTGGCATCATAGCCAGGAGGATGACTAGGTCTGGAGTCAGAGAGGAGAGACAATTGACAGGTCATGTGGGGTCTGTGTCCTCAGAATCTGTGTGGTTTTTTTTTTTTTCCCCTGACCCTGGGTTCTTATAAGACCAATCTGATCCCTTCAAAAGGAGACTTTCTTGTTTAAATTGAGCAGATTTAAATAGAGTTTGGATCCTTGAAACAAAAGATATTTCTATGGAAACATATATTTCTTTAAGCTTTTACAGTTTCTATTGTCCTGTGACTTGGTCTCAGTTCACAAGTGCTACTAGGCTTTGTTTGGGTTTGTTTTGCCCTCTGGATAAGGCAGGAAGGCCAGGTGGGGATGGAGTTCGCCGTTTCCTCTCCCCTGGTGAGTGAGCCTCTGATAAAACCCCAATAGTTTAGGCTCTGGTGAAGCTTTCTCCTGAGGACGGGGCTTTTCAAGAATAGAAAGAAAGTTCTGGTATATTTCAAAACAGTTCCTTTTCTTCTTCTCCTGACAGAAGCATGAGGGGATATTTCTCTAGTCTTCACTGTGATAAACTGGTAGAGCCCCTGGTAGAGCTCAAGAAAGTGTAGGGATCTTTCATGACTAGGTCTCCCCAGAATTCTTAATTCTCACTTGGAGCCCCCAACATCTGTCAGTTATGGCTTAGATGTCCTATCCTGGAATTGGTTCCTGGTGGCTTCTGTTCCTGAGCTTCCACTCCACTAAGTTGAGATTCTCAGCATTGCTAGTCTGTCTCTAGGAGCACAGGACAGCAGTTTGGCCTGTAACCTAAGTTCTCTGGTGAATCTAAGAAAAGCTGTGGATTTCCAGTTTCTTCAGCTCTTTTTCTTCCGTGAACAGGACAGAAATGAAATGGACAAATTACTAGAAAGACGGGAACTACCAAAACTGACTCAAGAAGAAATAGAATATCTAAATAGACTTGCAACAAGTAAACAGATTGCATCAGTAATAAAAAAAAAAGTTAAAAAAAAAAAAAAAGCCCAGGGCTTGATGGTTTCACAAATGAATTTTATCAAACTTTTAAAGAAGAATTAATACAAATACTTCTCAAACCCTTCCTAAAAATAGAAAGAGTGATTTTAATTCATTCTTTGTGGTCAGTATTACCCTGATAACAAAATCAGACATCCATTTTAAGTTTGTATTTGTTTTAAAACTGTGTAAGCGGTATCTCCCTCTGTGTTCGAGTGAAATAGTCCTCCTTGGAGATCATATATATCAGCCTGTGTGCCTCTTCTGAGGACAATATTGTTGGGTTCAATGAGTGAGTAAAATCTATATAACATTTCCTTGGTTCATACATTTATGTTCTGAATTTTGCATGTGTATGTAGGGAAGAGAATGGCAAACAATCAAAAGGTAAAAATTAAATAAATAAAAATAAAGAGTCTAGAGGACAGGTTTGTGATTTCATCTCATGGATGCCTCTTTGGACATTTTTCAAAGCTCAACTGTATGTGTTTGATACATATGTATTTGCTGCTCTCTTCAAGAGACCTTCAAAACTCTTCCCTAAAAGAAGGTAAGAATGTCAGAGAGAATGGGAGGAAGGTGAAAATTGGGTTTAGAGTAATAATTAAAAATTAAATCCCGGTGTCTATATCAGAAAAAGTGTTTTACAGGGTGATATTTTGAGTAATTAGATATATAAGTTAAAATTTGGGGATTTTGAATGGGAAAGGGAATAAACTAAGTGAGCAAAATAAGTTAGCATTTACAGAAATCCTTTAGGGTATCCCTTTGCAAAGGTTAGAAATCTCAAAGATCAAAGAGAGAAGTTAATTTGATTTATTTCTAAAGTAGACATTATTATTTCTTTTTTTCCTTTCTTGAACTCTTTAACTAGTAAGTGTTGCCTTTGGGCAAAGAAAAGCTGTTTTCTTTTACCAAAAAGTGCAAGAAGTTTAAAAAAAATAACACTGGTTTCCTACTAGTCCTAATCAGTCAGATTTTGTTTTCCTCATCCCAATCTTCAGCTTGTTCTTTCTTTCACTTGGCTTCTCCTTCTTCTTCTTAACTTTTCTTACCTCTTTTCTCCCAAACAAGTCACAGCTTGCCAACTATTATCACCTTCTGAGACGATCCCTGGCAAAAATGGTCTGAAGCTTGGTAACCTAATAAGAATTCTCAAGGTATTCTCAGGCCACTGTCCTTACCCATTATGCCATCTGATTAACAAGGCCATACTCAGACACATGCTGGGCTCTCAGAAAAATAGGTCTTTACAGTGTGGTATAATTAAGAGAGAACAGAACTTGGAGTCAGAAAACCTATGTTTGAATCCTGTGTCTGTGACTTTACCAGTTATGTGACCTGATAAAATCACAATCCCACTGAGTTTCATCTTCCTCTACTGAAAACTGGATATTAATGACATCTAACTTAGTGGGGGCTTTGAAGACTAAATGAGAGAATACAGAACTCTTGTACAAGACAGTTTTGTGCACCTACATAAAAAGGTGAATATCATTGTAATATTAGGCTCTTCATTGGGATGATGGAACCTAAATCATTACTCCTCATTTCCAGTTTGAGAAGCAGAGGAAATAACAATAATAATAATAGTAATGCTAATAATTTTCTTGATAACAATAGTGTCTACGGCTTTTTTAAGAGCTTGCCCGCCACCACATGTTATACCCTATATTTTACATATATTATTTCAGTAAATCCTCGGAAGAACCCAATGAGGGTTCTCATAGAAGCTGAAGGTCAGAAAAGTTAGGGTTGCAAAGCCAATGCATTGTCAATTGAACCTGTATCTTCTCTGACACTGAAGCTTGTGTTCTAATAAGTATGTAACTTGTTTGCTGACAGCCATTCTGTTTTCCACCAGATGCACCTTTGAGATCTACTTCTGTCCATTGGCAGGAAAGCTGCACTCACCCTTACACATGCAGAAAGGAGAGTGGGAGGCTTGTATAAGGGACAAAGATTAAAGAATACCCCTGTGCTGAGGAAGTGGTGGTGTCTCCTCAGACAGGGAAGGTGGTAATCATTAGGAATAGCACCACATTTTGTCTGTTGGATGCATGGGTGTTATCTTTAGGCTACCCCAGTTGAGAAAGCTAAAGTCAAGTGTGCCAAACTAGGATAGCTGTCATTTTTGGTCTTCCTAGAACATTTTTCTATACGTTTTCTTCTGATTATGACATCCCTTTCTCTTTGCAGAATTCCTTCCCATTCCTTGAGGTTCTGATGGAGCTATCATATGGAAGCAACCCAAATGTCCATTAATAGACGAATGGCTGAAAAAGCAGTATATGTGTAAAATGGAATATTATTCAGCCATAAAAAGAATGAAATTTTGCCATTTGCAAAACATGGATGAAACTAGAGTGCATTATACTAAGTGAAATAAGCCAGTCAGAGAAAGATAAATACCATATGATCTCACTCATGTGTAGAATCCAAGAAACAAAACAAACAAGCAAAAGAGAGAGACAAACCAAGAATAATACTTTTAATTATAGAGAACAAACGTGATTACTAGAGGGGAGGTCAGTGGTGGGGGGGTGTCGTTGAAATAGCTGTTGGGGATTAGTGCACTAGCTATAATGTATAAGATTATTGAATCACTATATTGGGCACCTGGAACTAATATAGCACTGTATGTTAACTATACTAGAATTAAAATTTAAAAAAATAATTAAAAATGAGTATACAAGTTATAAGATGTCTCCACTCCAAGACAAAACAAATTTGTGTTGTAAAGAAGGGACTGTATTTTCTCCCTGAACTTCTGTAATTGCTACTTAAAAAAAAAAACCAGCCATAGCTATAGGAGAAAAATACTCAAATGACAACGTATTTTAATATGTAAACCATCCAGATATAGATAAAGAATCTCTGTGTATTTATTCTTACCACTAGCCTGAGGGTTATAGAGAAATCCTGCTTGAGAGGTGTTTATTATTCTCCCCAGACCCCATGCCAAAAGCCATAGCATAAAGCTTACAGATGTTTTAGAAAATTATTTAGTGGTGATGGTGGGGGTTATGAGGACAAATCTTGAAACTATGAAGATGTTTTGATCTCATTTAAAGTACAGTCCAAACAGCAGCTTAGTCAATCACATCAAATTAACAATATGAGGCAACACAAGACCAATTTCTACATTTTAATTTTTCCTGCTCCCATGGTGAAATGTTATTAAAGAATGCTGTTAGAACCTAATGATGTATATCTTGATGCTCTGGCCAGGTAAGACAGCAAGTCATAGGAGATTTTACTTTTTCTGAGAAAAATAGAGATCACAGAGTAGATTAGACTTAAAGAAGAGAACACCATCACCTTCAGGCTTTAGACTCATCGAATATATCTGAGATTTTGGTAAGCATATAACAATTTCAGGTTTCCATTTTGAATTCTTACTACTAACTGTATTTTCTGTTCTTAAAGGCTTCTTTGTTGACTTGGGCAGTTGCAGTGGGAATATCCATGAATTTGGTCAGAAGACAACGAGCTCCACGATATTCACCTCTTTGATCTTCACTCACTTCATTGATAAAATTACAAGTCACTTATCCAGTTTCACTAAACTAAATTTTCGCTAATACAAATACCAATTCATATTTGTATTTCCCAAAGACTGGCACTTTGTATTCTTCTCACTTGTGCAGAATCAGCTTATTCTTCATTAACATTTCAGCATAGTTCTGGCATTTAATAAACATGAGTGGTTGTTTTCTTGGCCTAAGTGATCATGACAGTCTAATTGATTTGTGTTCATAAAATATAAGAAATATACTTTTCTACCACTATTCCAAGGAGAGATGCTGACATGTAATTCATCGATTTGACTTATGACAAAACACATGGGAAAAAAATAGACTCAAGCATATTTAAGTGCATTTATAAACGCTCAGTGAAATTTGATTGAAATGTATGGCTTTTTGCATGCTAGTATTTTAGTAAACACTATTATATATACAGATATTGGTTTCCAAAGTTAGACAGTCTACCCTAATATTTTAAAATCATTAGTAGAAGAGGATGCCTACATAGTCTACACATTTTTCCCATGACATTTAAGCTGTTGAAGAAAGATAAGGATTTCTTCAAAATCTCAACCAGAAATGGAAGGGTGGATAATAAAAAACTGATTAGAGCAAATCATCCATCAACTCTTCAGTTCTGACCAAATCCTGACCAGTTAAAAACACGCTGCACAACTATGGATTTGGTAGATCTTATAGATTTTTACAAGCTATACATAAAATTGTTTATGTGAATGGGAATTTTCCATACCTTAATTTATATTTGTTTGTATAAATTGCATTTATAGTAAATCACTTAAGTCTCATAGCAACTGGATGATATAAATACCATTGTTATTATCATCGTCCAGATAACTTTACTGAAGAGAAAAAAGACCTTTCAAAGGTCATAAGCTCCAAGGTACAGAGCCAGACAATGAACCAAAGTCACAAAACTCTAGCACCGCACTTGTGACCTTGAGGTCATGGAACCTCTCATCTTGAGGAGATCTAGGATTGACTTTGGAGGATCATAGTTTGTAAGTTGGATATGAATATTTTAGAATGATTTCCATTGAGTGTTGTATAAAGGGAGATACCATAGAACCTTTTCTTTCTTCTAGGACATCCCTGGTGGTTGGGAAGAATACGGCTACATACAGAGGAGGTCACAGCAGTGAAAATTTGAGCTGCCTGGCTAAGGGGAAATGGGCTCAAATGAACAGAGTATTCTAGTGACACAGGAGGACCCTAGTGGGTAGAAGTATATGGTCTTAAATGTCAGTGAATGTAGGCCAGGGGCATAAATGTCTAGAGCCTAGAGATTATGCAAGAAATTGTGTCGCATTGGTCAGTCACAATGACAGAGAGTAAGTTCATGGGAAATAGATGTTACAAATTCATCTGCAAGAAGCCAGAGATTTTCTTCACCAACTAAGATCCAGAAGCAGTCATCACATTCTGCTCGAGGGGACAGGTTGGACCAGATGTCCAATAAGCGGATCTCAGGGCACCAATCAAGGGCATGGCCAGGCTTGTGGAGAAGCTGGTGGGTAAAGTGAGGTGTCAAGCTATAGGAGGTCTAAGAGCCAATGGGATCAGGGGATTTAAAGTCATGTGGCATGGAGACTTGGATTCCCCTCAAATTTCACATGCATCATTCTGGGTGGTTTAACCAGTGTCAAATGGGAGCCAATACCCATTAATGAATTCCTAGATGCAAACAAACAAACAAATAAACAAACAAACAAAAAAACTGAAGCTCTGGAAAGCAGCCAGTGATCTGGCTCTACTGAAACACTGCTTGCAACTTCTCTGATACTCCAGATGTGAGGCTAATATATGACCTGCGGATTCAGTACATAGGAATCACAATAAAGTGAACTGAAAGTGGGGAACAGAAAACCTAAGAGTATATGCTGCTTTATAGATCTGAGCCTCAGGAAAGATGGCTGGAGCACAGCTGGACATGAGGACTACTAGAGACAGTGTGACTTTCCAGTTCTTTCTTTTCTTTGTCTTCTTTTTGCAGAAAGCAGGATCAAAAATAGCAACAAGCTCAGCAAACAGCATCCACAGCTGCTAAGGAAAGCACAGCCTTAATTCAAATGCACTGTATAAAGGACAGCTGTTCACACTGGTCTTTCCACCCTTCCTCACCCACATATTTAGCAACAGAGTCAGTGGCAGTATCTTTGAATATAAAAGACACTGATAGATATCTGGGATTGCTCCAATTCAGTTACATTTTCCTTAAGGAAAACGTACTGAGTCCTTTACCATTATGCCCGAACAAAATTCTCTCTAGTTATCTCAGATTTTTTTTTTTTGTTTTAATGTGGACTGCCTCGGTCTTTAAAATAGAAAGAGGTGGGGCTATTAAAATATAGAGAAGTCAGAGCACTAAAAATTGAGGTCTTGGAGGGTGCCTTGGTTTCTCAGTGGTTTAAGCCATTGACTCTTTGTTTCAAGTCATGATCTTGGGGTCATGAGGTGAAGCCCCCTGTCAGGCTGAGCAGGGAGTCTTAGATTCTCTCTGCCTCCCTCTGTGCCTCTCTCCCTACTTGTGCACTCCCTCTCTATCTAAAAATAAATAAATAAATTTTTATTTAAAATATTTTTTTTTAGTGTGTTATGTTAGTCACCATACGGTAACATATTGCTCCATGCAATATGGTCTTCCTTAATACCCACCACCAGGCCCACCCTTCCTTCCACCCTTCTCCCCTCTAAAACCAGCAGTTTGTTTCTCAGAACCCATAGTCCCTCAAGGTTTATCTCCCCCTCCAATTTCCTCCCCTTCATTTTCTCATTCTTTCTTCTAATGTCCTCCATGCTATTCTTTATGTTCCACAAATAACTGAAACCATATGCTAATTGATTTTCTCTGCCTGACTTATTTCTCATAACATAATCTTCTCCAGTACCATCCATGTTGATGCACATGTTAGGTAGTCATCCTTTCTGATGGCTGAGTAATAGTCCATTGTGCGTATGGACCACAGCTGAGGTCTTGGCTGGGTCAGGTTTAAGGACTGCACCATATAGATGGATTCCAGGATGTTTTGTGTCTTTTTTTTTATTTAAAGATTTTATTTATTTGACAGAGAGAGACCACAAGTAGGCGGAGAGGCAGGCAGAGAGAGAGAGAGGAGGAAGCAGGCTCCCTGCCGAGCAGAGAGCCCGATGTGGGGCTCGATCCCAGGACCCTGAGATCATGACTCGAGCTGAAGGCAGAGGCTTAACCCACTGAGCCACCCAGGTGCCCCTGTATTGTGTCTTCTCTCAGAGTTCATATTCTCTTCTTTAAACATTGAGAAATGTACTTTCTAAGTTACCAACTGACACATCTTAACTTTGAAGAGGGGTCAACAGAGCAATGAGGTCCCCACCCAGTCATGATTTGACAAATGCAGTCAGCAAACAGGCATTGGGTGTCACCAAAGTTGTACAATCTGTAGTGTTAGGGCCTGCAGAGGGCACCACATAATGAAGACACCCGCTGTTCCCCTAGGGAGGTGTGTACACTCAGACATGGGCTGAGCCAGCGCACAAAGAATTTATAACAGAAGGCAGCAAGGCGGAGTAGGTGAAGTGTGCACACATGGAGACACAGGCAAATGCTCTAAGGGGATAGAAAGAGGAAGAGTTTACATCCGGGGGGGGGGAATCACGAAGCATCTTGGAGGTGGACCTTAAAGAATTAGTAAGATTTTCACAGAGTAAGATTGATGGATAGCATGGCGGAGGAGTAAACCTGAGAAACCACGAAGTCCTCTAGTTTGGATATAAAAGAAAAGCCGAAAGGGAAAGCTGAGCTCTAGCTAAAGGGATTTGGATAGTACTGTGAAGGCTTTGGAGCCAGAAAGTGACATAGTTGGAACTGCAGTTTAAGAAAATGTACATGTGCTCAGATATTTTACTTGTTACAATTGTTGCTCTGGGAATACAGGAAGACCAGTGACAGGAAAGGATAAAAAAGAGTAAGTGCTTTGCATTTGGTCATGTTGGTCAAACTCATCTCACTTTTCAGTCTGGAAATGGGAGATTCATTCTCATAATCTAATAGTAAAAATATGGGAATACATTTCATATTAAAATCTCTCTTCTGGAGTACTGTAAACATATCAACAAGAAAAAAGAAGCACAATTCCATAGGCTGTCCTGATTATAGTAATTAATACAACCCATTCTGACAAAAGTTGGGCAAGGGGTCATTAATTGCTTTTCATCCTCAGGCATCAGACCCTGGTCCTTTCCCAACAACACTTGTGCTCTTCCCTGGCCTCCATCAACCCCCCACCACATTCCTTTTGTTCCTTCCTGGCCTCTTTCTCCAATAGTTTGTTCACTGGAGTTCTGACACTAAAAATATCTTTAGCAGGGTGAGAAGCCCTTCACCAGCCTTTGCATCTGTCTTCCTTCCTAGTCTATTTTGGGAGAGATGGGCTTCAAATGTGGTTGTCAGGGTAAACATTTCTTGTTAGGCAAGACAATCTTGAAGGATTTGGAAACTGATTGGCAATTTGATGTGGGAAAGAAACCAAGAAAATATCCCCAGAAACTTCTCACAGACCTGTGTGACTATCACAGCAACTGCTCAGGAATTAAGGACAAAACAGGACTTGTGCCAATAGAGCAGATACACATGGACAGTTAACTCTAAGGGACCAGTGTGAACCGTTACCATCACCACAATATTCTATCGTGCCAGTCAAAACCTTGTCCTTTTTACCCAGTGTGCTCTTTTCCCTGTACTCAGGTACCTACTTCGGTGGCCAACATCCTGTTTCTTAAAAAAGGAAAAAAGTAGCTGACATAAATATCAAGCATTACTCAGATTTTCTTTAAATCAGAAAATGAGGGATGCCCGTGTATCTCAGTAGGTTAAGCAACGGCCTTTGGCTCAGGTCCTGGGATCAAGCCTCTCACGGAGCTCCTGGCTCAGCGGGAATCCTGCTTCTCCCTCTGCCTGCTGCTTCCCCTGCTTGTGCTCTCTCTCTCTGACAAATAAACAAATAAAATTTTTAAAGGAGCATATATCAAAAATAAATGAATCATAAAATGAAGAGAATGATGGTATCTGTGTGCATGATGATAATTTCTTTATGACGACAGGCTTACCAACACTCATCATTGGTCTTTGGAAGGGTCTGAATGGTCCTGTGACCAGGGACATGCAGATGTTCAGATGAGTTCTCTTTCCCAGTCGCAGCTTCCCATACCTTCAGGACCATTTGCATACACTTGAATTTCATACTCGGTCACAGTGTGCCCAGGTCTTTTGCCTCCTGGGTATTAAGAATGATTTCAGCACCAGAATCAGCTCCTTGTTTTTATCAGTAATGGAGGAAACTGAGGCTTTTGTTTTTGATTTGTTTTTCTTGTATTTCAGGCCTTTCAGTGTTCATAATGAACTTTCTGCCAAGTAAGTCAATATAAAAATAAGATTTGTTAGCATTTTAGCTGGAAAGAATCAGAAAAACAGGTTAAACTCAGGTAATAAGCTAGAAAATGTGTCTTCTGAATAACACCTTGTTTTTCTTTTTAAAGATCTTTACTTACTGGAAAGAGAGAATAAGAGACAGAGGTAGTGAGAGAAAGTAGGAGCAGGAAGGAGAGGGAGAACTGGCTCCACTGAGCAGGGAGCCCGATGTGGGACTTGATCCCAGGAATCTGGGGTCATGACCTGAGCCAAAGGCGGGCACTTAACTGAGCCACCCAGGAGCCCCAGCCCCCTGTTTCTATAAGAGGACTAACCCCTCCCCTACCATGGGGGAACAGAGCTCAAACATTGTCTTCTTGACTTAGTGGAATGCATGAGTCATCTTTGCTTTATGCTGAACCATGTCCACCTAAGAGAAGGGCAGGCTTTCAGTACATGGGTGTGAGGGGAAATCTCTTTCTTCCACTGCAAAACCCGCTCCCTTCTACAGGAGACAGTCTCTTTCCTGCTCAAGTAGGTAGCTGTGCTCTCTTAAAACTGAGTCACTTGTGCCAGAAAAGAACCACCTGACAGAAAGTTGCAGTGCTCAGATAGGAGTGGTAGAGGATGCGTATTCTTTTCATGGGTGTTTTAATTTAAAAAAAAAAAAAAGTCTATTGTAAGTAAGTAACAATTGTTCCAAAATGATGACTCTTTTATCATAGAGCTACAAGCACCTGGTTCTTGGGGTTGAGTGGGGTGGTAAGGAGGTGGGGTTTTCCATTAGCTCATAAATCATACCACCTCAGTCTCCTATTAAGCTCAGCCTATTAGAATCCATAGACATTTTTTTAATTTAGTTGAGAGAGAGAGAGAGAGAGAATGTAGAGGGAGGAGCAGAGGAAGAGGGAGAGAGAATTCCAGGGCTCCACACTGAGCACAGAGCCCAAGGTGAAACTCAATTTCATGACCTTGAGATCATGACCTCAGCAGAAATCAAGAGTCAGATGCTTAACCTACTGAATCATCCAGGCACCACACATCCACAGATATTACTGACTTCTAGTTGTCAAGGGGATTTTCTAAGAATGGGGTGAAACAATGGATGGATATGGGCACTTTCCATTTAAGCTCTGACTCTCACTGATTCTGTGACCTCAAGATGGTAAGTGTGTCTCTTCAGCTTCAGTCTCCTAATCTATAAAGTGAAGATAACAGCAATCATTTTTACTATAGTGATGACAGTGCAAGTGTATACTATTAGTTATATGTCCTTACAGGAGTGGAAACGCTAATCCCTGCCCCTCTCTCACCACGATCCTTTGTTAGAAGTCTTACATGGGTCAGGAGTTCTGAGGCTACAGTTTGAGATAAAACATGAGAACGTCTCATTTCTACTTAAAAACCTGTTTTGGGAGGTACCTGGGTGTCTCAGTCATTAAAAATCTGCCTTTAGCTCAGGTCATGATCCCAGGGTCCTGAGATCTAGCCCTGCATGGAGCTCCTTGCTTTGTGGGGAGCCTGCTTCTCCTTCTCTCACTCTTCCTGCTTGTGTTCCCTTTCTTGCTATGTCTCTCTCTGTCAAATAAATAAATAAAATCTTTTAAAAAAGATTATTTAAAAAAAAGGAAAAAATCTGTTTTGGTGGGTCCCAAGACTTCTGTATCTCTAATTTTAAAAAGTTTTAATAATTCTCTTCTAGGATTATAAAGGGGCTTAGCATTCCTCTCATTTGGAAAGAAGAGCTCTCCTTCATTACAACTCCTGCCCACCTTAGAACAAGAAGGAACAACAACAACAACAACAACAAAACAGGAAAAAGTCTAAGGAACAGGCATCTTAGATGTATTCTTAATCTACTCACAAACTGTAAACAGCTCTCCTCTCCTGTGCCACAGCTGTTACGTGGGGAAGGATTTTGAGGTCGTGATGGATTATCAGTGTTGGCAGGGGGCATCTCATGGGGCTGCAGAATACGCAAGCCATGAATTTGCCCTCCCAATCTATTTAAATATCATCAGGCTCACAAGGGGACGCTTCCAGATAGAAATTTGAGGCTAACGCTATGATTTGATAATACAGCATACACTTTTGCCTTCACTGCCCTATTTTGTCAATTTTTCCCAGGAACATTCTGTGCTGTGGGCATCTTAGCCCATCCAGGCTTTGGGATCCTGTCTTCTTCCTAAATCCCTTTTCCTGACGACTATCTGGCATTGCTCAGGAAACCGAAGTTCAGCGTGGTCCCCAGAGGCTGGGTCCCTCTGGAGCTCCAAGCTGCAAAGGCAGCTGTGCAACTAATTGGCATACTTTTGTTCAGGAGAGGAAAGCTTTGGGAGGGAAGTTCATTCACAGGTGGGCAGAGGCAGCCTTACTGTACACACCTGAAGTTGCAGCCTGGTGGACTATAGGATCGACACACCCCATCTAGCTGCAGCAGAGAGAGGGACCCCTCTGGAGCCAGGCAGGCTTGCTGCTGAAGAGGAAATCCTGAGGACAGCCTCCAGTTGGGCCTTTTGGATATTGGTGAATGAAACAGTCTTTGCTTTTCCTTTCTCTCTCCTTTCCCAGAAAATGCAAAGCCCTGCTGTGTTTTGGAGACTTTTCTGTTACAAATACTCACAGGAATAAAGAGTGTTCTAGACCAGACGTCTTTTTCAACTCAGGATTAAGGTATCAAGAAAGCAGAAGCTAAAGAGAGAAGTTAAAAAAGTGTTCTTTAAATATTTATTAAGGATGCTAAGGAAAATAAAAAGGCCTTGGGGAAGACCCGAGGGCTAGTGTTTCCTGAACTTAAAATTTCTAAAGTTTGTCAGAAAACTAGTGTTTCTGAAGACGCTCTCCTCAGTTGAGGAGACTGAACTGTTCAGACTGAACAGTTGTGGGAATATTTTTGCAGTTAACCTGTTTATGGGAAACGTCCTCCAAATGCATTTTACTGCGCACACAGCAGTGGAGGGTGGGGCAGAGTGAGAGGGAGAGAGAATTCCAAGCAAGCTTCATTCTCAGCATGGAGACCATCTCAAGGCTGGATCAGGGCTAGATCTCAAGACTCAGATCATGCCCCGAGCTGAAATCAAGGGTCAGATACCTACCAGACTGAGCTACCAGACACCTTTATAGGGTTCTTTAATGCACCTGGGATGTTGGCTACTGTGGAGGTCCCATTAAGAGGGATTTGAAGCTTCTGACATCTTATAGATGTGGAGTAGTGGCTGTAATCTGCTGCAGTGTTCACAGAGCTGCAGAAACTGAAACACTGGAAATATAATTATGCTATTGTAGGTTTATTCTAACTTTTTAAAAAGATTTTATTTGTTTATTTGAGAGACAGAGTATGAGAGAGAGGGATCACAAATGGGGAGAGGGGCAGAGGGAGATGTAGGCTCCCCACTGAGCATGGAGCCCCGTGTAGGACTCAGTCCCAGGACCCTGAGATCATGACCTGAGCAGAAGGCAGATGCTTAACCGACTGAGCCACCCAGGTGCCCTGACTTATTCTACCTTTGAAGGCACACAAGGAATTGGAAAATTTGAGCGGACACTGACCCAAGTTTTAGCTACTGAGCCAGAGATCTCGGATGGCAGGGGGGGTTAGAACGGGATCCTTTGAACAGAGCTGAGCAAAAGGAAAAATATGAGAGGGGGAAAAGCTTTGTACATGGCTTGGAACAGTCATTCTCCAAATTAATCAAAGAGAGTCAAAGAATGAATTAATTCAATCTGACTAAAAATTTGTCAGATGATGGAAAATTTAAGCAACTTAGATCGTCATTATTCTATCTCATGGACAGGGTTAAAGTCCAGTACACATTGCTCAACTCCATCTGGACTTTGTTGGTTGATCCAGCTGAGCATAACTCAAGATAACAGAGATAAGAGTGGGTTCCTGGCCTACGATGTGATCTAAGGGTATTTTTTTTCTTTTTCTTTAATTTCAGTATGATTTATTGCACAGTGAAATGCATAGATCTCAATTTTAGATTCATGAGTTTTGACGAATGTATGCCCCTGTGTAATTCACATTCTGATTGAGATACAGACCTTTGTGAGATCATAGAAATACTCTTACGGTAGAAATACTACTCTTACTACATAGAAATACTCTTACTGATCATAAAAAGACTCATACTAGTCTCTGTCCCTGTTCCTGGCACAAGGCTCCCCAAACCATTGTAAATTCCTAAGCATGTTTTGCTCCTAATGAGGCAACCCTGAGTGGGCTCCTAGAGGGCACCAGGATGTGCGCTGGCCACCTGAAAACCCAAACCATGATTAGAAGCTTGGTATTTTCACCCCCAGTCCCCCAGGGAGGGAAGCAGAGTTGGGAATGGAGTAAATAATTTATCATGCCTGTGTGAAGAAGCCTCTATAAATCTATAAATCCCAACAATACGGGGTTTAGAGCACTTCCAGGTGAGTGAACACACCCACACTGGAAGGGGGATGCAACCCAACTCCCCAGGGACAGAAGCTGCTATGCTAGAATCTGCCCAGACCTCTATTTATGTTTCTCTTCCTCTGGTTCTTCACTTCTATCCTCTATCACATCCTTTAATAAACTAGTAACAGTAGGTGTTTCCCTGAGTTCTGTCAGCTGCTTTAGTGAATTAATTGAACCCAAAGAGTAGATCACTGGGACCTCTCATCTACACCCAGTTGGGCAGAAGCATAGGTATTCTCTAAGTGTGTGTGTGTGTGTGTGTGTGTGTGTGTGTGTGTGTGTGTGTAGAGGGGACGTTGTGGGATTAAGCACTTAACCAGTGAGATTTATCCTATCTCCAGGTAGATGCTTCAAAATTGAATTAAATTTAAGGACTCCCACCTAGTGTGGCAGAGAATTGCTTCATGTGGGGGAAAACCTCCACACGTTTGCCGACCAGAAGTAGAGTTTTATGTGAATGGTAAAGGAGACACACATGGAAGAATCATATAGTAAGGAAGCCTGGGTTTCCCTACATAGGAGGAAAAAGCTGTGTTTTACATTTTAACTGTCAACCTAGAAAGTCCCTTTGTGCCTCTTTCCACTAAACATGTCCCCCACAAGAGGCAAGCACAGTTCCTTCTTCTATCTCTATAAATAAGTTTTATCTGTTCTTTAAAGTTCACATAGATGGAATCCTGGAGCATTTCCTCCTTATATGAATGCTTGATTTGCGCAACATGATGTTCTTAAGGTGGCACACATGTACTTGCTGTTGGTTCTTTCTATTATTGAGAAATATTCTGTTGTATGAATATGTTGTAATGCATTTCTCCATTCTCCTCTTGATGGACATTTATGTGACTTTCTGTTTTAGGAAATTATGATGGCCATTTGTGTGACTTTCCCTTTTAGGAAACTATGAAAAAAGCCACTCTGAACATCATTAGCTAAGTCCCTTCTTGAAAATATGGGCACGTGGTTCCACTCTGTTCTAGTAAAGTTCTGTGTTTAAATGTGTAAGAATCTGGCAAATTGCTTTCCAAGATGATTGCACCACTGTATACTCACACCAGCAGTACATGAGTTGTAATAACCACAGTTAGGGATTTTAGTCTTTTAATTAGTCATTCTGGTGGGAGGGAATGGTATCTCCTTGGGCTTTCAATGTTCCTTTCCCTCATGACTAATGATATTGAACACCTTTTGATATGCTTCTTGGCCACTTAGAGATCTTCTCTAAACTATCTGAGTCTTTTGCCATTTAAAAAAAAATAATTAATGTGTGGGGGCAGAGAGAGAGAATTATAAGCAGACTCCATGTTGAGTTTGGAGAAGGTCACCGGCTCGATCTTAGGACCCTGAGATCATGACCTGAGCTGAAATCAAGAGTTGGATGTTTAACCAACTGAGCCACCCCAGCACTCATTTGCTAATTTTTATTAAGTTTCTTTTCTTGTACTTTTTAACTTAAGTACTTTTTTTTAACTCTTACATTACTTTTTACTTTGCTTTTACTAGTTTTTAAATATAGATACCAATCTTTTCTCAGATACAATAATTACAAATATTTTCTACAGTCTGTCATCAGCCTTTTGATTTCTTTATGGTATCGTTTGAGGAACAAAGTTCTTAATTTTGATACAGTCTAATTTATCCATTTTTTCTTATTTTTTTTCTTCTTTGTTCTCAGTGTTCTAGGAAATCTTTACCTACTCAAAAGTCATAAATATATCATCCTATATTTACTTCTAGAAGCTATATACTTAAAAAAAAAGATTTATTTATTTATTTGAGGTGGGGGCAGAGGGAAAGGGAGCGAATCCTCTAGCAGATTCCCTGCTAAGCACGAACACTGACAGGGGGGTCGATCCCAGGACCCTGAGATCATGACCTGAGCCAGAAATCAAGAGTCCAACACTTAACCAACTGAGCCACCAGGTGACCCTAGAATCTATCTATTTTTTTATTTTACATTTAGGTCTATGCTTCTTATTGAATATATGTATTTATTAAGGTGTGATGAAAGTGTCAATATTCGCTTTTTCCATCAAGTTAACCAGGTGTTCTAATTTTTTTTTAAAGATTTTGTTTATTTATTTGACAGACAGAGATCACAAGTAGGCAAACACAGGCAGGCAGAGGGAGGGGGGAAGCAGGTTCCCTGCGGAGCAGAGAACCTGATGTGGGCTCAACCCCAGGACCCTGAGATTGTGACCTGAATCGAAGGCTGAGGCTTTAACCCACTGAGCCACCCAGACACCCGCAGTAGTTCTAATTTTTTTTGGAAAAAAAAAATCCCTTTCCCCATTGAATTTGCTTTGATGCTTTTGTGGAAATAAGTTAACTATAAGTGAGACTATTTACAAGATCTGTTCTGTTCTACCTATTTGGCTAATATTTCACCAACCATGCATTCTATGGATCATTGTAACTTTATGGCAAATCCTCAAATGAAGTAGTGTAGGTCCTCTAAACTTTGTGGGTTTTTTCTTTTTTTTTAATATTTAAAGATTTTATTTATTTATTTGACAGAGAGAGTGAGAGAGCACAGGCCGTGAGAGCAGTAGGAAGAGAGGGAGAAGCCATGCTTTGTTCTTTTTCAGGCTTACTTTGGCTTTTCCATATACATTGCACAACCAGTTTATCAATTTCTATAGAAGTACCTGCTGTTATTTTGATTGAGATTGCTTTGAAGCTATAGGTCAGTTTAGGGAAGATTGACATCTTAATAATACTGAAACTTCCAACCAACAAATATACTGTATCTTTCCATTGATCTATATTTTCTTTAATTTCTCTCAGAAATGTTTTGTAGTTTTCCATGTAGAGGTTTACACATATCTGATTTTTTTCTTGTTTTATGTCCCCTGAAGCTGTCATAAATGGTTTTATTTGAATTTCATTTGTTCAGTGTTTGCTGCTCATACAGTGAATATTAATTTTATATCTCATGACCTCAGTAAATTCAATTATTAAGTTTAATGAGTTTTTAATTTTTTGGAATATTTCTTTGTGTTTTCTATATACACAATTGTATCACCAATAAATAGAATCAATTTTACTTTTCCTATCCAGTTCAGCTTTATGCCATTTATTTCTTTTTCTTATCTAATTGTACAGGCTAGGAATTCTATTACATGTTTAATACAAGTGGTAAAAGAGGAATGTCTTTGACTTGTTAGGGGATGTGATGGTTAATTTTATGTGTTAGGTTGACTAGGCTACAGAGTTCCCATTTACTCAAACATTATTTTGGAAATGTCTGTCAGGGTGTTTCTTGAGATTAACATTTGAATTGGCAGACTGAGTAAAGCATATTGCCCTCCACCTGTTGATAGGTCTCATGCAATCAGTTGAAATCCTGAGCAGAACAAAAAGTCTGAGTCTTCTGTGAGTAAGAAAGAGCTCCTCCTGCCTGACTGCCTTTGAACTGGGACATCCAATTTTCTTGCCTTTGGACTTAGACTGGAATTTCACTATCAGATCTCCTGGGTCCCTAGCTTACATACTGCAGATTTTAGAATTTAACCTCTGTAACTGCATAATCAACTCTTATGTAATGGTTCTATTTCTTTGGAGACCCCTGACTAATACAGGGAAGAAAATACAGTCTTTACCATTAGGTATAATGTTAGCTGTAGGCTTTTATCATGCCCATTATCAAAATGACAGTCTCTTTTATTTATAATTTATTGAAAACTTGTAGGAGTTTCAATTCTGTCAAATGCTTTTTCTTCTCTTTAGATGATTACATAATTTGTCTCCTTTATTATGTTAATGTGGTGAATAACATCGATGGATGTTTCACTGTTAAGCCACTCTTTCATTCCTTGTTAAACCTTATTTAAACATAATGTATTTCCTTTTTATATATTGCTATATTTAATTAGCTAATACTTATTAAAGGTTTATATGACTAGGTTCATTATAAATGTTGGTCTTTAATTTCTTTTTTGTAATGTTCCTTGTCAAGTTGTTTTGTTTTGTTTTGTTTTAGGGCTGTGATAAAATCATTAAATGAGTTGGGAAGCAATAACCCCTCTGTTTTCTAAAAGATTTTGTCTAAAATTTCTGTTACTCAAAGTAGCCATTTGGGTTCAGATTTTTCTTTATGAAAGGTTTCTAATTAGAAATTAAGTTTATTTAATAGACAGCTAGTCACATTTTCTATTTCTTTGTATGTCAGTTTTGATAATTTTATCTCTCAAGGGATTTGTCTATTCTATGTAACCTGTAGAATTAGTGGCATAAAGGTGTTTATAATTACTTCCTTTTTAATGTTTGACCAATGGGTATGTCTTCTCTTTCACTTTTAATAAATAAATAAATAAATAAATAAATATGAGCTCTACCAGGGTACCTGGGTGATTCAGTTGGTTAAAAGTCTGACTCTTGATTTCAGCTCAGGTTATGATCTCAAGGTCCTGAGATGAAGTCCCACAAATTGAGACCTGAGTTGAGCATGGAGACTGCTTGAGATTCTCTTTCTCCCTCTCCCTTGTTCCCTTCCCACCCCAATGCATGTGCGTGTTCTCCCTCTTTCTCTAAAACAAAACAAAACAAAAAATGAGAGAGAGAGAGAGAGAGAGAGAGAGAAGTTGTCTTTTATATTATATACATATATATACACATTTCTTCCTATACAGTCAAGATTCCTTATGGTATAATTTCTTTCCATCTGAAATACTTAAAGTGCAAGTGTGCTGATGACAAATTATCACAGCTTTTATTTATTTGAAAACGTCACTATTGTACCTTAATGTTTGAAGGATATTTTTCCTTGATGATAGAACAGAATTCTGGGTTGTTAATTACTTTTTCCTTTAGCATTTTAAAGATGCTGTTCCATTATCATCCAATTTACATTCTTTCTGATTAGAAATCTGCTATAATTCTTATTGTTATCTCTATGAATGTGTCATTTCCTCTTGCTACTTTAAAGTGGTTTTTTAAATTATTTTTATCAAAATTAGAAATTTTCTTTTTTTTAAATGCTTTCAGCTTGACACCTAATTGGGTTGTAATTTTTTATTGAGATATAATTGACATACAATATAATATTAGTTTCAGGTGTACAACATACTGATTCTGCATTTGTATATATTGTGAAATGATCACCACAATAAGCCCAGTTAACATCCATCACCATACATTATTGCTATTAGTGTTCCCAGCCTACACTCTAATCTAAGGTTCAACTGATTTTTTTCTCATTTCTGAAATACCTCTCTATCCAGAGTTGACCAATTCCACCTGACGATGTCAATATTTAGGTACCTGGCCTCATTTATGGAAGCTGCCATTGTTTGGGGCTGATCAAGAGTTTATTTCTTTCCATATTTCAGTATATCAGGGCCCACTTGTATGCACTGTTCCTTGCTAACTCTGTAGAAAACATGTTCATAGTTTAATCTGGGTTATTTTTGTTCCTACTGATGTAATAAGGGTTTCTTACTTCTGTTTCATATCCTAATCAGAAGCACATCTTTAAGAGATGAATTGGGGCCATGTCAAACTGGTATAACATGAATATAAACAAGCAAAGACAAGTTCAAAAAACTGGTCTTTGAGGGATACAAGAAGATTTTCTGAAAATTTGGTGGTTTTCTTTTTGATATGGGACATTAGCATCATTAAGATCTTCCATGCGTGAAGAAGGTTAAAATCTTCTCCATCTTATTTCTGTGGAAATTGCTGAGATAGATTGCTGCCAATGAATATTGGACAGAGACACTAGAGGTGGCACTTTGGGAGAGAGAATATAGTTCTTGACTTTGTGTGGAATTGCTGACATTGGATGATCTATTTCTTTCCTGGTCTCATTTAGACTCCATATTTCCATTTTGAAATATTTTCGTCTCCCACAATTAATCTTCTATGTAACCAGTAATCTAAGGTTCATCTGAGTCCTCTTCCCACTTGAGAACAGATGAATTTACCCTCCCATGATAAAGTGAGAACAATGGTAAGATCAGGGGAAAGGGGATTAAAAGAAGAAAGACTGAAGGTTGGTCTTGGTCCAGCCTTATTGGTCCAGCATGAAAGATCATAGGGGATTTGGAACCCAAGCATAACATAGTGTTAGACTTTTTCTTTGCCTAGAGAATTCTGTGAAGCCATATCCTTCAAAATATGTTGTGACTGTAGACAGATGACCAAGAATTCCTTATCTGGGGAGTTTGGCTAAATGTTTCTCCTCTATTATGCATAACCTTTATTCCCTGGAATCATTGTGTGAAGTACATTAGCTACTATATAGAAGAGGGCTTTTCAAATATACAATCTTCTATGAATAATAACCACTTATTTTATTATTATTATAATTTTATTTCTGTAAAGTGAGAAATTGGCTGGGCCACATCCATTGAGAGATTGCTGGCTCTCCATGTTAAAGGGAGAGAGAGCTGCCCTCATGGCACAGACTTCTAGTCATAATGAGTTTTAGTGAGGCATCCAACATCTCTCTTGGGTTTTAGTCACAAAGAGAATGTGAAAAACAGAAATAAATCTATAGCCGGGGATGGCTTGCAGCTCTAGTTCTTTTTGCTACAAAATGGTTTGTGGTTCTTTCTTAGACTGAACTTTCCTTGACAATCAGAGCTGGGTGTTGCTGCTTGTCACTAGGCGACCCTTGCCTGGGCTGGGGGCTGGGGGCACTGTGGACCCCAAAAAGCAGAGTCGAGAGCTGAGGGCAACTGGCTTTCTGTCCCATTGTGTGTGAATAAAACTTCATCTCCTACCTTCTTCTTGGGCACTGAGAAGAATCTATAGGGTTTATAATCCTGAAAGTTCTGCCTTGTGTTCTATGTGCTCTATGAAAGTAATTACAAGGGTTGTTGAAAACAATCCATAGTTAGGGGTCTAGAGGAAAGTATCTTTAAAAGCCTTAATCTTTTTAATGCCCATGTCATAGGCAGCCCATATAGTGTGAGAATTCGTCTGTTGAACTCCATGGACACATTTGACCCTTCCTATGACAGCTTGCTTTTCTCACATATGGAGGAGATTAGAAGTCTGCATATTTGCTAAAAGGCCTTCCCCCAAGTCCTCCTACACCAGATTGTCTAGTGAGTTTTGAAGATCAAACTTATTTATTCATTTCAGAAACATAACTCAGCTCTCTTCTTTGGGTTTCCTTCAGATGGAGTGCTGTAATTCCTAATGTCATAGCAGAAGAAAGGATATAAAGGAAAGTAGCACTGACTTGAAAAGCTTATCCTGAAAAATAAAATAAAAAAAAAAGAAAAAAAAGACTTATCTTGGCTCCTTCTCCGAATGCTGACTTTAAGCAGACACTTAGTGTTCTCAGGGCATCCCAGCGTGATTCAAGGGTCTGCTTATCCATGTTCTGAATAATTCACACTCTCAAAACACAAACTAAGAAATATTATCCATCATTATTATGATTCCTTTTGGCACTATGAGAAACTTCATTTTCCCCATTTGATACAAGTAGCAATTGAGGTTGGATAACTTGCCAAAGATTCAAAGACTGTTAAGTGATAGATGAAGTTCAAAATACAGAGCCACATCACTTAGCTACACATGCTGCCTTTTGTCCTCCCAATGAGTAACTTTCCAAGGATTACCACACTTGTCAGTAATGGAACCAGGATTCAAACTAAGGTCTTTCTGACTCTGCAGCCCCAGTTTATTACCTGCTTCTAGGCCAGGCAATGAAACATAGATTGCTAACTCCTTCCTCAAAAAGCAGAAGCTAGGATAGTTAACATCTTTTTACATATTCATTTACAAAACATTTTCAAGTGTTCAATGCTTTCAATGCTTACAGTAACACTGAGATGCAAGAATTCTTATTTCCATTTACATTTGAGGAAGCCATAGTCCAAGAATCAAACCATTTGCCTAAAGTCACTGTGTTCAACTCTAATCCACCTCGTTTGGCTTCAAACTCTTTATTTCTTCCAACACACAATTTTGCATAAACATTTTACCCTTGGGAAAGCTGAGTTCATTCTTCATTTTGAAATGTCTCAAAAAGAATAAGTGTATCTTTTGTGAATGTGAAATTCACACAATGACAAGGAATTTTTTCAACTTTAGCTTGGTCCTTGGGACTTTCCTTTCCAAAGCAGAAATTTGATCCTTATCTGAATTACCTCATTATACCTTACATCGTGTATAAGTGGATACGTAAGGTACATATGACACAGCATATGATTAATAATGAATTTCCTTCTCTCTTATTTGAATTCTTTTGCTGGAACTTCTGTACACTGCTTTCCTCAGCCTTTCACAGAAAATGGACCAAAAAATCCACCTAAGTATGTCCTGCCCCCCAGGGGAATGCACAATAGGGAAAGTGGCTCCCATCACACTTCCCAGGATTTCTGGGGTGAGCAGGGGTAGAATCCCAGGAGGAGAATTTGGCTTTCATGCCTGGGTGATAATTTTTCCTTCCTGACATAAAACTGCCCACTTCTCCTGATATCTGTGTTGGATCTATTTTCTTTCAACTCTTTTAGCTTACATTTGATTTGCTGATAAAGAGATAATGTGATGCCATTTTGACTGAGAGAAGAAAGCAAACAAGCAAACAGATAAACAAACCCCAAACAACAACTTGAGAACAACAAAAATATCCAGGATCCTGATCAAGCCATTGAAAAAAGAATTGGGAAACATTACTAATTCAAAGACAAAGAAATAAAAAATGCATTTCCTAGAGAGAATGAAGGATGGAATGCTTTTCTGCATTTCTCAAAACTTGCTTCTGATTAGCGAGAAAGTCCCTATGTCTTTACTGGTTCTAGAGGTGAAAATTTTAAGGTAAACTCAATTTCCCAAATCGCGAAAATGGCTAGAGATCAGGGTCAACTGACAGTTAAACACTGCTATGTGATAAGAAAGACAAAAACAAAAACAAAAACCCAAAACAAACAAACAAACAAAAAACAAAAAACAAAGAAACCCAGAAACACAGGGGACTATTCTAAATATAACTTAGAAATTTGCTTTTAAAAGAAGACATCATCTTTTCATTTTAAAGTAACATGTCCAAATACAAATTGAAACAACTGTCACAAAGTAGTAACATGAATTTCAAATTTTCACTACAACTTTCATGATTGTAATAGAATGACAATTACAAACTAAGTACGTCTTATTTCAGAGATCTAAAAATGGCTTCATGTATGTTTTTGGTATATGTATATGAATATATATGTTATAATATTTATGTTCCATAACTATGCAGATAACTGTTTCTTCCAATGAAGTATATTTTGATGCTTGAAGCTTTAGAGAACAAATCGTTTAAGGGTTAATCGATTCTGAGATATAGACGCCAATTAAAAGTTTGTAGCAACCATTTAATAAGTCCATAAAGCATGGATGTTTTATGTATTAATTCATAACTATTCAGTATTTATTGAACCTCATCATTGTGTTACACACTGTATTTGGTGCTAAGGATACAGACTAATAGGCTGAACCAGAACTGTTATTTTTTTTTTAAGTTTAAACAGCTAGTGGCAATTTAAACAGCAATTTCGCATGATTTAGCCTAATAAGTAAAACCTGCTCCTTGTCCTTATGGGGCTCAGTCTGGTAAGGAAAGCAGATTTATAAACAGACATGTATAGGTACAGGGTGAGTAACTGGAGTGGCTTTTTAATGGTAGGATATATATATATATATATAAAATATAATATATATTTTATATTATTGTGCTATATATTGTATATGTAATGTATATGTACACATACTTTTAAGTAGGAACAAAAAGGGTTAGAACTTTGGATAGGGGTGGAAGGAGAGGACTTGGGAAATGCAATGTGCTGTTCTGTAAATGTTGCCTATGAAGCAGAGAGCTTCTGTTGTAGCTGGGGGTGGGTGTGGCTCAGGGCATATTTGTTTGCTTTTCTCTTAAGAGAAGAGTGGGAAGTCTAGGTGCTGAATGGGGAGAGAAGTCAGGAAGAAGGTTATGGAGAGTGACCCTAAAGATGCCCCAGTGGGAGGGTTTCTGGCGCTATTTATTTGAATCATGTGATTCTATGTACCCTGCACATGACTTAGTAAGTAGGAGGCATACAACAAATGTTTCTTGAACTGAAATAAAAACCATGCTGGATTTTTCCGTCTAATTTTTGATGGCCCATTGTTCTCCAGGGAAAACAGCTGATAAGAGTCGATTCTGGGAAAAAGTCTTGCAATTTCATTTCTAAACGCTTTAAGTAATAATGTTACAAAGAAAAAAGGAAAGAAGAGGCAACAGTATTTTGAAAGACTTTGAGCAGAGCCCAAAGCTTAGTAAAAGAACAGTTTGTGATAGAAGCAAGAAAGAGAGCAGTCTCACATTCAGAACGAATGAGCCATGTGTATGATTAATGAACGAAGACCTGGATAAGAAAAAGGTATTAAAGATGAAAAAAATATTATGAAAATGAGAGCAGATTTTCAAAGCTCAAAGCATAATATTCTAGAAAGGCAGCAAGAAAATTATTAGTCCCTGTTGACAGAAAGAATGTTGTTATTAATTACTCGGTGGAATATAATGGCTCTCCCTTTGTCTGACGGAAAGCTAGTCCATGTAATGTCTGAATGGAGAATTAGCAAACAGTTATATTAAGCTGTGCTCTGCTTGGAAGGTAAAATGGAGAAGGAAGTTCATAGTCAGGACTAGTGGTAGGTTAAAGAATCCCACTTTCTATGGGAAAAAGGAGAGAGAGATAACACACTATATAGTCAAGAAATAGAAATATTTCCAAAATTCTGGAGTTAGAGTAAAACAATTGTGTATCTGTCTTTATATAATCCATGATTAGTTTTCAAATATGTCAAGCCAATTTAATTCTGATTTCAGAGGTTTTTTTCTCCCCAAAGTACTCTTTAAAGGACAAATTGTCTACTTATCTCTACTGTACACAGAGGGACAAGCCCTGTTCTCCTCCAAGCTGGCTGGATCTCTGAGTGCCACCATTCCAATTCTCCCTCCTCTTCAACGTGTCCCTTTCTCCACCCTCCTGTGTGTTAAGACATCTCCATGGATCTCCACTTGAAAACCATTTTGTAACTCGGTCTTTTAAAAATGATCCTTCTTTTTGTTATAAAGATTTTCTTTATTTTTTCAAGAGAAAGAATGAGAAAGAGCGTGAGGGGAGGGCGGGGGGAAGAGGGAGAAGCAGACTCACCAGTGATCAACGAGCCCAATGTTGGACTTGATCCCAGGGCACTGGGACCATGACCTGGGCTGAAGACAGATGCTTAACTGTCTTTGCCACCCAGGTGTCTTGATCCTTGTTTTTGAAAATTCTATTTACTGGGGGTCAAAGTGCCCCTTCTAAACCCAAACTCCTCATTCCCCTTCAAATCTCACCTCTGCTA
Organism: Meles meles; assembly: GCF_922984935.1. Taxonomy (NCBI): domain Eukaryota; kingdom Metazoa; phylum Chordata; class Mammalia; order Carnivora; family Mustelidae; genus Meles; species Meles meles. The sequence continues at coordinate 97,162,702 of NC_060066.1, forward strand.
TCTTTCCTGGAGACTGTCACTACACAGGCAGTAAGTGTGCACTGGGTTCTAGGTGGTGCTGAGTGTGTGTCTCTGAATTATGCATGTTACTACTTCACAGAGGGCCACCTGTGCCTCCAGTGTCCCTTACCTTGTCACCAGTAGGAGAACAGGCTTGGTAAAAGTTTGAAACCCAAAACATCTATGTATCTGACCCCCCAGAGCTCAAAGACAAAAAATGATCAAGTAACATTTGGACATTTTTATAAGAGTATGAACTTCAACTCAGATGGATCTAGGTTCAAATCTTAATAATAGACATTAATGACCAAGAGAGTGTAGCAGTGACTTCACCATTGAGTCTCAGTTCTGCCAAATGTACAAAGAAGACGGTAATCCTTATAGGTAGCAATGACGTATTAGAAATGATACAGGTAAAACGCCTAATACTATTCCTGGCTCAGAGAAGCCCCTCAATAAATAAAAAGTAATTTTACTATTATTTTTATATGTCCTATGTTTTCTCAATATTTCAAGAATGTTAAAGTTCCCAAAAGACTGTCCCAGTGCAACATGGAGATGAAATGAGTTATGATGTGCAATTTATCAGAGTTAGTGTAATGTATACACCAGAGTTGCATTGAAGGCGGTCGATACTCCTAGCCCCAAAACTTCCCTGTCATAACATTCTACTTAAACAATCAATAGACAAATAGGAACACCTTAATGATTTAGCATATTATTAGCATAATGCAGTGTCTGCTTGGAAGGCGACTTTGAACTGCAGTTGGAATTTGAAGCAAGTGATTTTTTTTTTAAAGGCCACTCTGCTTTTTTGGCAACTATCCATTGACAGCATGTTACTTTTACTTTCTTTGTCAAACACAGAAAAACAGGAAGCACAAAATCAGTTTGGACAGGGAGTGGGGGGGTGGGAGGGAGCTGGCAGAGAAACACGTTGTTTCCCACAGTGGGGTTTGGTCCACATGAGGCAGTAAGAGATCACTCAGAACCCAGCCTGAGTATCCTTCTGTCTGCTCCTGCAAGCATTTTTTGGACACACAGAGAAATTCTGTACATGTGGAATTTCTGGATGTCTCCTAGGACCTGTTTTTTATTTCATCTTATTTTATTTTAATTTTTCTTACATTCCTGCTGTGTGTATAAGACAGTGGATTAAATGGGGGACAAGAAGACTGAGGTATGGATGTAGACCCAGCTCTGCAATGAATTAGCCATGTGACCTTGACAAAATAACTGAATATCCCATTTGGGCTCTGTTTTTTCATCCATTAGAACACTAAACAAGGAGGAAGAGTTTCACACTCAAATTTCAAGCAAGGAATGCAATGTGGGAAGGCCCTGGAGGCCACCTAGAGAAGTGGGTTGGGCTGTGGCCAGTTGGGGATATCCTGTGCCCCATCTAAAGACATTCAAGTCCCGTTAAAAAATAGTCATGCTCCAAGAGAGAATACTTGCTCGCTACCAATTTGAGACCTCTGGACCAGGTGATGTGGAAGGTCTTTCTTCATTCTATGGTCCAGCCCCCGAGGCACAGGAAAGTACCACCAGAGGATGTTGAGGGAGTGACTTGCCAAATAGCATTTAGCTATGCATTATACCAAAAGCTTAAAGTGTGTAAAAAATAAACTTGCTCTAGTATACTAATTCTAAAGCAAAAACTAAATGAATTCTGACTTAATTAGAAGTAAATCTGGGATTAATAAATGGTTTTCAGGAATTTTTAAAAATACCCAAAATACTACTTTGAAAAAAATATATTAGATGATGGACATTAGCTTCAGAATCATTTACCATATTCTATGCAACTAGATATATATGAACCAGACAGTGCTTCCCTTAATGGCCACTCAGTAGGGACTCAATCCATCTGTCTCCATTAAAAGAAAGAGGAAGTGTTTTATATATAGAACAACTAAAAGTATCCATTGTTGCTTTTTTCTGCATTATAAAATTATGAAGAAACACAGATGCTGCTTCCCAAACTTTTCACCTCAAGTGGGACTTCTTTGATCATTCTTTAGTGAACGGGGTAAGAACCTAGAAGGAAGTGACCCAAATTATCACCCGGTGGACAAGTCTCTCAATAAAAAAATCACATATACTTTAAAGGGCTCCTTGATTCTGCCACACGGGGCATCATACAGAGAGTGAGTTCCATAGAGCATCAGAGGCAAATTAGGATTTCTTTTTTTAAGCTTCTTGTTTTTGAAGTAAATATAGGTTCATAGGAAATTGCAAAGATAGCACAGAGAGGAACTACATACCTTCACCCTGTTGCCCCCGCTGGTTACCTGTTACATAGAACACAATCTCAAAACTAGGAAATTAACCCTGGAGCAAAGTGTGTGGATGGTTCTGTCATGGGTTTGCATGTGTTGATTTGTGTAACTACAGTGCAGTGAGATACACAACTATTGCATCAAGGCAAAGTTCTCCCACGGGGTTGCCTTTTGTAGTCACACTCACCTCCTTACCCCCACCAACCCTAACCTCTGCCATGAAAATTTTCTCCATCTCTGGATTTTGTAATTGTAAGTGTATTACACAAATGAAATCACATGGGAAATTATGAGGCAGGTTTTTATACTGGATTTTTTTCACTTGGCATATCCTTGAGACTTATTTGGGTTGTTCCATTTCTTTTCATTTGTGTGTACTCCTTTATATTGCAGAGGAATATTCCATGGTATGGGTTTGTTTAAACATTCACCTATTTTAGAACATTTTTAGTTTGTGTTAGATAAATGCCCAAATGGGGAATTGTTGGGTCACATGTTAAGTATGTGTTTAGTGTTTTGTTTGTTTGTTTTTTAAATATTTTATTTATTTGTTTGACACAAAAATCACAAGTAGGCAGAGGCAGGCAGAGAAAGAGGGGGAAGCAGGCTCCCTGCTGAAGCAGAGAGCCTGATGCAGGGCTCGATCCCAGGACCCTGAGATCATGACCTGAGCTGAAGGCAGAGGCTTAACCCACTGAGCCACCCAAGTGCCCCTGTGTTTAGTGTTTTTAACAAACTTTCAAACTAGTTTTTGACACAGCTGCACCATTTTACATCCCCACCAGCCATGTATGTGAGATACAGTCTCTTCATCCTCATCAGCATTTGATATTGTCACTATATTTTTTATTTTAGTTTCTTTAATGGATGTGTAGTGATATCTCACCATAGTCTAATGGCTAGTGATGCTGAACATCTTTTATGCCCTTATTTGTTCTCCATATATCTGCTGTTTGACCATTTTTAAATTGGTTTTGTTTGTTTTCTGTTTTTTTACTGCTGTGTTTTGAGAGTTCTTTATATAGTCTAGATATGATTCCTTTAAGTAGACATGGCTTGCAAATATTTTTTTCACAATCTGTAGTTTATCTTTTCATCATCTTAAGAGGGTATTTTGCTGAGCAGAAGTTTTGAACTTGATGAAGCTGAGTTTATCATTTTTTTTCTTTTATAAATTATGTTTTTCATGTTTGAGAACTCTAGTGAAACAAAAGGTCCTGAAGTTTTTCTTCTATGTTTTCTTTTTTTCTAAACATATTATAGGGTTTTTTAAAAAAGATTTTATGTATTTATTTGAGAGAGAGAGTGAGAGAGTATGAACAGGGGGAGGGAGGAGAGAGAGGTAGAGAGAAAAGGAGAAGTAGGCCTTCCAGTGAATAAGGATCCCCTTTTGGGGCTCGATCCCAGGACCCTGAGGTCATGACCTGAACTGAAGGCAGATGTTTAACCCACTGAAGCCATCCAGATGCCCCTAAGCACATTATAGTTTTATATTTTGCTTTTAAATAGATGATCTGTATTTAGTTACAAGGTATTTATAAGTTACAAGGTATTAAAAGGTAAGTTAAAGTCCACACATTTTTTTTTGCTTATGGATGTCAAAACTTCATTGCCATTTGTCAAAAAATCTTTTCTTCCTCCATTGAATCACTTTGGCACTCCTGTTAAAAATCAGTTGGGCATATGTGTGGGGGGCTATTTCTGGATTGTATGATCTGTTCCATTGTTCGAGGTATCCGCTGCTCCACCCATGCCACCCAGTCTTGATTACTCAAACTAGATTATGAGTCTTAAGCCTGGGTAGACTGATTGCTCACAGTTTATTCTTTTTCAAAATTGTCTTTAGCTATTCTAGTTCCTTTGTTTTACCATATATTATTTTGGAGTAATCTTTTCTATATAAAAAATGCTATGAATTCAATAGAAATGCATTAAACCTGTATATCAATTTAAAGAGAATTGATATCTATATTAAATAGAGTTTCCCACGGGGTTCAGATTGTAAGTGACATTGTATGTTTAATTTCAGGGTTCATGTGTTCATTGTTAGTGTATAGACATGCAATTGATATTTTTGTATCGATCTTGAATCCCACGATGAGGCTCAATTCAATTACTACTTCTAAAAGTTTTTTTCTTTCTTTTGGTAGATTTCTTATTTGTTTGTTTGGGTTTTTTTTTTTTTTAAACATATAGGATCATGCTATCTGTGAATAGGGAAGGTTTTCCCCATTTTCTTTCTAAATTATATGCCTTTATTTCTTTCTCTTGCCTTATTGAAGTGGCTAGCACTTCTAATACTATGTTCAAAACTGGTAATGAAACTGATCATCCTTGCTTGTTACTTGTTTCTCCCTGCTAATGGAGAAAACATTCAATTTTTCACCATGAAATATCATGTTAGTTATAGGGGGTGTTTTGGATGTTTTTTTGTGAGTGAAGAATTTTTCATCTGTTTCTAGTTTTCTGATATTTTAATCATAAATAGGTGTTGAATTTTTTCAAATGATTTCCTTCATCAATGGATAGAATTATGTGATTTTTTGTGTTAATATGGCAGACTGCATTATTAATCTTTAAATATTGAACTGGCTTTATATTCTTCAACTAAATGCCATTTTGTTAAGATATAAACATCTTTCTTTCTACATATTGCTAAATTATACTTACTAATATTTTATTAGGCATGTTTGCATCTATATTCATGAGTGATACTGGTCTTTATTCTTCTTTGTTTTGTACTGTCTTTGGTTTTGGCATCAGGATAGCACTAGCTTCATAAAATGAATTGGAAAATGTCCCCCTTCTATTTTGTGGAAGATTATATTGTGTAACACTGGTACTAATTCTTCCTTAAATTTTTCATAATTCTTCTTTAAATCAATTCTCTAGTAAAACTATCTGGCCAGTAGATATCTTTTTTTTTTTTAAGATGGTCTCTAATTACAAATATAATTTCTTTAATAGTGGCAAAGCTATTCAAATTATCTAGTTCATACTGGGTGAGTTGTAAGACATGTTTTTTGAGGACTTGCTCCATTGCATCTAAGTTGTCAAATTTATGTATATAGTTGTACATGATATTCCTTATTACATTTTTGATGTAGGGTCTGCGGTGATACCCTATTGCTTCATTCCTGGAGTAAGCTCTGACTCTCCACTACTCTTCCTCTGATATCACCTCAGAGAAGAAGTGGAAAAGCACCTCATTGCTACCAGATGAGATGGAAGTTCAGGATCCTAATACACTCTAAACATCCCATGCAAGGAAGCAGTCTCTTTACCATCCAGCAGAGGCAGAAGTTTTGTTTCTTTTTTTTTTTTTTTAAGACTTTACTTATTTATTTGTCAGAGAGAGAAAGAGGGAGAGAGAGAAAAAACAGAGAGAGTTTCAGGCAGATGAAGAAGCAGGCAGCCTGCTGAGCAAGGATCCGGATGTGGGACTTGATCCCAAGACTCTGGAATCATGACCTGAGCTGGAGGCAGATGCTTAACTGATTGAGCCACCCAAGTGTCCCAGAGGCAAAAGTTTTGACTTGCTACTCATTCTTTTCTGATATGACCATGTCTAAGGAGCTTGAGGTATCATTTTACAATCTGGAGAGTGTAAATATGTAGGCTTTTCATTCGGTCTTTGGAAGGAAGGGTAGGGGAGTTGCACATCTTTTTTTTTTTTTTTTTTTCTCCTGGGGTCTTGGCTAGAGTAAAATGGTTATTGCTTGGAAAATTTTCTGTCTTGGTATACTGCCCTTTTCCTGCCCATGTGACCAAAGAAAACAGGATTTTTAAAATTTTATATTTTATTTTATTTTATTCTTAGTCTGTGCCCATTGGCATTTCTCCACTATTCAGTCTGGGATGTATGAAGCAAAAGAAAAAGCAGAGAATTCATCTTCACATTCATCTTCATCAAGTCCCAATGTCCACAGTTAACTTTCTTTCTACCTTTTAGAGTCTACTTTTGTTTGTTATACATATAATGCCCATACTTCTATGTTGTACTTAGCGGCAGGAATATAGAAGAGTATTTCAACTCCATTTATCTGAAAGCAGACATTCCCTCAAATAAGAGATATTCAGCCCAAATTTTTCACATTCTTGTGCTGGTTCTTCTGGAAACTTCAGGCATATTTTCCACATTGTTTGTTTCTTTCTTCCATTCTTCTTCTTCTTCTTCTTCTTCTTCTTCTTCTTCTTCTTCTTCTTCTTCTTCTTCTTCTTCTATGAGGGGGAGCGGCAGATGGGTAGAGGGAGAAGGAGAAAATCTTAAGCAGGCTCCATACCTAGTGCAGAGTCGAACAGAAGGCTTGATCTCACAACCCTGATATCGTGATCTGAGCCTAAATCAAGAATCAGATCCTTCACCAATTGAGCATCCCAGGCACCCCTCCATAAGCTTTCTGACCAAATTATATAAGGAGGGATATAATAAATGTAAGATAAAAATTGTCTTCATTATAAAAACTGTGATAACCAAAAAAATTCAGGAAAAGAAAATACATTTCACTTTATTTCAATCAAGGACTTATCTGGGCAGCATAGCATCCAACAAAGTGTAATTTCCAGTGTTTATATTGCTTCTACCTGAGAGCAGAGAGCAGGCATTTAGAGAAAATGAGCTATTTTTGAAAGCTTCTATATTTCTTTTGGGGCTAACTTACACACCAGACTGTAACTTAAGGACCAAAACGAAGTTAAAATAAATTAAAATGTGTATTTTGACTGGATAATGTACTCTAAACATATCTCCATTTTTGAGTAACACAGGAAAATGTAAAAAGGCTTCCTTGGAAAAGGCAATTCTCACATATATAATAACAGCCAACATATGACTAGATTTAAATGACCTGACAGGATACTGGTGGAGGAGACGTATGCCTCACCTGATTTCTTATATTGGTATCTTAGTGACAAGGCATTTACATTTCTGTTTTCATGGATTTCTAATTGAAAAGAAGATTGAAATACAAATTAATGTTTTGGCAAAAGAGTATCTAAATGATAATGAGCATATGCATTCATTTGTGGTTAGGCAGTTGAGTATCATTTAGATTAAGATTAAACTGAGAAGTCTACAATGTTATTTTCTACTTAACTTTACCTTCCTAGACACTTGTGCATAATGAGCTGGTTCTAGAATACACACAATGTTTTGAAAAGCTTTAGATCTAGACACTCACTATTTTTCATTTTTAATTATTTATGCTTCATTTACATAATTATTGCTCTCACTGGTTTGGATGTGTCTGAATTAATCAGATACTTCTAATACCAAGCCAATTACTTAAATTATAATGAGATACAACTGTATACAACAAAATGCAACTTTTCCTCTCTTGATTTTGTGATAAAGTCAGCAAAAGCCCTTTGTGATTGGGTAGTTCACAAAATACTTTGTATCCAAGCTTGTAACAGCCATTGTGTTAAAAGTTACTTTCTAAACTACTGATTTATTCAGGATTTCTAATAGCATTGTTAATAACTTAATTTGGTATAAGCAGATGACAATGATTCACATCCTTTAAAAAAGGTAATAAAATTAAAGCTAGATAATCAAAAATTAGATAACAGTGCAAATACTAACAAATGTTAGCAGACCACATTATTGTCCTATGGCTATAATGTGCCTATCCTGTCTTATGGCTATAATGCAAAGCACCAAAATATTTTCTTTTTTTTCTTATAATATAAATAAATCATAAAATCTAAGAGGCAAGCATATTGCTATTTGCAATTGGATCACAATGGGACTTTTTGAATGGATCTAATAAATTCCCAGACTTAATTTCCAATTGTGTTTCCTAATTAAACAAGATAAAATGCAGGAAGAGTCTGTTTTGTGTGTGATGCTGGGTCTTGTGATAAATTTTACATGCATGGATCATCCAATTAGACCTCACATGACTTTCAGTTGCTATAACTCAAAGAATCTAAGTTTTGCTGTTGTTGACGTGTCTGTATTATCTCTTTTCCCAAGTTCTTTCAATAAGTAAGCTCCAAAATTGGAAATAAAAATCAAGTTCTGCTGACTCTAGTTTTGCCTGTTATGCTGAGCCTAGTCCAAGCTCTTCTGTTTGCTATAAAATGGAAATAGTTATGATTTTCTCCAACAGCAATGGCAACAAAATTGCTTGGCTAGACCACTTCTCTTCAAAAACTATTTTAGAAAAATATTAACAAACATAATAATTATAGGAATGATTGTTTTTTTAAAAGGAAGAACAAACCACTTGTGCTTTTTAGTGTAACCAGGGAATATTCTGTTCTGTTGCAGAGCAGGTCTGAGGTAGAAGCAGCAATACCTTTGTGTTCCTGATCCCTCCCTCACAGTCAACCTTTTCAAATGCTAGTCAAGGCCTTGCCTGCTTTTCACATCCAAGGTTCACAAAGGCACAGAGACAACTTCTTCCATCCTAAACACGTCCACCTGTTAGAGGTTATGTCCTGGTTAGCAACGATGAAATCCTCTTCTGCGTGCACCCTGAGAGAAGCCAGACAAAACTTTCCTTCCAGGAGAAAGTGCTGACTCAGCTACAGCTGAGTTGTAAGTTCCAACCTCCTCTCTTTGTGAGATAAATCTGACATCTTCTGTTAAAACCATTTTATACATCAAGGTATATAAGCCTTTCTAAGACTAAGGTTGCCCAGAGCTGGAGTTTCCATGATGAAAGAAACTTGCTCTAAACACGAGAACCCCTCAGCATAAATCCCCTGGAAGAGGTGCTTTCCAAACCAAGAAAACTACAACTCAGTGCATTAGTTGTTTTTCCTTTTACAGTGTCCAGGCAGATGGTGGGTCACCTAAAATGGGAATGCAAACACCGTTGTTATCATATTCTGTTAATCTGTACTTTATTTTATTTTTTATGATTTTATTTAATTAGAGAGAGAGAGCACACAAGCGGGGGTAGGAGGAAAGGGAGAGGGAAAAGCAGACTCCCTACTGAACATGGAGCCCAAGGCGAGGATCCCAAGACCTCAGGATCATGACCTGAGCCGAAGATGGATGTTTAACCAACTGAGCCACCAAGGCGCCCCTGCTAATCTGTATTTTAATCTAAACAGTTCACAGACTCAGATTAATAAGAACAAATTATTGTCAGGAGAAAGAAGAGAAAAATGAACAAATATGTATTGAATGTCACTCTGTACCTGTTTTTTTTTTTTTAAAGATTTTATTTATTTATTTATTTGACAGACAGAGATCACAAGTAGGCAGAGAGGCAGGCAGAGAGAGGGGGGAAGCAGTCTCCCTGCAGAGCAGAGAGCCCTATGTGGGGCTCAATCCCAGGACTCTGGGATCATGACCTGAGCCGAAGGCAGAGGCTTTAACCCACCGAGCCTCCCAGGCACCCCTCTGTACCTGTTTTTATCTTTTAATCCTCACAACTTCCTGTGAGGCTGATGTGATTTTCTCTCTCTGGCCAGTGAGCATACAGAGACTCAGGTAAACAGTTTGCCCAAATTCACAAATCCAGTAATTGACACATAAAATAGAGAAATTACACAAAGCATTTCTAGTTCTTAAGCGTCTACAACACTACATTTAAAATTTTTTTAAATTTTTTTATTCGAGTAAACTTAACATACAGTGATATATTAGGCTGAAGTGTATAATATAATGATTCAACAATTTATGTATTTCTTAGTGTCATCAAGATAAATGTACTCTTAATCCCCTATTTCACTCATCCCCCTAGTGCCTTCTCTCTGACAACCACCAGTTCTCTGTGTTTAACAGTCTATTTTTTGTCCCCTTTTTATATTTTAAAAAAATATATTTATTTGAGAGAGAGAGAGAAGAATGAGAGAGAGCATGAGTGTGGGAGAGGGGCAGAGGGAGAAGCAGACTCCCAGCTGAGCACGGACCCTGATGCAGGACTCAATCCCAGGACTCTGGGACCATGACCTGAGCCAAAGGTAGAGACCTGATGGACTGAGCCACCCAGGCGTAATAAAGGATTTTGCTATTGTTTTTACATGTAGGCTTGGGAGTAGCTTGGGAGTTTGGGGTCAAGGAGAGAAGATAGAGATCTCTTAGAATAGGATAGGAGTTGCAACATGGTAGTGCAGAAATTACCACTAAGGGATGGTCTGTGATGGACCATGGCCAATAATCTTTGGGAGCAGTGATAGCTGGTCAGGCTGGTTATCTCCCCCCCACCTTTTCTGTTTTGAAATTCCCTTATGACACACATTTCCAGAAAACTATTTAACAGTTAAGTGTTCCTCTTTTTCTGGGAACTAAAGAGAAGGTTATACACAGGTGTTAGATCTCAGCAACATGAGTGAGAGACAAAACAACATAGAGATAGTAGTAAGTTGGCAAGAAGTGACTGAGGGGGGACTCTAGGAGAAGGAGTTTGGAATGAAAGATAATAAATGATACCGACTACAAGAAATTCTCAGAAATATTTGAGAAATAACTAAATTTTTTTATAGTCACACCATATGGAAGCTGTAAAGTACTTTTGTTTGGATATTAAAAGGAAGTTATCATCAAAGATTATAAAACAGGGTAATCACTTTATACAAAGAGAAAGAATAGCCCAAGATTATTCAAACACTGATAGGACCTGTGTATTAAGCCACTAGACTCAAATATGTTATTCCACTGGCAAGATAATCAAAACTGTGGAGATTAATGCACCAGACTATCTTAGTCTGGTGCCATTAAATATTCAAATCACTTATTGATTTTCCCTTTATCTGACTCCATGCTCATCCAGCAAACTTCTGATTATATCTGACTTCCCACATAGAACTTACCAAGAGACATTGCCCTTCAGTGTTTATGACAGTTCATTTCTCACTGTGAATTAATAAATCAATGTTCTGATTTTATCCATCGACCACATGCATGCGTTTATCTTAAAGACGAAACCACTGTCCATTTGTTGTTGGAATCAGTTTCCAAAGTTAAAAAGGTGAAGAACTAGCCTCAGTACCATGAGAGGTCTATTAAGGAAGTGTCATCCTTTAGGATTCTTTTCCCTAATAATCTCTTTTCCCACTTGAGCATTTTCTTCATTAAGCCATCCTATGTACAAGGATCTGCGTTAACAACAACAACAACAAATATTTATTAAAAAATAAGTATAAAGATGATTCCTCATTTTGAGACTTTATACCTTTTGGGGAAGAAGAAATCTTCACAAACAACTTCATTCAGTCAAAATGTTTATTGATTGAATAGTACTATATATTAATTATAAAGAAAATAAGTACTAGAATAAATAAAATAATTTTTAAAATAGTAAAATAACTACATATAGGATTTAAAAAATTAATTCCACTCCAGCTAGAGAAATCAGGAAGAGCTACATGGAGAAAATGAGCATTGAATTGGACTTGAAGGTTTTGAGAGTCTTCAATAGGAAGATTTTTAGGAAAGCAGAAAAAGCAAAAGGGAGAGCAGAACAGGGTGGGTTTGAAATCAAAATAAAACAATATTGCTTGTTTAGACTTGAATTGTCCCTCTTCCCTGCTCCCTCCAATTCTTATGTTCAAGTCCTAATCCCAGTAACTCAGAATGTGAATTTACTTGGAAATAGCACTGTGGCAGATATAATTACCCAAGTTAAGATGAGATCATTAGTGTGGACTTGAGTCCAGTATGACTGGTGTTCTTATAAGAAGGGGAAATTTGGACATAATAGAGGGAGCATGCCATGGAACATGAAGATAACTTTCCTCAAACCAAAGAAAGAAGCCTGGAAGAGATCCACCCCTCACAGTCTTTAGAAGTTGACCCTATCGACACCTTGCTCTAGGACATCTAGCTCCACAATCATAACACAACTCATTTCTGTGGTGTAAGCCACCCACTGTGTAGTAATTTGTTATGGCAGCCCAAGCAGATTAACATACCATTTTTGTAATAAGAGTTCCAGACATGAAGCTCATAGAAAATAAACCTAGAGAGGTATTGGAACTGTTTCACTTGGTTTTTGTTTTTGTTTTAAGAGTCATAAACATCAAGCAGAGTACATGTTATCTTGAAAAGGTTGGGAAAGGGGACAGGAAAATAATTACTTACTAGCTCCCAACCAGTTAACATGTATTATTAAGTAACTTTAATTCATTTATTTCTAAAAAGAAACCCTGGGAGAAAGTGTGATTAACACAGCTATGAACTGAATACCAGTCATCAGAAGTAATCAATAAATGTGCATTAAGTGAATAAACAAGCCATGGTGCTTTGCCCTTGCTTGGGCTCAGCCACTATGAAGTCTTAGCATAGTGTTTTCTGCTTCGTAGACTTCTCATAATATTTCTTAAGTAGGTTGTCAAATGTCCTGAATCTCTCCACAGTTCCTATTAAATGTGAGAAATAATAAATTTCCTCACTGGTTTAAGGGTCAGTATCTCCAAGAGGAAGATCCATTTCCTCTTTCTGAATAGCGAGTTTATATGAAACAGAACAAATTTTTAAACTGAAAAATATATTTGCACAACTATAGCTCCTTATGTGCCCTGCTTACATGTCTTAACCTCTTTTTAAAGAAAATCAGTTCTTTGGTTTCTAATTCTTATCTCTCACTAGGCATGGAGAGTAGAGCAACATGGCCAGTCTGAGATACTATCCCCCTTAGAAAAATCCTCTGCATTTTTCTAAGACTCCTTTATTTTTCTTAAGCTTGTTTTTCTAGAGACAGTGGTAGTGTAGACATGCCCAAATCACTGTAAATCCAGCTGTAATCAAATAAGAAGAGAAAGCCCTCACACTCAGGAAAGGAAAAACACAGACTTTACACCCCTTTCCAAGAAGCTTCATGGGACTCTGTGGCCCAGTTGATGTAGCTCATCTATATAAGGCACATTTCTCAATAATGCTGGGGAGAGGGGCGCCTGGAGGGCTCAGTCATTAAGCACCTGCCTTCCGCTCAGGTCATGATCCCAGGGTCCTGGGATTGATCGAGCCCCACACTGGGATCCCTGCTGAGCGGGAGGCCTGCTTCTTCCTCTCCCTCTGCTGCTTGCCTGCTTGTGTTCCCTCTCTCACTGTGTCTCTCTCTGTCAAATAAATAAAATCTTTAAAAAAGAAATAGTGCTGGGGAGAGAGCATATCCAAGGCAGAGTAACAGGTAAGTAAGCACTCTCAAATAAAGAGCCAACTTGAACCCAAGTTGAACCCTAACTTCTCAAATTTTAGCCCTAGCTGTACCTGTGGAAATCTCGTAAGAAGTACCATCACACGAGAAACAAAAGAGCCTCCTGGAAAAGAAAGAAGAATTCACCTCAAGGGAAGAGGAAGTGGAGGTGCCAGAAGCTAAGGATCCCTGAGAGGAAAGAACAACTTGAAGTTAGGCATGCTGCCTGCTCTTCAGCTTGTCTCCGAGTGTGGTCACCACATGCTCTAACTGAGTCCTGGGGAAAGAGGACTGCCCAGCAAGAAAGGCATGAACAAGGAGCTCTGCTATTGTCACCCTGGCACTGGCATAAGTAGTCACTGTAGTGGCACCAACTCTCTTCCTTTTGGATCTCAGGGGACACCTCTTCCTGGGGACTCCCACCTCTGTCTGAGGGGTGCCTGAAGCTGTGAGTTCTTCTGAAGAGCATGTGGGTGGTAGATTAGACAAGTGCAATTTGGTATTAGCCTGGCCCTCACTGCTCTACTACTACTACACTGGACTTCTGTTCCTGCAAGATGGTGGGGCTGTTCTCTCTGAAGAGCCTTTGCACCTGCCCTCCCCTGGAAGTTTATTCTTCAGGTCTTCGGTGGCTGGTCTCATCATTCAAGTCTCAACTCAAGTGTCTGTCTTTCAGAGCAGCCTTCCCTGGGTTTTCCATCTACCACCCCTGCCCCCTTGTATGAGGACTGCCTCATGTGCTAGTCCTCACATCACTTACACATATGGCGTTTAAAATGAACGTCTATTATACATGTGCTGCTCTTATTTATGATTGTAGTCCATCACCCATCTCTCTCCTAGGGAATTTAAGCTCTGAGAAGGCAAAGACCCTGCCAATTCTATCACTGCTTTATGTTTAGTGCTTCAAACAGTATTGGGCCAAAGATAAGCTCTCAGTAAGAACCTGTTCCCTGCATGTGTTCTTACCCTCAGGAGTGCAGGAAAAACATGAATACAAATGTATGGCAATGAACTCATTTTATTGGCATCTGGGTATAAAGTAAGCATCTAGAATAATCCTTGGACTCAAATTGAGGAGGAGTCTTAAGGACAAGGCAGAGTTGTTGGTGATCGGAGGAGCCTGGATTCAGGTGAGGGGACTGAGGTACAGAGGCTCCTCTGCAGCCATCCTTCAGCCATTTCTCAGACTTCCACAGTACAGAGTGACGGTGGTGTTCCGAGGGCCCACCTCTCCTTGTTGCAGGGGTCCAAGAGCAGTCGGGCACGTAGTCTTGGCCAGACAGGACCTTTCATCCCCCTCAAGTGGCACTAAGTAAGCACCTCCTCAGAGCACGCCTGCGCCTCCCTTGCCAACATTTTTTCGTGCAGCAGTTGCCATGGCACCGACCTGCCTGGTTGACGTCTAAATATAGTGATAAAAGATTTCATCTGCTCTCAACTACTAAAAGACAAATTTGAGGAGCAAAGAAAAATAAATGTTTCTGTGCCATTATCTTTTGAGGGGGAAGAATACATTTTAGCCTTTTTTGTTGAAATACAAGGAAGAGTGATTTATACTTTTATTCATATTTAAGAGGTTATTTGTTGCATTTTCATAGTGATGTTGTATTAAAGTTTTTTTTAAATATCATAAGTTTTTCTGGAAGTGGGGGGGTGATACATAAACCGTTGTGTTCCAGAATGACTATTTCAGTAATCTTCATGTAGGTATGACATACATGGAAATAACTCGGGAGAAACAACTTGTGATGACTTAAAAACATTTTAGACTAAGGGGAGAAAATACATATTAAGAGGAAAAAAGAGAGAAGGGAATTTATTCATCCAAAGCTATAACCCAAAGTCAAAAGCAACACTGTATAACTTCAAGGCCACAGATAAACTTTCTATGTATTACAAGATACTTCAGTTTAGGACAGCCAAGATGACAATCCTTTGCAATGGTTATATTTATTTAAAGGCCTTTGAATACATTCTAAGAATTTGTTCCCCTTTCCAGAATAATAAGCAACAGCTTTAACTTTGAGAGAACTCACACAATGTAAAGCATTCAGGGGAAAAAAAAAAGTATTAAATCATAAAAGTACCAGTTTGACTCTGGAGTCTTAAACTGTTTGTTCATGTTAAGTAGACTGATTTATTTTAAAACAAGCCACTTTGAGCAACATGGCAAATAAGTTTTCTCTTTCTCTAGGGGGATTCCTTCCTCTAGACTTGGTTTGCATGGGAGCTTTGGGTGCAGAGTTGGAAACATGCATGCTACTGGCTGTGTCGGGGGGGGGGGGGTCTGTCTGCTCATCCTTCATCCCTGGGTTCACCCAGAGCCTGGCACATGGGAAGGACCCCTGTAAGCCAGTGTGGTGCATTTGGTGGATGCTGACAGAATCTGGACAGTTGTCCCTGAGGCTAGTATCCTGACAGCAAAATGGAGCTTGGCCAAGACTGAATGAGTGTCTTTGAACACCACCTGGAGGACTAGTTAACTCAAGCTGTGTGCCCTGGAGAGACCAAGTTCAAATCCTTGGACACGAATGGTTTCAAAGGTAGAGAATGGGCTGTGAGCCATGTCCATCCATAGGGCAGGTATGAAATAACCCTGAGAATGTGCTGTTTGCTGTCAGGGCTGCCATGTCTCAGGGCAGCACCTCTGTGCAGCAATACAAAGTCTGAGAGAGGAAGCCATTGGGTGCCAAGCTTGCTGGTGTCTAATGGCCCAAATGTTGTTTTCCAGGTGCTCTTTTAACACAACACCCATTTAAAGTGGCTGCCTCCATGGTGAGTTGAGTAAGCACAGTGTTCATGGGAGGGCCCTATGTTCTAGACTCAGTGAGGTCCCCTCACATGAACAAAGTGCTCGGTTCCCCCAAAATTCTTTCTATCACAAAAAAAATTCTGAAAAATTAATTTCCACTAAGATGTTAATCACATAGTATAGTTCAGCATCAAGGAATATTTATTATTGAACAAATAAATGAAGAAACAGGGTAATATTTAATACAAAGACCTAAACTGATAACACCTACTGTAGTTGTTCCTCAAAATGTGCACATAGTCATTAAACTCTTTTATGTAAGCAAAGATTGAATGAAGGAATTAGTGTATTAACTTCAGCCAGAGGAAAGTCATGTGGGACAAGATGAATGAAGCCAATGCATTTGATAAAGAGTGAAAACAAACTTTGGTGGATGTTTCAATGATCAGCACCTTCAACTCCATATTTTTTCCTGTGGTTTATGATTTAGTGCATCATTGATGAAGCCAACTGTACCTCATTGATTGTCTCATGACTTTGAGATAACACAGTTTCTATTTTTGGGGAGAAAGCGACAGAGAGAGAAGAAGGAGAGGCAGGTGAATTGAGCAATGTGTTGAGCTCCTTTTCAAACCCTTCTGCCAAATCTCTCCAGACCTTCAGAAGAGGAGTTAACAGGGTCCTGGGAATCATGCACAACTTAAACTCCATCAGACCTGTGCTGCAGTCCATATTTTGAGCGAAGGTGAGGGCTCAAGAACAACATCTGCCATAAGTGCTCTGGGAGCCAAAGGGTTAATCAGGTCAAACACAATTTTTTTTGCTCTGGTCAGCTCTTCCTCTTTCCTCATAGGCAATTCTCATCTCTACCTTGACCCATTTCCCCACCAAATGCCTCTCCCCACCAGATGGCTTTCATTTGGTTTCATCCATTGAGGCTTAATTCCATTCAAAACCTGCTTCAAGGGATACCTGGGTGGCTCTTGATTTTGGCTCAGGTCATGATCTCAGAGTCCTGAGACACCCCACATTGGACTTTGTGCTCAGCGGTGACTCTACTCCTCCCTTTGGTCGTGCCCTCTCTCTTACTCTAAAATAAATAATCTTTAAAAAAAATAATAAAAAAAACTGCTTCAAAAACTCCAGATCACCCATTGTCCTTAATTGCCATAATGTTCACAATGCAGTCATAGAATGTTGTCCTTTTATATAATTCTCTGGTTTATGTTTCATGTTTTGTGTTTCCATTGCATTCCAAGTGTCCATGAAGTCAGGAGTCTTTCTTTCCTTTATTTAACAAGCACACGCCCTAAAAGTTCCTCTCCCTTACCAACTGGAGGAAAAGACACTGAGCAAAAAAAAAAAAAAAAAACACGCAAATAGATATGACAGCTGAAAAGGGAAAGAACCAAATATTGTGAGCAAAACGGTTATTGATTGAAGCTTGGTGATTGAGGAGGAAATTGATGTAGCACCATTAGTCGGGAGAGTTGCATGGAGGGTCTCAGAAGTCACTACCAGGAATCTAAGGATTTATTCTGAGGACAAAGGAGTCCAATGAAAGAATATAGGCAAGGGGCGCCTGGGTGGCTCAGTGGGTTAAAGCCTCTGCCTTCGGCTCGGGTCCTGATCCCAGGGTCATGGGATCGAGCCCCATGTCAGGCTCTCTGCTCAGCAGGGAGCCTGTTTCCCCTCCTCTCTCTCTGCCTGCCTCTCTGCCTACTTGTGATCTCTCTCTGTCAAATAAATAAATAAAATCTTAAAAAAAAGAATACAGGCAAGAGAGTGACTTGGTGTTATATTCCAGTCACATATTTCTATGAAGCAATCAACCCAACTGTAGACACACAGTAAAGTTTATTATTCAGTCCATGTGGCAGAAAGAACAGAGTAATGCTGATTGAATTGAGTCAGCGCTGACATACTTTCAGGTAGACAAGTGCCGCAGTGACCCTCTACTGTGATAAAGGGAAAAAAAAAACACCAGAAAAAGCCACAACTTGATGTGTTACATTCCTTTTTTCCCTTTCCATTGGAAATCTTATCATCTTAAATAATCTGGCCAATTTACATAGATGTAAATTTAGAGTCCAATCACTATTCCTGAACAAATCTTATTTTGGAGAGAAGTTTTTTTTATCAAGGAGTGATTTTTTAACATGTTTAGATTCTTTAATGAGTTGAAGCAACTTATGTCTCTGTCAGTTGAGAAAAAAACCCCAAACACATAAAAAGTACATTATCCTCTGCAAAAAGAATGAATACTGTTACGCTGAAAAAATTAATAAAAAGGGAAAAAAAAAAGTACATTATCCTCTCTATCTATACTACACATTATACTGTGTAGTATAGATCATCAATATCTTGAAGTGTATCCTGGACCTACTGAAACATAGACATCAGCTGGGATGACTTCTTTCTTTCTGCATTCGATCAGTGAGTAGGTATTAAGCATCTATGTGACATGTGAGGGCCTGCTCTAAATGTTGTTGGGGCAAAATCCTGGGGATAGACGGAATCCCAAAAATGCAGAGTTCTACTATCTCTTTGTCTCATTTATCTGGCCTCTTGTGGATACCAGATTTGATTTCCATTGTTACTGTGTTTGAATATAAAACTGAATGTTAAATTTAATATCCATTGACCTACAGCTGGTGTTTGGCTCATAAGGGAAAAGAATGTATCATTTTCTAAATGAGTTTTCAGTTCATGGGAAATCATTTTGAATGTTGATGTTTTCCATTTTCCTTTGCACCTTGCCAGTCTTTGGGGTACAACAGACCTAATATTTGTGTTCTTGGTAGTCGTATTGTTAAATAACTAATTTAATATTTTGACAGCACTTTATTTCAAAGGTAAAATATAGATGCTGTTTGCTGGCATCTTTGAGGCAAGATAAAGTCTTATGAAAAAAAAAACAACATTTTTAAGATTGTCAATGTAACTTTAAAAATTAAAACCCCCTTTTTTTTTTTTTTTTAATGTTGGAATTTTTTTTTTTCCATTTTATTTATTTTTTCAGCGTAACAGTATTCATTCTTTTTGCACAACACCCAGTGCTCCATGCAAAACGTGCCCTCCCCATTACCCACCACCTGTTCCCCCAACCTCCCACCCCTGACCCTTCAAAAAAACCCCTTTTTTTGTTACTCTCACAAATACGTTTTCTTCCAATCCTACTAGAGCACTTTTCTACCTGAAAACTATGTGAATTTAGGCATAAATGATAATTACGCCTTTTGGATACCTTCTTCATTACACTAGCTCAAAACCGTAATATTTGATCATTGGCTGAATTCATCAGTCTATTTAATGAAATTGTCTTATTTTTTACTATCAGGTAATCCCTACCTATTTTGTTTTCTATTGAATGCTTTTGCTAGTCTCCAAATAATATTAACGATCATATAACAGTTCATTATAGTATACGGGTTAAGAGTGAGTTTTCTGGAGACAGTGGGTTTGGGTTCGTGTTCGGGTTAGGGCTGAGGTTCAAACTTTGGCTTTTTATCTTCTATTTCTTCTTTACCACTTAGAGTAAGTTATTTAACTTAATTGTACCCGCGTTCCCTCATTGCAAAAAGAAGATATTAATAGTGCTTGAATTATGTCACTGTTTTACAGATTAAATGCTCAAGTCATACCAAGTGCTCAGAAGAGCACCTGGCACAAAGGAGGAACTCAATCATTTTACTTCTGTCAAATAAAAATCTGTTGACAATGCCAGCACACGTCAGGATTTCTTGAAGGAAAAGGGTTATTTCAAAGTGTTCTTAATGACAGAGCAGGGAGAGTGCACAGGTGGGCAGGGCCTCCTCCTCTGCTCCTAGCCTGCCCCACCCTGAGCTTCAGGGAAGGCACCCTGGGGTGTCTCAGTTGTTCCCCCACCCACTTGAGAACACAGCTCCCGACCTACACCGGAGGGCTTGCTGAAGTGAGAGGAGGATTCCAGTTCAGCAGCAGGAGATTGAAATTTAAACCCATCAAGTGGCATTTAAAGCTTATGGGCTTGGACAGCTTGGGAGGCAAGGTTTTTCCGGGCTCCCTCCCTCTGAAGTACAACAAGCTTTGAACTAAAACCTGTCTTCGGATTCCAGTCATGTCTTTCATCAGCAACCACCGGCCAGGTTGACATGTCTGATGGAACAGGGATTTGGAAACACACCCTTAGGTATTGCTGCCACCTGAGATCCTGATGTCTCTAAAGGTAAGACCCCAAGGGTCAACATCCTTACACTGGCATTCATTTTAAACTATCCAAAAAGCCCAAAGAAATTCAAAGTTAAACATACACACACACTTACACACTGAAGAAAAGAAAGAAAGAAAGAGAGAAAGAAAGAAAGAAAGAAAAAAGAAACAAAGAGTCACAGCAATGCTCTTGTCAAAACTTTTCTGACTAGACACTCTCTATCCTGACAGTGTCCTCTGGGTCCTGTAGTTGTCCTTGGAATTGACCTCCTAAGGTTTGGGCTTCACTTGCATTTATTATCTCTCTATGGTTCTCAGGCTGGGGGCCAACACTCCTGGAATACACTGAGAACTTTCTGAGGAGGGAAACATAAGTGTCTGTCAAGATGGGAAAAGGGGGAGAAAATTCCATTTGTGTCCCACACAGTTTTATCTAATAAGCTGGCATGCATTGGTCAGTCTGTTATTCACTGTGCATTCTCTAGTTCCCCTAATGTCACCTAATTCTAACCAGTTATAACATATCAGGAAAAAAAAACGTGTTCAGATGTGCAAACTATCTTTCTCAAAGGCAACATATTATCTTTAAGAGAGAAATCGCTTCTTGAATTTAGAAGTGCCAGTGACCCTCAGGGCAAGGTGAATACTTAACTCAAGAAGTGTCCTTCTGGGATTCAGATGCTTCTAAGGAGCCCAAGGTCATTTTCCAAATATCCTCTTAGGAATCAGGGAGGCTGACACTTAACGTTTTGAAGTAGTATGGTCTCACTTAAACCACTGGAGCTTTATTTTAATTAATGGAGCAGTGGACTATTTCTTAAAGAATGTGGCAACAATTTTGAAGAATTCCTTCACCTTCGGAAATAAGGAAAATATAAGTTGGTGCCACTTAAGTACTGAAAATAGCTCGTGATATAGTAATTATCAGCTTTAGTTTGTGAATAAGAACACTGAGGCACCAAACTTAAATTCTTCTGTGTAAGTGTTCAGGACTGCATCTGTCTCTCTCTTTCTTTCTTTTTTTTTTTTTTAAGATTTTATTTATTTATTTGAGAGAAAAAGAGAGAGAGAGGAGAGGGCAGAGAGAGAAGAGGGAGAAACAGACTCCCTGCTGAGCAAGGATTCCCAAGGTGGAGCTTGATCCAAGGACTCTGGGATCCTGACCTGAGCCAAAGGTAGACACTTAACATACTGAGCCACCAATGTGCCCCCTGCATCTGTCTCTTACAGTAAGCACGGATGTGGCTGAGGGCGGTGATAAGGACAACCCAACTAAATTCTGGGCAATGCTGGATGCTGTCCTGGTTGAAGACCCAAGGCCTGACCCTCGAGGCTGTCCAGTAGGGATGGAAGCATGGCTTCTTTCCTGGAGCAGAGTGCAGTAGTTATCACAAAATAAACACACTCTTCATGGGTCCAGACCTAAACTGAGTCTCATGTGACCACTTGACTTGGTTTATTTCCATTTTCAGTGAAAGGATGGAGTGATGGCAAATCCAAGACCTTCCCATCACGTTCCATTTTACCATATGATTTGATGACACAGAATTCTTTACAACTTTGAGGTTGAATCTCATTGAAGATAAAAGTACTCATATTAATTACAATGCTATAAATGGAAATTATTTATCTTGAAAAAATGTCATTGTCTATGTTTCCAGCTATATGTTTGGCCATGACACCTCCACAAGGGTCCCCAACCATGCGTGAGGGTGTGGGGGTTTGTGCATGCATGTGTTTGTGTGGACAACTACCAGAGGTGATGCATGTGGAATTTTCCATGGGCTGGCATGATGGAATTACTTATGGTCCAAGAAGGTAAAGAAGAATAATGGTCCTTGTGAGCAGAACAAGTATAGTCAATAACATCTGACCCTATAGAAGTTATTAACATCTCTCAGTCTTGGTTATCCCATAGTTAAGAAAGAGCTAATGTCTACTTCATGGTAGGTAGGACCTACCATGTGAGGAGGACCATAGAAGACACATACAAAGTGCTGACAAAAGCTCTAGCGCATAATAAGTGTCCGAATGTTCACAATTATCTTGTAATTATTCACACCATCTGAGATTTCTGGCTCTATACACATACTTTAAAGGGAGTGTTAAGTTCAGTATTACTGACTACATTTAAGTTCTCGATAAAACTTAATTTTTAGTGAATATTTATTTCACTGAAACAACATTCTACTTCTGGTAGAAGCATTGAGTATATTTTTTCCTTCCTTCTGTTGTAACTCAGCTGTTTGTTCTGACCTTTCTGTTCCTTTCTGTCAATGAGAAATTTTGAAGAGTAAAATGATCCTATTAGAGAATAAATTAGAGAGTATGTCTATTCAAACTAAGGCCTCACAACATTGGTAATTTGAGAATAGCATAGGAATATTTTAAATTAAAGCCCACTTATAAAAGGATGAGACATCTGAGATCCACAAAGCTGGACAATTGCTCATGATCCCAAAACCCTGTGGACTGAATACTGAATATCCTGAGTTTGGTCTCCTGTAACTCCCTTGAACACATCTACAGCATTTGTGTTCAGGTGATAAATATTTATTAAGTGGTCCATTTTGACTAATCTGAAATTAGAAGCAGATTACTATTAGAGCATTATTCAAGGTTTTTGGAGACTGATAATTAAGGCAATTTCTTCAGGATCCCTTTTCTTATTTTAATGAAAATCTACTTAGCAAATTAAAATCTGCTCCATGGTGCACCCCATTTCACCTGGCAGCAGATATTGTGGAGTGTTGGGAATGACATAGCATCTGTCAGCACGACTCACAGATTATATCTAGAAATGATCCATAAGTAATGCAACATAAATAATTGTTATCTTCACTAGGGCAATTTTTGGATGTCATAAGATAAAGTGCAGAATTTTAGAACTGAAAAGAAACATAGACCCCATTTGTCCAACTCACTCATTTTATAGTTAGGGAAACAGAGATCTAGAAAACCTTAACACCTCACAAGTATAGACTTTGCATTTCAAGCTTAAGAAAAAGTACAGAAAACCCAGAACAGATGTTGAAGTCTATTGCACTTTCCTCCTGAAGTGTGGAAGAAGGAAGGAAGGACTGAAAGTAGCAGCGGTTCACTCTTAACAAGAGCTCATTGGGTGACAGCTCCCTATTTTATATAATTTTAAATATTATCATGTTAAAGCATGGCTTGACTTTTCAGCATTTTGTCTCAAAAGCATGACACGTGATAAAGAGAAGGGGCTGGCCATCAGAACTGCACCTTCAGCCACTGAGTATCCCTTGGCATTCGGGAAGAGCTTCTGGAAAGGGGATCTTTCCTTCCACATTAATTCTACAGGCCTAATAACATTTTTGGAAGTTCCATGGCTAGAGTCACAGGATCATTTTAAGTGAACAATCAAGAAGATGAGTTGTAAAACAAGTTTATCTGGTTCAAAAATGTTTCTACTATAAATATAAGTGTAGAGAATACAGATCTTTATGGAAAAAGATTTTACAATACCAGAAATTACTTTGTTTCCAAATTCATATATCAAGAATTATGGACTCTCTTTATTTTATTTTATTTTTGGTTTTATACAGTCATTGTACATTCTACTATTTCCCATTTATCATCCACAGGTATATATAATATTCTTCTAGTTAAGAGGACAGAAAATATATTGTCCCTTATCTCAAGACACCTGTGTTTGCTTTTGCCAATAATTAATTGACTGGCATAGATGTCGAGTTTAATACAATCACCACCACCTGCCTGCTCATATACCTTGAGAAACAATTCACTGATGTGCCAAGTCTACTGATCTAATGAACCAGTTGGGTCCCTTGGTAAGTAAATTCTACCAGAACAGCAATTTTTTTTTTAAGATTTTATTTATTTATTTGAGAGAGAGAGAATATGAGAAGGGGGAGCGTCAGGGGAAGAAGCAGACTCCCTGCCGAGCAGGGAGCCAGATGCAGGACTCAATCCCGGGACTCCAGGATCATGACCTGAGCTGAAGGCAGTTGCTTAACCAACTGAGCCACCCAGGTGCCCCCAGAACAGCAATGTCTTGATGATGATATTGCAACCTAATCAAAAAGAACTTAAAACCTTAATTTACACAGTTTTTCTTCAAAGAATGATAACCCAGCTAAACCCATATCAGGATTTTTCAAAGTGATGTCTGAAGAAAAGAAAGCATAACTAAGCAAGCCTTTCATACAGAGATGCCATTTTACTCTCCACTGATATCAGAGTGCCCACAATTCCCTGCATAGATGAGGTTTTGTCCCACTTTTTATTTTTGCTTATTCTTACCTCCTCCCCAGCTGGGATAGCTTTCCCTTCCTTGATCTTTTCAACAACATTTATGCTTTTAAAATTTAGCTCAATTATCATTTCCTTCTGATGGCTTTCCTTGTTCAACCCTGACCTCTAAACTGTATTGTTCTGTGTTTCTGTCTTCCCAGTCTCCTCTGCATACCTCTGCTGGAGCCCCTCCTCACTGTACCCTCAGTATTCTTCTGATGTCTGATTCACCCACTAGAGTTATGAATCCCAGTGTATGTTTCATAAATGAGTACATCATAAACACCTAATTATCTTAGGTGGGTTAACACCTGAGCTAGGTACTAGCTTAGAACTACTAAAATATAATTTATTTATATGTGATTTAGTGATATTTGTTTTTGAGTGGCTTAACAGGAAGATATTTATTCACACTAAAGTTTAAGAATAATGCAGAAGACACTGTAACTTCATGAGGGCAAGAAAAATGACTTCATCTACATTCCTAGAATCTAAGCATAGTGGCTAGCCCTTGAAAAACACTTGTGGAATAAATGAGCATAAGGGTAAAAGAGTCAAAATAACACAGAAAAGTAACATAAACAAAAGTTGGTTCTTTGAAAAGATAATCAAGATTGACAAAAGTTTAGAGAGGTTAAATGAATGGCTTAAACAATAGACATTTATTTCTCATGGTTCTGAAGACTGAAAGTCCAAGATCAAGGTTCCAGCCAGTTTGGTTTAGGTGAGAACCTTCTTTCTATACAGACAGCTATCTTCTTTCTTTGTCTTCAAATGGTTTTCTTTGGTTCCTGCACAGGGAAAGAGAAAGAGAGAACTCTCTTCTGGCTCTTATTTTAAGGATGCAAATCCTATCAGCTCAGGCCCAATTTTATGATCATTCAGAGGTCATGGAAGCTGCCACTTCCACCATAGGCCCAGGGGGCAGGACTGGTTCATCTTCCATTTCAAAGGGTGTGGCCACCCCTCCACTTTGAAGGAGAAAGTATAGGCTTGCCCAATGCCCAGAATCCTCATAGAAAGTCCTGTGGGTCTGCTGCTCCAAGAGCCCAAAGGGTCATGGCTCCCTTGAAGAGCTGAAGGGTCAGGGCTGCTCTGCAGTCTTGGGGGTGATACTGTCACCTCTGTGAGTCTGGTGGGCAGAGCATTGAACCGAAGGGGATTATTTTCAAGACTTATAATCTAATAGAATTTGCCCTGCTAACTTTTGGACTTGTTTAAGGCTGACAAAGCCCACCCCTTTCCACCTTCCAATTTCTCCCCTCTGTAAAGGGAATGTCCATAGTGTACCCAACCACCACTGTATTTTGGAAGTACATAACTTGTCTGTTTGCATAGTTTCACACCTGGAGAATAATTTTGCCTCAGGATGGATCATACTCGGAGTCTTAACCATATCTGACTTAGATGATATTTAGATAAGACTTTAGAGTTGATATTGAAATGAGATATGACTTTGGGAGTCATTGGACTGGGATAGATATATTTTACATATGAGAAGGACATGAATTTTGGAGACCTGGGAGGAACGTTTTGGACTGAATATGTGTGTCCCCTTAAAATTCATATTTTGAGGGGGAGGAGTTAAGATGGCGGAGAAGTAGCAGCCTGAGACTACATCAGGTAGCAGGAGATCAGCTCGATAGCTTATCTAAACATTGCAAACACCTACAAATCCAACGGGAGAGTGAAGAGAAGAAGAACAGCAACTCTAGAAACAGAAAATCAACCACTTTCTGAAAGGTAGGACTGGCGGAGAAGTGAATCTAAAACGACGGGAAGACAGACCGCAGGGGGAGGGGCCGGCTCCCGGCAAGCGGCGGAGGAACGGAGCACAAAATCAGGACTTTTAAAAGTCTGTTCCACTGAGGGACACTACTCCAGAGGCTAAACCAGGGTGAAGCCCACGCGGGGCCAGCATGGCCCCAGGCCCCGCAGGGTCACAGAAGGATCGGGGGTGTCGGAGTGTCGGAAAGCTCGCAGGTATTAGAACGGAGAAGCCGGCTTCAGAGACAGAGCCGAGGACTGAACTCTCAGCTCGGGGTTACCTTGAACTGGTCGCAGGCTGGGTGAGCTCGGAGCGTGGCTAGAGGCTGGGGATATGGGAGTGATTGGGTGCTGTCCTCTGGGGGCGCACTGAGGAGTGGGGCCCCAGGCTCTCGGCTCCTCCGGGCCGGAGACTGGGAGGCCGCCATTTTCATTCCCGTCCTCCAGAACTCTACGGAAAGCGTTCAGGGAACAGAAGCTCCCAAAAGCGAACCCGAGCCGATTACTTAGTCCGGCCGCCGGTAAGGGCAGTGCAATCCCGCCTCGGGCAAAGACACTTGAGAGTCACTACAACAGGCCCCTCCCCCAGAAGATCAACAAAATATCCAGCCAGGACGAAGTTCATCTATCAAGGAGAAAGCAGATTCAATTCCTAAGACAGCAGAGCAATTCCAGAGGAGGAGAAAGCAAAGCACGGAACTCATGGCTTTCTCCCCATGATTCTTTAGTCTTGCGGCTACTTCAATTTTTTTTTCTTTTTTCAATTTTTTTTTCTCTTTTTTCAATTTTTTTTTCTTTTTTCTTTTTTCTTCTTCTGCTAAATTTTTTAAAACTTTTACCCTTTTCTTTTTTAACGTTTTTGACTAGTTTATCTAAATATATATATTTTTTTCTTTCTTTTTTATAATTTTTTCTTTATTTGTTTTATTTTTTAAATTTTTTTCTTTTTTTTTTCTGAACCTCTTTTTATCCCCTTTCTCCCCCCCACAATTTGGGGTCTCTTCTCATTTGGTTACAGCACACTTTTCTGGGGTCTTTGCCACCCTTTTAGTATTTTATTTGCTCCTTCATATCCTCTTATCTGGACAAAATGACAAGGCGGAAAAAATCACCACAAACAAAAGAACAAGAGGCAGTACCGAAGGCTAGGGACCTAATCAACACAGACATTGGTAATATGTCAGATCTAGAGTTCAGAATGACGATTCTGAACATTCTAGCCGGGCTCGAAAAAGGCATGGAAGATATTAGAGAAACCCTCTCTGGAGATATTAAAGCCCTTTCTGGAGAAATTAAAGAACTAAAATCAAACCAAGTTGAAATCAAAAAAGCTATTAATGAGGTGCAATCAAAAATGGAGGCTCTCACTGCTAGGATCAATGAGGCAGAAGAAAGAATTAGTGATATCGAAGACCAAATGACAGAGAATAAAGAAGCCGAGCAAAAGAGGGACAAACAGCTACTGGACCATGAGGGGATAATTCGAGAGATAAGTGACACCATAAGACGAAACAACATTAGAATAATTGGGATTCCAGAAGAAGAAGAAACAGAGAGGGGAGCAGAAGGTCTATTGGAGAGAATCATTGGAGAGAATTTCCCTAATATGGCAAAGGGAACAAGCATTAAAATCCAGGAGATGCAGAGAACCCCCCTCAAAGTCAACAAGAATAGGTCCACACCCCGTCACCTAATAGTAAAATTTACAAGTCTTAGTGACAAAGAGAAAGTCCTGAAAGCAGCCCGAGAAAAGAAGTCTGTAACATACAATAGTAAAAATATTAGATTGGCAGCAGACTTATCCACAGAGACCTGGCAGGCCAGAAAGAGCTGGCATGATATATTCAGAGCACTAAACGAGAAAAACATGCAGCCAAGAATACTCTATCCAGCTAGGTTATCTTTGAAAATAGAAGGAGAGATCAAAAGCTTCGAGGACAAACAAAAACTGAAAGAATTTGCAAACACCAAACCAGCTCTACAGGAAATATGGAAAGGGGTCCTCTAAGCAAAGAGAGAGCCTAAAAGTAGTAGATCAGAAAGGTACAGAGACAATATACAGTAACAGTCACCTTACAGGCTAATAATGGCACTAAATTCATATCTCTCAATAGTTACCCTGAATGTTAATGGGCTAAATGCCCCAATCAAAAGACACAGGGTATCAGAATGGATAAAAAAACAAAACCCATCAATATGTTGCCTACAAGAAACTCATTTTAGACGCGAAGACACCTCCAGATTTAAAGTGAGGGGGTGGAAAACAATTTACCATGCTAATGGGCATCAGAAGAAAGCTGGGGTGGCAATCCTTCTATCAGATCAATTAGATTTTAAGCCAAAGACTATAATAAGAGATGAGGAAGGACACTATATCCTACTCAAAGGGTCTGTCCAACAAGAAGATCTAACAATTTTAAATATCTATGCCCCTAACGTGGGAGCAGCCAACTATATCAACCAATTAATAACAAAATCAAAGAAACACATCAATAATAATACAATAATAGTAGGGGACTTTAACACTCCCCTCACTGAAATGGACAGATCATCCAAGCAAAAGATCAACAAGGAAATAAAGGCCTTAAATGACACACTGGACCAGATGGACATCACAGATATATTCAGAACATTTCATCCCAAAGCAACAGAATACACATTCTTCTCTAGTGCACATGGAACCTTCTCCAGAATAGATCACATCCTGGGTTACAAATCAGGTCTCAATCGGTATCAAAAGATTAGGATTATTCCCTGCATATTTTCAGACCACAATGCTCTGAAGCTAGAACTCAATCACAAGAGGAAAGCTGGAAAGAACCCAAATACATGGAGACTAAACAGCATCCTTCTAAAGAATGAATGGGTTAACCAGGAAATTAAAGAAGAATTGAAAAAATTCATGGAAACAAATGATAATGAAAACACAAGGGTTCAAAATCTGTGGGACACAGCAAAGGCAGTCCTGAGAGGAAAATATATAGCGGTACAAGCCTTTCTCAAGAAACAAGAAAGGTCCCAAGTACACAACCTAACCCTACGCGTAAAGGAGCTGCAGAAAGAACAAGAAAGAAACCCTAAACCCAGCAGGAGAAGAGAAATCATAAAGATCAGAGCAGAAATCAATGAAATAGAAACCAAAAAAACAATAGAAAAAATCAATGAAACTAGGAGCTGGTTCTTTGAAAGAATCAATAAGATTGATAAACCCCTGGCCAGACTCATCAAAAAGAAAAGAGAAAGGACCCAAATCAATAAAATCATGAATGAAAGAAGAGAGATCACAACTAACACCAAAGAAATACAGACAATTATAAGAACATACTATGAGCAACTCTACGCCAACAAATTTGACAATCTGGAAGAAATGGATGCATTCCTAGAGACATATAAACTACCACAACTGAACCAGGAAGAAATAGAAAACCTGAACAGGCCCATAACCAGTAAGGAGATTGAAACAGTCATCAAAAATCTCCAAACCAACAAAAGCCCAGGGCCAGACGGCTTCCCAGGGGAATTCTACCAAACATTTCAAGAAGAACTAATTCCTATTCTCCTGAAACTGTTCCAAAAATAGAAATGGAAGGAAAACTTCCAAACTCATTTTATGAGGCCAGCATCACCTTGATCCCCAAACCAGACAAGGATC
Source organism: Meles meles (assembly GCF_922984935.1). NCBI lineage: Eukaryota > Metazoa > Chordata > Mammalia > Carnivora > Mustelidae > Meles > Meles meles. Next base: position 97,192,720 of record NC_060066.1, read on the forward strand.
CCACCAAAAAAGAGAACTACAGACCAATATCCTTGATGAACACAGACGCAAAAATTCTCGCCAAAATACTAGCCAATAGGATTCAACAGTACATTAAAAGGATTATTCACCACGATCAAGTGGGATTTATTCCAGGGCTGCAGGGTTGGTTCAACATCCGCAAATCAATCAATGTGATAGAACACATTAATAAAAGAAAGAACAAGAACCATATGATACTCTCAATAGATGCTGAAAAAGCATTTGACAAAGTACAGCATCCCTTCCTGATCAAAACTCTTCAAAATGTGGGGATAGAGGGCACATACCTCAATATTATCAAAGCCATCTATGAAAAACCCACCGCAAATATCATTCTCAATGGAGAAAAACTGAAAGCTTTTCCGCTAAGGTCAGGAACACGGCAGGGATGTCCATTATCACCACTGCTATTCAATATAGTACTAGAAGTCCTAGCCTCAGCAATCAGACAACAAAAAGAAATTAAAGGCATCCAAATTGGTAAAGAAGAAGTCAAACTATCACTCTTCGCAGATGATATGATACTATATGTGGAAAACCCAAAAGACTCCACTCCAAAACTGCTAGAACTTGTACAGGAATTCAGTAAAGTGTCAGGATATAAAATCAATGCACAGAAATCAGTTGCATTTCTGTACACCAACAACAAGACAGAAGAAAGAGAAATGAAGGAGTCAATCCCATTTACAATTGTACCCAAAACTATAAGATACCTAGGAATAAACCTAACCAAAGAGACTAAGAATCTATACACAGAAAATTATAAAGTACTCATGAAAGAAATTGAGGAAGACACAAAAAAATGGAAAAATGTTCCATGCTCCTGGATTGGAAGAATAAATATTGTGAAAATGTCTATGCTACCTAAAGCAATCTACACATTTAATGCAATCCCTATCAAAATACCATCCATTTTTTTCAAAGAAATGGAACAAATAATCCTAAAATTTATATGGAACCAGAAAAGACCTCGAATAGCCAAAGGAATATTGAAGAACAAAGCCAAAGTTGGTGGCATCACAATTCCGGACTTCAAGCTCTATTACAAAGCTGTCATCATCAAGACAGCATGGTACTGGCACAAAAACAGACACATAGATCAGTGGAACAGAATAGAGAGCCCAGAAATAGACCCTCAACTCTATGGTCAACTCATCTTCGACAAAGCAGGAAAGAATGTCCAATGGAAAAAAGACAGCCTCTTCAATAAATGGTGCTGGGAAAATTGGACAGCCACATGCAGAAAAATGAAATTGGACCACTTCCTTACACCACACACGAAAATAGATTCCAAATGGATGAAGGACCTCAATGTGAGAAAGGAATCCATCAAAATCCTTGAGGAGAATGCAGGCAGCAACCTCTTCGACTTCAGCCGTAGCAACATCTTCCTAGGAACAACGGCAAAGGGAAGGGAAGCAAGGGCAAAAATGAACTATTGGGATTTCATCAAGATCAAAAGCTTTTGCACAGCAAGGGAAACAGTTAACAAAACCAAAAGACAACTGACAGAATGGGAGTAGATATTTGCAAACGACATATCAGATAAAGGGCTAGTATCCAAAATCTATAAGGAACTTAGCAAACTCAACACCCAAAGAACAAACAATCCAATCAAGAAATGGGCAGAGGACATGAACAGACATTTCTGCAAAGAAGACATCCAGATGGCCAACAGACACATGAAAAAGTGCTCCACATCACTCGGCATCAGGGAAATACAAATCAAAACCACAATGAGATCACCTCACACCAGTCAGAATGGCTAAAATTAACAAGTCAGGAAATGACAGATGCTGGAGAGGATGTGGAGAAAGGGGAACCCTCCTCCACTGTTGGTGGGAATGCAAGCTGGTGCAACCACTCTGAAAAACAGCATGGAGGTTCCTCAAAATGTTGAAAATAGAACTACCCTATGACCCAGCAATTGCACTACTGGGTATTTACCCTAAAGATACAAACATAGTGATCCGAAGGGGCACGTGTACCCGAATGTTTATAGCAGCAATGTCTACAATAGCCAGACTATTGAAAGAACCTAGATGTCCATCAACAGATGAATGGATAAAGAAGAAGTGGTATATATACACAATGGAATACTATGCAGCCATCAAAAGAAATGAAATCTTGCTATTTGCGACGACGTGGATGGAACTAGAGCGTATCATGCTTAGTGAAATAAGTCAATCGGAGAAAGACAACTATCATATGATCTCCCTGATATGAGGACATGGAGAAGCAACATGGGGGGGTAGGGGGATAGGAGAAGAATAAATGAAACAAGATGGGATTGGGAGGGAGACAAACCATAAATGACTCTTAATCTCACAAAACAAACTGAGGGTTGCTGGGGGGAGGTGGGATTGGGAGAGGGGGAGCGGGCTATGGACATTGGGGAGGGGAGGCGAACCATAAGAGACTATGGACTCTGAAAAACAACCTGAGGGTTTTGAAGGGTCAGGGGTGGGAGGTTGGGGCAACCTGAGGGTTTTGAAGGGTCAAGGGTGGGAGGTTGGGGGAACAGGTGGTGGGTAATGGGGAGGGCACGTTTTGCATGGAGCACTGGGTGTTGTGCAAAAAGAATGAATACTGTTACGCTGAAAAAATAAATAAAATGGAAAAAAAATTCATATTTTGAAACATTAACAATCAGTGTGGCTATATTTGGAGATAGGGCTTTTAGGAAATAATTAAGGTTAAATGAAGTCATAATGATGGGGCCTTGATCCAAACAGATTCATGTCCTTGTAAGAAGAGACATCAGAAAGCTTGTTCTCTGATGCAACATAGTGAGGAAATGGACATAGTAAGGAAAACCCATGTGTACAAAAGCAAGAAGGTGACCATCTATAAGCAGCAGGGAGCTCTTACCAAAAACTGAATCAGCCAGCACTTTGATTTTGGTCTTAGACTTCCTAGCCTACAAAACTGTTAGAAAATGAATTTATACTGTTTAAGCTACCCAGTCTATGGTATTTTGTTATGGTAGCCTGGGCAGAGGTATACACCTAAATAAATAAATAAATAAACCGAACACTTAAATTATAAAAATCAGGAATAAGAGAGAAATGGCTTTACAGAAACAAAAAGAATGATAAAAGATTATTATGAACAACTACATGCGAACAAATTGGATAGCTTTAAGAAACTGATGAATTCCTAGAGAGTCACAAACTATCAAGACTCAAGAAATAGAAAATCTAAACAGATCCATAAGTAAATATTGAATTAACAATCAATAAATTATTTTAAACTACCCACACAGAAAACTCCAGGCCTTACTGATATGAGTTATACCAAACATTTAAAGAATTATCAACTACACTTCACAAACTTTTCTAAAAAAAAATTTAAGAGAGAGGATTACTTCCCACTTCATTTTATAAGGCCAGTATTACCCTGATACAAAATCCAGACAAAGATACCGCAAGAAAATGAAGCCACAGAATCTCCTTTATTAATTTGGTGCAAAATTATCAACAAAATGCTATCTAACTAAATCCAGCAACATATAAATAGAAATATTTGCCATGACCAAGTGGGATTTATCACAGGAATGCAAACTTGTTTTAATAGTTGAAAATTAATTAACATAATACACCATTTCAATAGAAACAAAAAGGGAAAAAGCCATAGGATCAACTCAGTGTATGTTAAAAATATCATTTGACAAAATGCAAATGCTTTCTAGATTAAAACAAAACAAAACAAAAAACTCCATAAGCTAGGAATAAATAAAGAGAACTTCCTCAACCTGGTAAAGGACAGCTATGAAAAACAGATCAAGCAGAGTAACTGATAGTGAGACCAAAAGCTTGCTCCTAAGATCAGGAACAAAATAAGATGCCCATTCCCAGTAGTTCTAGTCAACTTTGCATTGGGGATTTAGCCAAGGCAATTAGCAAGGAAAAAATAAATTGACATCCAGATTGGAAAGGGAAAGGTAAAAATCTCTATTTGCATAGGACACAAATGTGTGTATAGAATTATAAGGAATCCAAGTTAAAGAACTATTAGAGAAGCAATGTCAGGAAAATGCAGACGAGATAGTGCAAAGGGCCCATTTCTTCACAGAAACCTCAAAACATCAGGCAAAACTGCCAGGATCAACGTTGTCAAAGGTTCACAGAAAGCCACCGAATGACAATTGAGGAAAAGACAATATAGAAAAGAAAGTTTTGTGGCATTTTTATTTGCCTTTGCAACACTCTGTCGTCCCTGCCTTATATGCAACGTATAAAAATGTAATTTGTGACTATAGCAAGGTAATCACAAGATAGGAGGGTTGATCTATTTATAAGGAGTTTTTGCATGCTATTGAAGGTAAATTGATATCAGTTCAAATTAGATTTATAAATTAGGATGTAGGTTGCAATTCCTGCAGTAACTACTAAGTAAATAACTAAAAATAAAGAGGTTGGATCAGCAATCAAAAATTTCTCAATAAAAAAAATGTCCCAGACTAAATGGCTTTACTGGTAAATTCTATCGACTGTTTAAAGACGAATTAACATCAATCCACAGATCCTTCTTAAATTTTCTAAACAAAACAAAACAAACAAAAAACCCCAAATAAACAAAAAAGAAGAGGAGGGAATAGCTCCTAACTTATGCTATAAGACCAGTATTACCCTGATACCAAAGTCAAAGATACCACAAGAAGACTATAGATTGATATGCCTCTGACTATAAATTTAAAAATCTTCAAAAAATACTACAAGCTGAATCTAATATCATAATAAAATGGTTATACACCATGACCAAGAAGGATTTTTCCCAGAAATTCAGAGGTGATTCCACATAAAATATATGTAATATACTACATAATTAACAGAATGAAGAAAAAAAATGATTATTTAAACCGATAAGGAAAAAGCATTTGATAAAATGCAGTACCCTTTCATTTAAAAACAAACAAAAAACAAAACAAAAAAAAACTCAGAAAACTAAGAATAGAGGAAATTTCCTCAACATAATAAAATCAATATATGAGTAACTAACAGCCAAAATAATGCTCAAGGGTAAGAGATTGCAAGTGTTAGCACTAAAATCGAGAATAAGACAAAGACACCTACTTTTATCACTGCTATTCACATTGTACTAGAGGTCATGACCAGAAAAATTAAATAAGAAAAAGAAATAAAAGCCATCCAAATTGGAAAGGAAGAAATTAAAGTATTTGCATTCACTGAGGATATGATCCTTTATGTAAAAATCCCAAGTGAATTCATGCCAAAAAAACAAAAACAAACCAAACTATTCAAGCTAATAAATGAATTCAGCAAAGTGGTAGGATATAAAATCAACACACAAAAATCAGTTGCATTTCTACATACTAATAATTAACTATCTGACATGGAAATTAAAATAATTTCATTTACAATAGCATGAACAAGAGTAAAATACTTCGGAATAAACAACCAATGAAGTGAAAGATTTGTGCACCAAAAACTACATCACATTTCTGAAAGAAAATTAAAAAGATCTGAATAAATGGAAAGACTTCCTGTTTTCATAGAACAGTAATATTATGAAACAGCAATACTGCCCAAAGCAATCTACATATTCAATGTAATTCCTATCAAAATTCCAATGACTTTTTTTTTTCTGCAGAAATGTAAAAACTGATCCTCAGATCCTTATGGAATTGTAAGGGATCTAAATAGTCAACACAATCTTAAGAAGACTTGAAAAACTCAAACTTCCTGACTTAAAAACTTACTACAAATCTTTAGTAATCAAAATGGTAAATAGTCCTGGGATAAGAATAGGCACACAGTCAATGTAGAATTGAAAGTTCAGAAATAAACTCATATAGACATATAACCAGCTGATTCCATTTATATAAAATATCCAAAATTGGTAAATCCATAGAACTGGAAGGCTGACTCGTGGTTGCCAGGTCCTGTGGGTAGATAGGGCTAGGGTGTGATGCCTCATGGCACACAGGACTTTATTTGGGGTGAATGAAAATATTTTAGAACTAGACAGAAGTAGTAGTTACACAACACTGTGAATGTACTAAATGCTGTTGAATTGTACACTTTAAAAAGTCTTATGTGAATTTTATCTCGATAAAAAAATATTAAAACAAATAAATGTTTATCAAGTTTTCAGGATCAAAGATCAATATAAAAAATCAATTGTATTTGTAACAACTTATAATGAACAATCCAAAAATAAAAGTTAGAAAACATTTATATTTGCAGGAATATCAAGATCATAAAATACTTAGGAATAAATTCTAAAAAAGTCCAAAACACATAGTTTGAAGAATTCAAAATATTATTCAAAAAATTAAAACAAATATAGTTAGATGGAAGGACAACCTTTTTCATGAATCAGAAAACCTAATATTGTTAAGACGGCAATACTACCCAAAATGATCTAAAATTTTAACACAGTCTCTATCAAAATTTCAGTTGGCTTACAGAAATTGGCAAGCTGATCTTAAAATTCCTATACAAATTCAGGGGACGCAGAATAGCCAAATAAATCTTGAAAAACAACAAAGTTAGAGGACTCATATTTACCAAATTCAAAACTTACTGAGAAGTTACAGTACTCAAAACAATGTGAAGCTAGAATAAGGATAGACATAAAAATCAATGGAATAGAATTATGAGTCTGGAAATAAATCCTCACATTTATAATCAATTGATAATTGATAGGGCAAGACAATGCAATGAGAAAAGTCTTTTCAACATATGGTGCTGGGTTAATGAAATATCAATACACAAAATAATGAAGTTGGACCTCTATCTCATACTGTATATAAAAATTAATTGAAATGAATAAAAACCCTAAATGTAAGATCTAACACCATACAAGCTCTTAGAAGAAAACAAAGATATAAAGCTCCAAGCCTTTGAAATAGACAATTGTTCGTTAGATATAACAACAAGAGCACAAGATATAAAAGCTAAAATTTTAAAAGTGGATATCATCAGAATTAAAAGCTTTTATGCTGTAAATGAAACCATTTAGACATGAAATGGTGACCCATAGAATAGGAGGAAATATTTGCAGACCATATATCTGAGAAAGAACTTATATTCAGAATATATAAAGAAATCTTACAAGTCAATAAAAACAAACCATCCAATTAAAAAAACGGGCAATGGAGCTCAGTAGACATTTCTCCAAAGAAAATATAAAAATGACCAATATGCATGTAAAAAAGATGTTCAACATCATTAGCTATGAGTGCAACTCAAAATTACAATGAGGAGGGGCGCCTGGGTGGCTTAGTGGGTTAAAGCCTCTGCCATCGGCTCAGGTCATGGTCTCAAGGTCCTGGGATCGAGCCCCGCATCGGGCTCTCTGCTTGGCAGGCAAACTGCTTCCTCTCTCTCTCTCTCTTCCTGTGTCTCTGCCTACTTGTGATCTCTGTCTGTCAAATAAATAAATAAAATCTTAAAAAAAATTACAATGAGGTACCATTCCACACTCACCAGGATGGGTAAAATAAAAATTTAAAAAAAAAAAAGGTAAGAACAAGTATTGGTGAAGATGTGGAGAAATTGGAACGTTTGCATCTTATCAAAAATGTAACTTGATGCAATCACTGTGGAAACAGTCTGGTCAATCCTCAGAAGGTGTATTATAGTTATTTACCCTTTGACTTGGCAGGTGTGTGCCAAGGGAAAAGTCCCAGCTACATACCCAAGAGAATTGAAAATATGTCCATACGAAACTTTTATATAAAAAACACCACAGAAAATATCAATGAACTGATGAATGAATAAGTAAAATGTAGTTCTATACTATCCATTCTATACAATGGAAATGGAGTTCTGATACAAAACTGCAACTCTTTTGAAGGGATTATAACATAGATGAAGCTTGAAAGCATCATGCAGAGTGCACGAAGCCAGAACGAACAGATGTGTTATGCAGTTATTGTGATGTGAGTGAGGTGAGTAACTTTTCTAAGGAGCTCCTGTGTTTCAGCCTGAGTTGGATATACTGGCAGACAGACATACTAACAAGCCACTTAACATGCAGTCATATAAGCTTATGACATCAATTAAGTATGTGATTGAAAAAAAATTCAAAGAATACAAAGGTTCTGTTTTGAGTGATTTGTATAATGAAAATAGACATCAAAATGGAGCTACACATTCTTATGTTGGAGACCAAGATAAATTTTGACTTTTCATATAATATTAAAATGCTTATTAGCCTTAGGCAAAAACGATCTGCCTCAATTTCAGGTGACTGTCCCTTTAAGACAGGTAAGTGCATTCATAAAAGAGCTTTTCTTGAACAGAATCAAATTGTTGAAAAACAATATTTTCTCTTGTATCTTATACTGAAGAACTGACCATTTTCTTAACAACCAACTTCGTGAGTCTGTATCAATAGGTACTGAGCCCTCCAAGCACGTGCTCTAGTTCCAACTTTGGTCCTTACTAGATTATAGCCCTTCCCTCTAACTGGTCTCATTAATTCCTGGATTTGAGATAATAGAAATTGGTAATAGCTAATATGTGAGGAGCGTGTGCCAGTTTCCCCCGCATGTTTATACCTCTTGGCTCACAGGATCCTCAGAAATGGGCATTATTACAACTCCAATTCCCAGATGTGGAAACTGACGCTCTGGCAGGTTAAGTGTCTTGCTCACAACTCGTGAGTATGGATCTCAGATCTGGGCTCAGACCCCAAACACAGCACTCCCTCCACAGTAGCCACACAAACTGGAATTGGGACCAAATATTCCAGTTTCATTTTCAACCTCCTTTGGCACATTTCCACTGTCGCCACCCACACTCTGTGAGGGTAAGCCCCTCTAGATATAGGGTGAATACCCCTTAAGATAAAGATCTAGTATTCATATTAGGGCTGTGGTAAAATACCCACTGTTTCTCTTATACAATTTTGTCCTGAAAAAGAACAATGCAGTCGTTGCTAAATGGCTAAGATATAAATTCCCTTTATGAGTATACAAATGGTAAGCCTTGAAGCATTGGTCTGCTTCTGGCAAGAACCCTGCGGCTTTATTATTATTCTGTGCTGGTTCCTTTGCTCTTCATAACATCAGGTTCTCCCAGATGGGCATATGCTATTTTGGAGGCAATGAAAGGCAGAAGCCGAAGCAACCCTGAACACATCCTCCATTCTGGAATGACTCTGGAGCAACACAAACCATTAGGCTCTGGTCCCCAGACAAGCTGTGAGTCAGTACTGGGCCAGATCACAATGGGCATCCTGATATCCTCGGCTTAATAGTACTCTGTTTGTGTGCACACTGATATTAACCGTTGGTTAGAGCACTGTTGTTTCATCTTTGCTATGACTCTATTGCAAGGTGAGTTACACACTAGCTTCGGAGTCTGGAAATTCTATCACAAACTCTCTGCATAATTTCCTAACCATGTGGTCCAGACTCCATCTAGATTAGCTTACTGTCTTTTTTATTTTTTACTTTATTTTTTAAAGATTTTATTTATTTATTTTTTAGAGAGAGAGAGAGCACAAGCAGGGGAACAGCAGGCAGAGGGAGAAGCAGACTCTGCACTGAGCAGGGAGCCCGATGAGAGACTCGATCCTAGGACCCAGGATCATGACCTGAGCCAAAGGCAGCCGCTTAATCAGCTGAGCCACCAAATGTCCCATAGCGTACTGTCTTTTTTAATGTCAGAGAAACATCAAATCTGCAAGTATGGGTCCAAATGTTAAAGACAGCTAAAATTGTATTTTTATTGGGAATGACAATATTAATGATGGCATTTTGAAGAAAGGAGCCCCTTGTGAGGAGAAAATCCTGGAGAAAGCAAACAAACTTTAGTGAGTCTGAAGGATGATCATGTGCTTAAATACTTACTACATAAATGTACAATATTTTATGCCTGGTATTATTAGGCTGCTATTGAATACTCTTGACATTCCATCAAATTGAAGCCTGTGTATCGAAATTCTGGCTCCTGAGTATGTTCATTGCAAAGGGCTTTCCAGACAATTAGCTAATAGCGCCTGTGGGGCAGGCACAGAACCCAGAGTGATTATCATTAAGCTCTTCAGACCTGAACATGCCGGCAGGGAGACCCTCCCCTCTGTGCTTGTCATGAGAAAATCTGACATACTTAGCAGCTCAGGGGAACAACCATGCCAAATTGACGTGCCAGCTGTGAAAACCTTCAGGTTGAATTATTATTATTACTCTGGTAGCTCTCTCCTTTTATCATAGCTTTGAATCATCCCTGGCTTTCGCGGATGGTCCTGGGCCAGCAGTTCTAGCCCTGAGTATGTGCCTCCTTTTGTGAACCACCAGCCAATGAGTTCAGTCTTTAAAAATCACTTTTAAATTTACCAACTGCCCTAACACGGACATCTTTCACAGAAGGATGAAGGTGAAATTGGCAGGTGAGCCTGAAGATTAATGTTCGCTGTTTGTTTCATTATCCTACCAGTTTCAACACTTAACAACTGAAAGAGGTTTTCTTTCTATTCTTCCAAAGAAAAACAACAAGGTATACTTAGATACAGGCTTGTAAACCTTCAAAGAGGATTTCCCCCCCTCCCCACCTCCTTGCTCTTTTTCTTTATTGCCAGGACAGACGGATCAGAGTCTAATCTGCTCACTATGGTGGTACTCGAGCAGCAATTTTGATGTGATCAGAGGATTAGCTTCAGCATCCTCACACACTACATGATTCATTTCATTTTAAGTGTGTCAACCAACGTGGCAGACATTTTTGTCAAAAAGCATTTCCGGAATCTCGGTTGTATTACCTCTTTTGGATTATATGTCTGGAACATATAGCAGCCAATTTAGAATTATGGTAATAATCTCTTACAAGCTCACAAAAAGTAAAAATTCCTTGAACTGGAGCAGCACAAAGCTTGATTTTCACAGAAAACCATCTCCTGCTCTCTTCCAGTTAGAAATAATTTTACAATTCACAGATCATCTAATAAGAATACACAAGTGGTATGTTTTCCCATCACATATAAAATCTGTAATGTTGACATTTAGCAGCTAAAATAATTTTAAAAATAAGAACCTAGTATGGTAGTGTAAGTCATTAGCACAATTTCAAAAAAGCAAGTCAAATCTCGCTAAGAGTTTTGTCACTCAAAAGGATCCGTCAGACTCCTGCATGGATGGAACACAATGCTGGGTCCATGTACAGTTCCTGTCCTCCAAAAATATTTAAGTAGGGACAAAACACAAACACAAGAAGCAAGAGAATGCAAATGACTTAAGTTTTGACTCAACGGCAAAGGCAGATTTCCCATTATGGACTTGTGTGATGTACAGACCGCCCCCGCCACCCTTATTCACAGCCCTTGTATTTCCATCTGTGGGCACTGCTGTCTCACACCCTGTATTCTCTGGAGAGAGGCTTTTGCGCCCAAAAACTCTGATAAAAGCAAAGTACAAAGGTCATCTGAGGGCTCAAGCTTTGGCAGAAACATCACAAGTTTTCACAGTGATTTGCCAACTTTCTATTTTTTTTAAAAGTACAAGCACAATGGCCATGTGTACACTCATAACCATCAATATATATACAGTATTTGCTCCAAGAAGTGTAAAGATAGCCAAACATCTGCTTTCAAGTAGCTTTAATCATTCTTCAGAAGGTACCCAAGGAGAAATTCCTGATACTTCAATGCTCTTGTTTCTAGTATTGCTCCAGAATGATCTAGCATAATGTTTTCCGATCAAAATGGAATATGTGTCACATGCAATTTTATTATTTTCTAGTTTCCCCATTACAAAGGTAAAAAGACAAAGTGAAATTAATTGTGACAATACATTTTATTTAATACTACCTTAAAATATTATCGTTCAATTTGTAGTCAATATATGAATGTTAATGACATGCGCCTGGGTGGCTCAGGTCATAATCTCAGGTCTTGGGATTGAGCCCCATGTTGGGCTCCCTGCTCAGTGGGGAGTCTGCTTCTCCCTCTGTCTCTGCCCCTCTGCTCGTGCTCTCTCTCTCAAATGAATTAATAAAATCTTAAAAAAAAAGAATGTTAATGAGAGAACTTTACATTTTTGTTTCATATGAAGTGTTTGAAATCTGGGGTGTATTTTACAATTATAGCACATGTTGGTCTTGACCGGTCACATTGCAAGCTGTTAATCACATGTGGCTATTATGCTGTGAAGTGCAGTTCTAGACTGCAAAATATAAGTTTTGGACTTCCATTGATACATGTGATGAATTGGATCACTTGTACTTTATGCATTATTCATCTCATGTTACTATTTTTATTTTTACTACATTTGTTTAATTGTTTGCTGATTCCTTGTGATTTATTTCCTTGTTTTCAAGGTTATCAAGCAGTGCCTTCACCAGGGGTGACAGGGTCTAATTGAAACAGGTTCTCTTAAGTAAATGGTGTTGACTTTCTTTCAGGACACCTAAAGATGCTGCTTGCTTGGGGATGTAATAAACACATCAAATGATTAATTAAAATTAGGTATGAAAATAAATATATGCAGTTCATTCACAAACCTGCGACTAATACAAATCCTGCAGAATAAATCCCTAGGTCCCCACTGCAATTTTGTGTGCCCTCCAAAAACTGAACCTTGCCTTCTATTCAGGCTTCCTTCTCTCCACTGACACAAAACCACCCCATGATTTAGTCATACCTATTTATTTGCAGTAATCATTCACAAGCCTATAAGAGAGGTGTTTTTACCACTGTGTTATAGCTTAAGAATACCAAGTTTGAGGGGGTTCAATGAGTTGCCCAAGTTCACATATGTGCTAAGAGATAAAGTTGGGAAACAGATCTTCTGACACCTTTGCAGAGCACATTCCACTGCATAGGAATCAAGAAGACTTAGACTTGGCAGAGCCTTTGGGAAGGGTGTCCTTAGCTGCTTAAATGATAGTCTGTGTAGCCAAGCCAAGCTTGGGAATTGCTTATCATTAGCTTGCTGCTCTGCATGAGACAAACCCTATATTTTACTGCAAAATTTGTTGTGTTTTGCAGTAGAATACTGTACACATTCACCAACTACAAAGAAGCAAGGAATCATTGTTTTGTTTCCATTTCAAACCATACTAAGGGTTTAACTTCTGTTATATCAAAGGCTGATCAGTCTCAGAGCTTGACAAGGTAATCTGAGGGAACATTACAATTGATGCCTTTGAAACTACTGTTGTGGCTTTGGGTTTTCCTCCTGTTACTTCCAAAAACCTAGTATTTCATGTGGGTGAATAAAAAGTTGTTTTCGTTTAGGAAATTGCTGGGATTAAAGGAATTAGTCTGTTGGTTGGCAAATATTTTAAAGGAAAGACCATGCAGTGGCACATAAAAATCATTTCTTCACTTTTGAAATGAATGTGGCTTTATGATTGTCCAACCTGTTTACCCTTCGTGCTTCTTCCTGATTCTTTCCAAAGCCTGCCTTATGAAGCATGTCACCACTGACATCAGTAAATAAAGATGTAAAAAATTAAAATGTGTACATCCTATTTTATTAGGGCTTCCTCGTTATATTTTACTGTTATCACCATTAAATCAATAAATAATCAAGAACACGTAATCAGCCACACCTTTTAGAGCACTACCAAAGTGTGATATGTAACCAATCAATTAATTTTAAATATCTATTTTTTTCAAAGATTTTATTTATTTGACAGAGAGAGAGATCACAAGTAGGCAGAGCAGCAGACACAGAGAGAGGGGAAAGCAGGCTCCCTGCTGAGCAGAGAACCCGATGTGGGGCTCGATCCCAGGACCCTGAGATCATGACCTGAGCTGAAGGCAGAGGCTTAACCCACTGAGCCACCCAAGTGTCCCATCAATCAGTTAATTTTAAAATTTCAAACGTGCCTGAATAGAGACCACAAAAGTATAATCAACCAGCTTCAATGTTATGAAGGTCACACTCAGGCAGATATAAGATAATATCTTGAGCATACAGAGTATATCAAAAGATTGAGACTCAGTCACCAGGAGCATGAAAAAGCTACCACCAGGAGCAAATGGTATCCCTAATTTTGGACATAGTAAAAAGAAAATTTCTGAACAAGAAATATAGAGATCCTAGTTGGGGATCAAGGGGATTACGTAATAGATAGCAGGGTTCCAGGCATTGATCTAATGAACTGTGATGGAACAATCTCCAATTAGTATTCCATCAGTTAGTCAGTTTTAGATGAGTAGGACTTCCTATACCTCCCCAACATCTTCAAAGAGGAAATAAGCAAAAGGCAAGTAGTTAATTATTAGAATAATTCTTGCTTGATAAATATGTGCAAATTTATAATTATTGAATATATCATCAAAAATGAGCTTGAAAGTGTATTTGGAAATCATTATGTTTATAAAAGCAACAACAAATAGAAAATACTCAGGAATCAAAATGATGTGGAAACTCAAAACTATTAAATATAAAAGAAGAAATATTTGACAAAATAGATGGACATACCATGTTTCTCCATTATGTAAGTCAGCATTCTAAAATTACTAGTAATCTCTAACTTAATTTAAAAGTTTAATGCAATCGCAACCAAAATCCAAACACAATTTTTCAGACTGGGATAGTAGTGAGCCTCTGACCCAAGCATGACCAGTCCTGGGCTGAATAAGCTATTCAGATGATTTAATTGAAGATTTGAATTAAGAGATTCAAAGAGTATGTCAGATAATGGTGCAGTCAAGTCCAGGTGGAGAAGAAAGTAAGGGAATCAGAACTGCAGCAAAGTTCCTCTGCTGAGAGCAGTGTACTAAGGGAATAGAGCCTCACAGTTGATCCTGACTTTCTTGTTCCTGTTCCTATTTTTTAAAATCTTTTGTGAAATTACTTATCATTTTGATAAAAGTCCTCTTCCTTGAGCTACTTTGAGTTGTCATAGTTGACCAAAAGAATCCCTTAGCTATGTGATTATTTCTGGGTAGTGACACTGTGTTTTTACATTCATTATGCTTTTATAATTTCTTTATTTGTTCAATATTACTTTATAATCAGGATTTAAAAAGAGTCTCTTGGGGCATCTGGGTGGCTAACTCAGTTAAGCGTTTGCTTTTGGCTTAGGTCCTGGTCAGGGACCTGGGATCAAGCCATGTAGGGCTCCTTGATCAGCAGGGGGTCTGTTTCTCCCCCTGCCCCTGCTCCTGCTCTCAGTCTCTCTCACATGTGCATGCGGAAGCACTCTCTCTCAAATAAATAAATAAAATCTTAAAAACATAATTTTATTAAATAAATAAGTAAATAAATAAATAATGTCTCCACTGGACCTAAAGGGAACTAGGCTAAGTGAAATAAGTCAGACAGAGAAAGATGAATACCATATGATTTCTCTTGTATAGAAGCTAAAAAAACAAAAGAAATGAATAAATACAAAAGCAGAAACAGACCCGTAAATGCAAAGAACAAACTGGTAGTTGCAGAGGGGAGGGAAGTGCAGGGATGGGCAAATGGATGAACCGGAGTGGGGGGTACAGGCTTCCATTTATGGAATGAATAAGTCACAGGGATGAAAGCTACATCACAGGAAATATAGTTAATGGT
This sequence comes from Meles meles, assembly GCF_922984935.1. Classification (NCBI taxonomy): domain Eukaryota; kingdom Metazoa; phylum Chordata; class Mammalia; order Carnivora; family Mustelidae; genus Meles; species Meles meles. The sequence continues at coordinate 97,208,225 of NC_060066.1, forward strand.
GTTTTACTGTGTTGTATGGTGACAGATGGTAGCTGCATGGGTGGTGAGCATAGCATAATGTATAGAGTTGTTGAAACACTATGTTGTACACATGAAACTATTGTGACATTGAATGTCAACTGTACTTCAATTAAAATTAAAAGAGGATGGGGAGGGCACGTTTTGCATGGAGCACTGGGTGTTGTGCAAAAAGAATGAATACTGTTACGCTGAAAAAATAAATAAAATGGAAAAAAAAATTAAAGGAGGAATCCAGATCACAGTCCTGGAGGAACTGGATACTGGGCATTCAGGCAGGGCACTGCATTTTTCTGAGAGCCACCGTAATCCAATAGTTGTTACTGATTTATAATTGTAAATTTGTACTACAGTTTCTACAAATGGAAGGAAAATGCTCAAAGAAAGGACACTTTCTTCTAATTCTCACGATGATGCTTGTGTGGACTAGCAACATCTTTGTTAAGTTCAGCAGAGAGGGAGTTAGCACAGGGTAGCAGGTGTGGTTTAAGCATGCAAAAGTAAGTCAGTCTTGTGAGAAATAAGGTATTAGCAGAAAACAGAAACAAGTCACTGAGGTCAGAGATGGATCATGACTCGTTAGAAGTCTACAGTAAGTTAGAACTTGAACCTGGATGATTTAAGAATGCTAGCAATATAGAAAAGAGTAGCCTAAGGGCAGAGAAAAGGTATGTGAAAATGATATTATACATGAGTAAAAAATTGCACATATGTTTACTCACATTGATGTTTGGTGGCTTTTATCTGTCAACTTTACCTAGTACTTGAGGCAATCGAATATTAGCAGATATTTGCCTCTCAATTTCTACAAAGAGCTGTAGTCAGCATGAGTTAGCAATGAGAAATCCCTTGTATTTTGGTCCTATTTCCACATTTAGTGGGTTGGACAAGAAGAATTACTGCAAAAAACATTATGCAGAAAGTCATTATATTTAGGGTGTCATACTCAGTATCAGTTTGTGCTGGAGAAAAGCAGAAATAGAATCAAAGAGCTATAAGCTCAATATCTAAAAATGATTTAAAACAGGCATTTCAACTGACCAGATAACTAATTAAGTAAATGTAAAGATAGCCTTTTTGACATGACCTATTTTAGCAAAAACTATACAATCCATAATATAACTGAATATAGACAGGCACATTAGATAAATCAGAGGCACCCAGAAACCCTGTAAGAAGAACTAGTTCTAGGTAACTCATTCTGTACCTCAGGAGAACCCAGAAATTTTGTTTAGAGTATGAAAGTTCCTGCTTTGAGTGTACATCATTTTTGTTTAAATAATATATCATCTGAAATAGTAATGTCAGTCTTGGATATATAATTTGAGGTATCTATAAGAACATAGTTATGCAAGCTCCTGAAGTATATTTTACTATAGTGGTTAATTTTTTTAAAAATAGAATTTTTAAATACATGAAGTATTTTACACACACACACTAAAATGTTGAATTAAAAAAAAAAAAAGCCATTTTTAGTCCAGTCTTTTCCTTATATAGCTCCTTGGAAAGGACAGCTCCCCTTGACTATTACCAAGCAGTACTGTCTCTTTGTTGATCCAGCAAGGAGCTTTGTATCCCTTCCTGCTTATCCATCACTAACTTCACCACGAAGCCTTGCTGGCAGGGAAAGGTAAAGGTGTTGTCACTCCTCCTTATTCCTGGATAACTTCCAGATGACAGATGACCTCCAGCATACCCTTGTTTAACAGGTACCTGTCTTCACCAGCCAGGTCACCTGCACACAGCGTGAAGGTGTTCAACTCATCAGGAGCAGATGACAAAAACAACACAGGGATACTCAAAAGTCTTTGATGGAAAAGTGGATTCCGACATGCACATATGATGGTTTGGGGTGTTGTTGCTGTTGTTAAAATTTGTAGGAAAGATCAATACAGAAACACCAAGGCATTTGACTGCAAATTTCTTCATTTCCACCTGCAGGGATCCCTTTAAGTAAGGATTTCAGCCACAGCACTATGGATGAGTGCATTCATTTTGTCTCACATTTCAATACTGGTAATTTATAATTAGCGTGCTGGAGTGTACTGATGGTCCTTAAAACCCTCACAAGTGCTTCCAAGTTTTTAAAAAGCATACAATTTGTTTTTTTAAAAATGAGGACACATGCCCTGGGTGACGTTTATCAGGTAGAGATGGAAGCTGAGGGATCCTGGGACACAACTCAGAGTGGGGCACAACTGGTTTCATATTGTGAGATGCATGAGAAAGACCTCTGACCGTGTCCAAAATGGGGCCAAGCGAGGGCTGTCAGCAGTTCTATTAACACAGAGCCACATAGGTTTGGAGGACAAACTGAACAGTGTAACAACTGTAGAAATAATGTATTTTTTTCCATTTTCTAGAATTTCTTATTTAAAAGTGGTGTTTACTTTTTACATCCTTCAGTGTTGCCATCATAAATTCCCATATTGGAAGGTTTGTCATGAACACAGCAAGGTGAAGAACCAGTTTGTTTATTGACTCAGGGCCCACCCTAGTGGCTCCATTTTAACTTAATTACCTCATTAAAGGCCCTATCTCCAAAAACAGTCATATTCTGAGGAAGCAGGGGGCTTGGGCTTCAACATATGAATTTAGGGGAGACACAGTTCAGCTCCTAACTGACAGCTCATTGCTACCATCTGGGTTGCAGGTTTTGGGTGCAGATGGATTAATGTTAACATCCGCATGGACACACAACCAGCATTCTGATTTCACAAATCCTCAAAATTCATGGTAGTAACTCCCAGGGGGCACTCCAAGAACCTCACAGCAAAACAGCTTCACATCAAAGGTGAACTTGCTGTAGCCTTCTGCCCTCCTATCAGGTAGCCCAGTGGGAAGACGGCCGTAACTACTGGAGCCAGACATTTTAGCAAGGAGGCAATTGTCTTGCTTTAAGAAAATGCTTTTAAAACTGATCTGGGAGTGTCAGACAAGTTCTCAGGTTATGGTTTGGTGGAATAAAAGGACACTAAACTAGATTAAACCTTCAGGAATATGGGGTAAACAAAAACAAGAGAGAAAAAGTCAAGGGAGACCAGACAGACAAGGAGAGTGCTGTGTTTCATAGCAGAAAGCTGGAGCCCAAATTGATAGAGATTTTTCAAAACAGGTTTGTTCAAACACTCCATTTTAAGTGATTTGTGTTCTGTGATGTGAACTCCTATAAAATCTGCTTTATATGAGGCCTCTTCCATGTGGCTTCTCACATGTAGAGGCCATAGAAAATTGGTAAATCTACATCTGATTTAACAAGGAAGGAACGGGGCAGCATACACAAAGTGAAGGGCCCCTCCATTAAACTGGTGTGGTTTCAGGAAGCCTGGAGCATGAGAGGATAAAGTCTCTGCTTTTAGCACTGAATCTGCAGAGGCAATGGGAAGAATAACGCTTTCATGGCACAAGAATGGGGATTCCAACCCATGTCATCTGAATCTAAAGGACAATGTTACACAGCTAACTTTGATCCACCTTGCTATCTTTCTAGCTCTCATTGTTTTTTCCCCTGAAAAGTGTTCTCAATTTACCAGCACCCCACTTCCTGGTCTTATTTTCTTCCCTTTCCAACCTGAACCTCATTAGCTACTACATAAAATATTTCTAACTACTTTCTTTCCTTATTTTTTTATAAATGATTAAAAAAATTTTTATTATGTTCAGTTAGCCAGCGTGTAGTACAATGGAATATTATTCAGCCATCAGAAATGATGAATACCCACCATTTGCATTGACATGGATGGAGCTGGAGGGGATTATGGTAAGTGAAACAAGTCAAGCAGAGAGAGACAATTATCATATGGTTTCATTCATTTGTGGAACATGAGTAGAGCAGAGGACCACATGGGAACGGAGAGAAAACTGAATGGGGGTGGGGTGACCAGGTAATAGGTATTAAGGAGGGCACATGTTGTGATTAGCACTGGGTGTTATACCCTGGGTGTTACAGCAACCAATGAATCACTGAACACTACAACAAAAACTTATGGTGTACTATATGCTGGCTAACTACTTTCTATCTGCCTCCTAGTTGTAATTTTCAAACACATTTAATATTCCCCCTTAAAAAATATTTGTAAAACCCCCAGATTCTGCCAGTTACTAGCCCAATTCTCTGTTCCCTTTAACATCAAAATTCCTCAATGAATTTTTTTTTGTAAAGATCTTATTTATGCATTTGAGAGAGAGTGACAGCCAGAGAAATCACAGAGGGAGAGGGAGATGGAGAGGGAGAACTATACTTGCTGATGAAGTAGGATCCCTGCTCATCAGGGAGCCTGATGAAGGGTTTGATCCCAGGACCCTAAGATCTTGACTTAAGCTGAAGGCAAACACCTAACCGACTGAGCCACCCAGGTACCCCCTCAAAGAATTTTTCTTACCAGATATGGCACCTGATTACTTCCCATTTGCTTCTTATTTCATTCTTACTTAGACTTTTGGTACCACCACTAAGTTGTAATCTCTTCAACATCAATGATCTCCATCTTTCCAAATTGCATGGCCAATTCCCAGGCTCCGTTTGTCATGAGTATTTGACACAATTGATCATTTCTTCCAAGTAAAGACAATTTTATTCACTTGGATTTCAGGATACCATGCTATTTCCTTCTGAATTCATTGTTCATCAATTCTCTTCTTTGCTGCCACCTCTTCCTTCTTAAAGTCTAAATATTGGCATGGCTCATATCTCAAACCTCAGACATTTCCTCTTTTATTGAACAAATTTCTTAGTTTTCTTCAGCCAGTATTTGGTTTTAAAATTCACCTATATACTAATGTACCTCAAATTTATTCTTTTATTCCAGACTTTCCCTTGAGTATCAAAGTTGATTATCCAACTGCCTTTCCAATACACTCTACATGGAAAATGGCAAACTCAAATTTAAAGGGGTCCAAAACAGAATTCTCAATTTCCACCCACTCACAAACCTCCTTCCCATCTTCCCTGTTTGAATTAATGGCAATACTGTGGGCCTACCTGTTGAGGCCATAACCTAGTTATCAAATTCTTTGCATCCAAGCCCACAGTCATTCTGAAAGCATAGTCTATTGACCTATCAACCTTACTTTTAAAGTATTTCCCCCAATCCAAACAACTCTTCCCACTTTCCCTGTTTCCATATTACTCTAAGCAGACACCAGCTCACAGCAAGTGTATTACAGTAGCCAATTTATGTCTCTGCTCTTGCCCCCTCTAGCCAATTCTCTAGGTGGCAGTCAGGGTGATCTTTTTCACATAAATTAGATCACACTACTCTCTAGTTCTCTAACCACTTACTGACTTCCTTCTGCAGTCCAAGTCCATTTAAGATACATGCGATGCTTTCCAAAGCTCTGTACAAACTAAAACTTTACTGCTCCAAACTTACCTCTTAAATCTCTCCATTTTCTTCCCCACCCCAGGGAATTATCTTTGCCTGGATAATTTTCCCCAGATCTTCTCTGGAACCACCTTTCATTTTATTAAGGCCATATTCAAACCAAATCCCCTCAGCAAGGTCTTGTCCAATCAACCTGTTCAAGATAGGCCTCTGACAAGTCCCCATCTAACTGTTTATGTTTTTTTATTGTGCTACTTGACCTTATTTTATAATCTTGTTTGTTTATTTTTGTCTCACCTGCTAAAATGTAAACATCATCCATACAACTCAACACCAAAAAGCCAAATAATCCAATTAAAAATGGGTAGAAGACATGAATAGACATTTCTCCAAAAAAGACATCCAGATGGCCAACAGACACATGAAAAAATACTCAACATCACTCATCATCAGGGAAATGCAAATCAAAACTACAATGAGAGATCACGTCACACCTGTCAAAATAGCTAGAATCAACAACATAAGAAACAACATGTGTTGGCAAGGACATGGACTTGCATTACTTTTAGGAATCCAGACTTATGCAGCCACTATGGAAAGCAGTATGGAGGTGCCTCAAGAATTAACAATAGAATTGGTATTTGATCCAGTAATTCCACTACTGGGTAATTACCCAAAGAATACAAAAACAC